>NW_021131323.1:66322-666322 GCF_004193835.3 Ostrinia furnacalis | reverse complement strand
AAACGCTAAGTGGTATTGTCGATTAGTTAAAAATATAATCGAATAGTTAATCCATGTAAAGTAATTTATTTTCTATTGAATGATATAAAATTGTTTTAAATATAGAATATTTTATAGATTTTTCTAAATACAATCTCTAATTGGTGTTAATAAAGTTTTTCTCATTGTTGAAGGCTAGCATATAATTATGTAAATGTTAATGATCAGTAGATAGTTCGGAGCGAAATTTTTCAATTGTAAGTAAACTTATTTTTAAAATTTTGATCAATCTAATAAGTCGCAAATCAACAAACTTTAACTATACCTAAACGTAATATCGATGTCTTACTTTTAATTTTAGAATAAATAAATAATATCTTATTGTATTTAACTTGGAAATCTTTGCATTTTGTTAAGGCTGGCAAAATGTAACAGTGTAACATAAAGTGGAAATAATAATAAACGCAGTTGCCAATATTAACTTGTTTTACTAAAGAATGTTGCAGTCAACAAATACACCGAATTATACTTTGAAAAGTAACTACTTACCCATTCTCATAAGCCACGGTAGCCGAACGGGAATGAGGACGGACTAACCGATTCGACATCCGAGGAACGCGGGTTCGAACCCCGCCGACGCTCTACTATTGTGGTGAGCCCACTCGTAACACATACTTAGCTTAGTTAGTACCTACAGTAAAGTACATAAATGTCTTCGGGTTTTTTGCATGAGTAATAACTTATTAATCGCACTCAGAAGGTATTAAGGAAACTACACATCGAAGCTAACGAAGCTTACTACGAAGCTTTACTACGAACTATCAACTGCTTCTACGAAGTTTAAAGTTAGTACAGCTAGTACAGAATTTTGTCATGAATTGAAGTCTTTCAAATAAAAAAGTCATTGATACAGTCGTGTAGTACTAGCATGTTGACTAGCATTTTTGATAATTTCGTCGTGATAACAAATACAATTAATTGTGGCACAGAATAACTAGTATTATGGTTGAACTTGTGACAATTAACTAAACTTTAACTTGCCTGACAAGAACTCCGAACATCGTAGGTATACGCTTTCGGAGTCTTCCAGTGACTTGGCTAACTTTTAACTTGGTCACTGGCCAAGTCACCGGATTGAATTTTTCAATATTTTTTCTTTCGGCAACTGGGCCCATTCTAGAGTAGATTTATTTTTTGCCCGGTTGCCGGAAGAAAAATTTTTTTAATCCAATCCGACTTGGACTAAGCTAAAAGTAGGCCAAGACACTGAAAGACTCCGTTTCTTCGAAAAGTAGGTATCCAGAAACCAAAGCATATAGATTGTAGATGTTACGGCTAAAGATAGTTGTGAACACAAACTTAAGATTAGCCGGCTAAACTTAAGTTTATCTTCGAGAAGCAGCTAAAGTTCGATAACATGTTAGTTTGCGTCGTGATATTCCATCTTTAGCCGGCTAATGTGCACATTAGCCAAAACGAAACGGCCAAAAATGTGTTCGATGGGCGTGCCAGGCCGGCGGAGGGCTTGAGGGGGCGGTGGGGAGGCAACGCGCGTGCACTTTTATTTTGTAATTTTAAATACCTACAGAAGATTCTGTAATAACCAAATGGTTCCTTTTTATTTTATTTTAATGATTAGGTAGATATTGTTTTAAGTAATTAATAATTTGTTATTGTAATAATTGTAATTTTGAATACCTACATAGGTACATAAAAGTGCATGTTTAATCAAAGTGATTATTTTTATTAAAGTTTTCGTGTCAAAATAGTAAACATTATTACATTGTTTCCTTTTCAATTTCCTTCTACATTTTTAGCCAAGGGCCTGCGGTTACACTTAAGTTTAGCCGGCTAAAGATAGAAGAAACTAACATTAACACCTCATCAAAGATGAACTTAAGTTTAGCCGGCTAATCTTAAGTTTATGTTCACACCTATCTTTAGCCGTAACATAGACATCAAAACATTATTTTTTCTACAAAACTTTTCCACAGTCGACCTTGGTAATAGGCCTGTTTCGTAAGTATGTAGGTACTCGTAGTAGCATGTCATTACAGTTGAAAGGGCGGCTCGAGGGACCAACTGCTTGCATTATTAAAGGAACGGCTTCCACGGCTATGGAATACCTTCAATGATGGAGTTGTTTTTAACTGGCGTAATAGAACGCGTTTTATAACATTACGTCTTTTACATACGAGTACGTGAGTATTACGAAATTATAGCAACCTTCATAACTAAAGCTCACTAACTTTCTAAATTGACGCCCGCATTGACAAACATTACTACGAGGTCTCACAGTGCATAGGGTCGCACACGAACCAATCATAGAGCTCTATTCAACGCTGTGCGTTCGATTTGCTGCTTCACTTAAGCAAGCATCGTTTGTGAATACGGGTGTGAGATTTCCAGCTTGAACGTGCTCGTCCATTACCTAAGTATAAACTTGGTATAGCCTGACCAGGAACATAAAAACCCTCGCCATGTTGCGGAAAACTAATGGTACTAATTTCTTTTAATGGCAACAGTAACTGAAAACTTCATTGACATGTCACCTTGCATGTCAGTCTATTGCTGTCAAAGTGTAAACAAACTTTATTTTAAATGGGTTTTATGAATTAAATTGCTAAAATATTTTTATAGTCGTGAAAGAAAAGTGGTTCACAATGTGTTAAAGTATTTGTCGAAGAGAAATACTAAGGGTTCGGACAATATTTTCATTGAATAATGTTTCCGACAAAGGTTGTCAAATTGACTGACATGTTTATCGTATAGTACAGTCCACTATGAAAATTAGCTGTGGTTTGTTTCAACTACCTATTTTAAAAATTTTGTCACTTTCTAAGTGTATAATTTTATGGGATTGGGAAAGAAGTACCGAGTTTGAAGCGTTCATGAGCAGACATTGCAGTTGAATATTCAAGTTCTGAATTTGATTATTGATGAATAATAAAATAAATCTACTAGCTCGATTGATGGTTTCATTTAATTTATTTAAATCAGGTTACCTATAATAATATTTTTTCGTTAATTTATGAAAATATCAAATTAGCCCGTAATCCTGAATCCTGATACATAAAGTTAGCCTATTAATTTAACACAGGTACGACTGTACTCAGTGTTGCACTATCAAATGCAATTGAAGCGCCTCTATGCCAGGGTTTTTATGTTCCTGGTCAGGCTAAGTATCAATCATGGTATACCTACATAAATATTAATAATTCGTCCTAATAAATAAGTAGGTAATTAGTAATTATTTTTCTACGTTTTAGTGTAGGTTTTTTGGAGTCGGTTTTATTTTTTTTTATAAAATTTTTCAAGAATAGATCTGGGTTCGAGTTCCAAGTGGAATTTCGACAAAGGCGAAGCCAGTGTGCTTCGAATACGCATTATTGAGACCAATAAAAAGAACAACATAGTCATTAACGTTGCTTTGTCTACAAACACAGACTTGACAAGGAAAGAACGGCGATTATCTAAAAGTACTATTGAACTGCTACATACCTTTCGTTTCTCGGGAAGCACCTGGATGCGGGCAGCGCAGGACCGATCGTTCGTTCGTTACACTAGTTTCATTGCAAAATTCACCAAAAAACACTTTTAACACGCATATTATAATTCAACACAGCACTTAAATCATTTTAATTGCACATAAACACAGACACAAAACGATTCCATGATCGCGGAGATCGAACTGAAATCTATGACAGTATTTCTTTTGAGATTACCCTCTTTTATTTTTATTTTTTTCACACCACGTGCTCGATGACAGATAATAATAATTCAAATGCGTTCAAATGGCTCCCATTTGAATTTGGAACGTAAAAACACATTTTGAAAAAAGAACGTTGTAGTTTTTTTTAATTCGAATATGTATGAGGCAAAGGCATTGTACAGATTTGTACTCAATACAGCCAGATTATAAATTGGCGGAAGTTGTAGTTTAATTTTATTTCGCACTTAGTAATGTGGTAAACTACAAACGTGCTACAAAGGCCAGATATTATTTAGGAGCTACCTAGCACTTAACTCTCAGTCAGTGCCTGAGGTCATGGGAGGTGACACGGGAGGGGTGACATTGACATATTACGACGTGACAGGTCGTACAAATCTGACGTCTCGCTGACGCGGACGTTTGACCGTCACAAAATCACTCCCCTTGCCGCTCCCATGCCTCAAGCACTGATTGAGTTAAGCGTGGTTAAGCGCTGGACCTATTGGAATGTCTATTTTATTACAAACTAGCTGACCCGGCGAACTTTGTTCCGCCTTAATGGCAATAAATAAGCAACTTTTTTTTTAATTTCGAACGGGATAAAAAGTATCCTATGTCCTTCTCCTGGCTCTAAACTACCTCCCTGACAATTTTCAGCTAAATCGGTTCAGCCGTTCTTGAGTTATAAGCGAAGTAACTAACACGACTTTCTTTTATATATATAAAAATGAAACCAGTCGTGTAAATTTCATATTTTTTATTAAAACTTTTTCCTTATAAATCCATCGATTGCTAACATAATAATAGAATAGATAGAACGTACATAGAAGCCATGTCTTGAAGTGATATACATAAATACATTACATACATGTTTATAGTGACAGCTAACAACCTTCGTCCGCGCCCACGCACACACGCGAAGTGACAGGCCGCCATTTTGAATATTGGGGTTCCGTTATTCGTGTCAATTTATAAAATGTATCTACAACGCCTTTATAATAATTGCTAATAATATTGCAACAAGCTATGTTAACGATACAATTATACACCAATAATAATTATTATTGTGATTTTCGTAGCATGATCTCTGTCGAGTAAATATTAAGCATGGATATTTTTAATAGATTATTTTAACAGTTTATTGATACATTATGGCTATCATAGTTTTATTAATATAGTATGTAATAGGGAGTCATTCTACGAAAACAACAGTTTATAAAGGTGGCCCATCACACTCGTGCAAATTATTCATACAATCAACCATACAAAATTCGCAAAAAATAATCAAAGTACATGATTATATCGTTTGAAAGTATATGGTTTAGCAAAAGAAAAATAGTATACTAATGCTCAGTAAGCGACCCAAGTATCTTGGTATAATATATCTCAGTTATAACACTATACAAAATTATATTGTTCATTCACCTTTACTTCTAGGCATTCCGAATAATTTCAACATGAAAGTTGAAATACACAAAATTACGAACTGTATTTTGTTCTCAATAATTTGCAATGCCCAATGACGAAAAAGGTAAATTAAAATAAATATTTACATAAAAGTGCAAGTAACAAAGCTGATTTATTTTATTGAGGACTACATAGTACAAGATATGGTTTATTTATGTATAATGATAATGGCATCGATTTTTCACTATCTCTGAAACTTTGCAACTTGATTTTTTGGTGAACATTTTTTATATCTTCCGCCGTTAACTGTAGCGAAAAAAAGGAATTTAATCTTTTTCATTTAGTCAAAGAGAGAGTGAATATTCCGATATTCTACCTAATAATGTAAAAGATTAAGCCTGTGCAAGTACATTCTGAAACAAGTAATAAAAACAAGCTATACATGTAAAAATGAACGATCAGTCATATCATATCAAATAAATTGTCCACTTTACTGTCTGTTTTTGTAAAATTAACAATAAATTCATTACTCGTTCCAGCCACAGATTATGCAAAAGCTAATAACTGCCGTTTGGGACAATTCCTGAGATAAATGTGTAGGGTAGGAGGCAAATTTATACCACATAGGAATGTTAGTCATATTTGGTCAGTAAGTCAACCTATGAGCTGTCAGACAGACAAATATTCTGTAAATATTATGACGTCATGAGACATCATTGATTTAAACACTTCAAAAGAGACTTCTCATGTACTTTTTATAATTTATCTTTTTTGGCCACGCCCTCACAATATCTCAGGTAAGTCAAACGGAGCCCACGACGGGTAAAAATATTTAACAAAGACTTATAAGGCTATGAAATAGCTTGATACAATTGTTTATCTACCTACGCGTATCGCAGATCAATTACAAATATTCACCTATTTCCTATTGGCAAAATATGTGAATAAGGCCTCAGTTCTATAGTTGCCGAACAAGTTCTAATATAAATTTAACTGAAAACGACTTTATTCAGCAGGTTCTAAATTGTGTATTGCAGAAACACAATAATAGTATTTTACATAAGTATTAGAGCAAACTTTAGTTTGAAATATAAAGTCGTACATATAAGAGGACCTTTGATGGACAAATATACTTTTTTGTTCACATTATATCATTCAGTAATACCACTTTTTGAAACGCAGAGTAACTAAGTGATGTATTTTATTGGAAGCAGCAGAACAGTAAATATATTAAGGTTATTTATGTATTATATTTTACCAAAAAAGTTTATTTGACCACGATATTGAATGAGCATTACAACGCATAATAATAAGAACCTAAAACTAGCAAAAAAATATTAGTGGAAAACAAAAATTAAATGACAAAAAACTGCATGAATTAATGGAAATATAAGAATAAATTGTTATTAATAATTATTATTTTGTAACGCTAACTACTTATCATACAATTGTCGTATAAAGTGATTGTTAAATAACTTATTGATATTATTATTTATTGGATTCCATTTTAGGATATCTTGGCTTGCTTAACACAACTTGGCCTTTTCAAACTATCTGTTATTTTAACTATTTCATAGATTTTTAGGAAGTTTATCATCATCATTTGTTTGTTTGATTTTTTGTACTAATATGACATTCATATTATCATCTGTAAAGTTTGAATCGTTCTATTGATTTTAATAAAATAGAAGATAGTTTCAAAAAGCTCTTATATTTTTATATTGGTGATACATTAACTTTCATCACAAGTAGTGCGTTTGTGAGAGCGACCAAGTAATCATTACAATATTTATTTACGCTCATGGCATCTGTATATTTCACAAGTTGATTGAGCTATAGTAAAGAAAAAAATTAAGGTATTGTAAAAAAATGTAGGAGGGGAGATTGATCTGTATATTTTGAACAAGCATTCTGAGTGATATGTTTTGAAAACGTAAATCAATATTGCAAATATTGCTTTTTAAGGTAGATCAGCCGACCCAGGATCAAGCTGTTCAAATTGACGTAAATCTAAAGACTATTTCCAAACAACATTATGTAACAAATCATTCAGAGCTCCCATTTATTAGGCATCTCGCAAACAAGTTTATACACGGTTATGAAAATACATTTGCGATGGAAACATCTTATTAAACAAACTTTAAAATTCGACAAACTGATTTGGTAACCGTTTATAAACTTCAGAATACATTGTACACGTTCTTTTGCTTTCGAATTGTCTTCGTTGCTACAGCATAGTCCAAGCGAATCAGTATTCAAGCTGAGCCGTAAGGTGCATTTTCCAACGCACGAAAAATCGGACGCAATTCATTACATATTCTATCCCGCTCTCACACGCCTTCCTCTCCCTCCCACAGTACGACGAGGAAAGCAATTGATTTCTACCGGCATGGATTAAAAAAACATCACAATAAATAGAAACTTATAATTTACACGAATTTAATACAAACCGCTGCTACACGGTATATTATACACAACCTATCGTGATAACATCAAACGCGAATTAATGATACTTTTTAATGAAACGACTCATTAATGTTATATCCCCTGATCCTAATGATACACTCCCGGCTAACGCGATGTTAACTGTATGAAAATATTATTTATTTGTAAATGACTTGGAAGCGATGACGTTCGGTTATTCGCCTATACGCAAGGTAAGAAGCTACATCTCAATCTTAGTTGAATCAAGGAGTTGCAATATAAATGCATTATTAATTATAATAATTATTATAATTTAGTTCTTCCGACATTTCCCGTTCAATATCATACGCATTGACATCGCTAAAACTGAATTTCTTTAAAAGCCTTCAGTTTATGTAACAAGTGGGAAATTATTTCCCACTGAGTTTTTTTAATGAAATCCGTTCATTTTAGCTCAGTCAATGCTTCATCTATTTAATAAGAGCGTCATTCACCAACAACGCGTACATATTGGCTGTTTTCAAACCTTCTGGCATAAAATACCATACCTTTCTCTTTATTTTATCATTTCTTTGATTTAAATATTTTATTGAATCGTTCCTTCACTTCGTTAGCACCTTCATAAACTCTTCATCCAACATTCTTTTATCCTTTTCTAATAATTTCAATACAGCGACGTTTGTTCTAAAAAGAGTCACTATTGCCCCAGATTATTTTGTACTAATTTTAAACCATTAAATCCGAGCGTGTGCAACCGTCGCCATTTTTTTCGCACTACCTACTCTTTGATCCTATTCAAACCGTATAAATATCTATAACTATAACTGGCAATCCGCTAACCCAACTAACATTAACTATAAAGTCACTTTTTATTGAAAGTAAAACACTTGTGCAGCACCAAAATAAGATAAAAATCAGAACACAGATTACGATATTCGTCTGGTCAGGTAGCTCAGTCGTTGACAGAAACTTAGGCCAATATTATCGACACTCGAATATGATTCATGATTCACTCAAGAATAACTTGAAGCCTATTATAGTCTTCAATTACTCGAGTGTAATTTCATACATAATTTAGTATTAGCTCAATTGTTAGCTAGTCATTATTCGGTTTATTCAAGTTCACTGGTTCATGCCAAGTAAATTCCTTATATGAAATTATTACGTATTTATTTATCATCAACTATAGTAGTGATTTAATATGATAGGAATACTATTTAATTAAGTTTTAAATAAAACTGCTGCTACCTGACCAGTCCAATATTAAGCCTTGAACTCACTCCGTGGAAAATAAAATAAAGGTTACGATCAGACAATTTTAAACACCTCTGTCTTTCCAACATCTACGCCTCGGTCACTTATTTAAAAAAAAGTTAACGCTATTGTTTTTAAATATCTTCATCAATCAACCAGCCAGTGCTTCTGAACAAACCTGACCGCAACTCAAAAATGGAACAAGCCAGACTTTTATTTTTAAATATCGAACCAGCCAGTGCTTTTGACCAAAACCTGACCGCAACTCAAAAATGGAACAAGCCACACTTTTTTTAAATATCCAACCAGCCAGTGTCTGAACAAAACCTGACCGCAACTCAAAAATGGAACAAGCCAGACTTTTATTTTTATTAGATATCAAACCAGCCAGTGCTTTTGATCAAAACCTGACCGCAACTCAAAAATGGAACAAGCCACTTTTATTTTTTAAAATATCAAACCAGCCAGTGTCTAAACAAAACCTGACTGCAACTCAAAAATGGAACAAGCCAGACTTTATTTATGAGGGCTATCGTTTTTATACTTAACAGTTGGCACCCCTGGCGATTGACAGGACCTTACTCTACAGTGGCGCCATCTTGATGAGTGCAAATGCGATAGTCCTACCACTTTAGCGCTCACCAGTTGGTGCCACTGTCTTCGCTACTAGCAAGTGACAGGACCTTACTCTACAGTGGCGCAAACTGGTGACCGCTAAAACGATGGCCCTCATTAACAAACCAGCTGCAAATCTAACCTTTCACAAACCAGCCAATATCTACGCCTTGGGCCGACAATATCCTTGCTAGTGCCACCGCTGGCCGTTAGATGGCGTTCTGAAGCGTGAGCGGGTGCGCCGCGTTGTGTCCGTTGTGCGCGGCGTAGTCCTCGGCCTTGGTTAGGGCTTCGCCCCTCAGCTCGGACTGGATGAAGGCGGCCGAGACGCGCGCCGGGTGGTTGCCGTTGCTAGCCTCCGGGACGGGCTTAGCCGACTCCTCTTGGCTCGTGTCCTCAGTCTGCAATGGAGTTCGAGTTGTTGGTGACGTGTGAAGAATATTTGATGCTAATGAGAATTGAAACTTTCTCTCCAAATAATTTACTGAATATCAATCTGTCACATTTACTAAGAATCAGTCAAAACTGCCAGGGCCACAGTAAGTTCATAGTCATTGTTAGTCGTTGGGTTGAGGGTGATTTTTTCAACCAAATCGGACAAAAGTGGTATAACGAGTAGGTTATTACATTACCAAAAAAGGGAAGTAGAACGGAGATCTGTGGAATTTTTTTTAAAGGTTTTTTTTCCGTTTCGTTTAACATCTACTCTGTCCCGCTTTATGCCATGTGTTTTGTTAGAAAACATCGCACATATTATCTGAGCGGTGAGGAGACGCGTAAATAAATAAAATTTATTGGTTGTTTAAATTACATCTCGCCTTCATTCAGTCACTCACGTAACAAAACTTCAACGACAACAAAACACTGAGTTGCGATTCTATTATCGAGTAATCGTTCTATCAAAATGACCCTTGTGAATACAGATTTAGAACTGTTTTTCAATGGGACGACTTCTGAACGTCAGCGAGATCTTGACTGTCAAAGTACGTGAATTAGGCCACAGATTGTCTACTTGTACGTTAGTAGAAAACAAGTCTGAGACTGAATAAAGAGAGTATATTTACTTATAAGGGCTACCTTTTCTTTTTTTATTATTTACGATACATATTTTGATGTTCATAAGTGCCACTTGTGGTCTAAACAGAATAAATGTTTTTGATTTTGATTTTTGATTTTGACTCTGAGACTAGAGAGAGAGAGAGTATACTGTGGTGCCTTTCCAAGCCATGGCCAGCGTGGATAGTGTAGGCCACTACAGGAGGGTCGTGCCCCTTAGTGGAGACCGAATGACCTGATGATGCCGTATGTTGTGTACTCACGTCGTGTGGTCGGGACAGCCCCAGCGGGTCGGCGTGCGCGTTGCCGTTGTTGCGCGCCGGCTCCGCCGCCTGCGGAGCCTCCGCGGACTGTGAATAAAACATGTGGTCAGTTTGTTTACTTGTTTATACAACGTGTCCCAAAATTCAATGATAAGCCTTAATTTAAAAAATAATTAAGACAGATTTTTTTCTTATTTTTCCTAAAGTAGTCATGACTATGTCCATCCTGCGGCGCCGGCTTATCCTTGAGTTTTGGGACACGTTCTATACCAGTTACAGTTACAAATTGGTTTATTTTGCAAGGAGGCTTATGAAAAGCTCTTTTACTATAGTCTGGTCCGTGAGCACGTAGAATTTTACGTGCTACTACGTAAATTCTACGTGCTCACGGACCGGGCTTTACCAACTATTAATAGCTTGTGGGACTGTATCAATAACTCAAAGGTGACTGACTGACTGACTGAATGATCTATCAACGCACAGCCCAAACCACTGGACGGATCGGGCTGAAATTTGGCATGCAGGTAGATGTTATGACGTAGGCATCCGCTAAGAAAGGATTTTACGAAACTCCATCCCTAAGGGGGTAAAACGGGATCCACGCGTACGAAGTCGCGGGCGGCCGCTAGTCCCTAATATAATTTGTTCATTCGATTGCAACTTGGCGTACCTTTTACGTCTAGTATCGCTAGTTAAGGATTGAACCCTGAAGTATCGGTCACGTGTACGAGTTATGTTAATTGTTGTTATTTCTTAATCTTTTTCATACTCAATTCTGTTCAGAACTCGAAGTTTTTGCCAGAACAGGGTTTAAGGAACCAAAATAGCTCAGTGATCACTATTTATGAATTTAAAAGGCATTAGGTACATTTGGGAGAGGCTTGTAGACTTACAGGATCCACTACTATATGTAGTTCGTTTCATCCACCACTTTTTGGTTGAGGAAAGCGCGGGAAACGATCTTTAAGGGATGATCAATCTCACCTGACTAGTGGGCAGGCCGAGCAGGTCGCCGGTGGCGACCGCGTTCCCGTTGTCGAGCGGCGCGGGCGCGGGCGCGGTTTTGCTCTCCTGCTGCTTCTTCTCTTCTTCTTGTTGCTGGAAGACGGAAGAAGATCGTTAGCACATGGGGAAGTTAAAGCAAGGGTAGGATCATTTATTAAGTATAAATGATCCAGGCACGTCTTGTGCTTTAATATCTTTGTTTTTTCTATCTGTGCCTTTTCACTTTTATTAGTAGATACAGTGGGTTTATAGTGCGCTCCGTGATAGAATCTTATCAATTATTTTGGATGGTAAATGTATGGACTTATCACGTTAAATCGATAAAATCGCGCGGTTACATCGTTTCGCGGCGCGCATTCTAGACCCACAGTCCTCTTGTGGATAACGGTGTTGGTTGTATAATCACTTAAATGTTTACATAAGGTTTTAATTGTAATTCTTATTGTACAACTGTTTGTTTTCCTTAATAAAATAAAATAAAATAAAAAAATAAAATAAAATAAAATGTATTAACACTGCAGTACACGCGCCCCTTTTTTTACACGAATACACGCGCGGCCTACTCTGGTAAGCCAATTCAAAATCACTGTAAATCAGTTTATAAGCAATTTATGAATAGAATTACTATGTAAATGATAAAAGTGTTTATTATAGTTATTTTATAACTAAAGTTTTTTTATATAACTATTTGGGATTAAACATTATAAACAGATTTAAAAGTTGTAAATTTTTTGGACCAAAATTGCACTTTGAGACCAATGTTAACAAAAAAAAATTGACTGAAAAAATATGATTAGTTTTTTATCTGGCATAGTATTCATGACTTTCTATTGCCTGGTACACGGTGTAAATCCATTTCTTACAAGTCTTTCATAATTTTTTTGTCGAGTGATTTCGAGCTTTTGACTAGACCCGCAGTTTTGACGGCCAATTTTAGAAAAGTGCGCAGACTCTAGCGACCCAAGCTTTACTGGCTTACTGACAAATTTAGTAAACGAGGCTTTCCTGGAATGCCAGCTCTCTGGCGCAAGTTTTCAAAAAGTTATAGCGTAAAATGTTACCCTGGTCTACTATAGTAGTCCGCGCGTGTACTCTAGTGTTAAGTATCATCTTTATACCTAACCTACACTACTTGCAAAGTTGGCTGAACTTATTCGAAGTAAGATAGTGTGCACACGCACTTTACTTCAGTTTCGAGCAAATTCGTCTCGCCCGACTTCTGAAAGTTGATGTCGTTGATTTCGAGACCGAGTTAAAGGGCCCGAAGCGTTTAAAATTTGAACACGAAGTGCCTGCTTATACTCTTTTAACCTATACTCTAATTTTTAATTCGACGGAATTTTGACATTTCAGAAGTGTGGCCAACATTGAAACGTTCCCACTAAGAATGGAGAGCATTTTCACAAATTAAAAAATAATCCTTTCTTGAATTTAAGGTTTCACTTGAAAAACTAAGGCTTAAAAATGTACTGATCATTTCAAATTGGATATTTGAATTTTTATTATCATATTTTTGAAGTTACAAAAAAAATTGGGAAATTATTTTTCTATTACTGGACTCCCTGGCCTATAATCCATGGGTTACAAACCTTTTTTATGAAAATCCATTTGTTAATAAAATCTTAGCTTCATAAAATAACCAATTTAACGAGATGCCAATTTTATAATCCAAGTTGATTATGATGACGATAATGATGATTGATGATCAATACATATTTTCATTTATGATAATATGTTGTTTTACTGTGTTAAAAACACGTTTTTTTCTATTTAATCTCTAAAATGTACATAATAATTAATGTACATTAAATTCACAAAACAAACAATAGTTCATTCTTGTAAGTTGTACTTAATGAAATTTCATTTCATATTATTTATTAATAATTCAAAGCAAAAAAGGCATATTACATCTGAATTGTCAAAAAATGACAGCTGTCAGAATTCCGTCGAATTAAAAATCGGACTTTAGATGGAATTTAATTATCCTCTAGTTTTGACGAGCGCTCGACGACGCACGGTCGCTTCGTGTCCCGGCGAGAACTACGCACGGCACTGAGGGAAGAGAGCGGGGTTGACGTTATTGGGACTGACTAGGCTACGGGCGTTGCGTACGCGCATAGGGTGTACCAAATAATTTCTATGGACGTTCACCATGCCGTTCCCATACCTCTAGTAATGCTTGAATTATACAATCATTGACTGCGTTATGCACTCGGCCTCCTCCCGCCGCAGCCTCTCTCTTGAAGCAATCTCACTCTCCCCATAATTATATTATATGGTAGGCGCATCGGGCGCCTGATTCTGGAGGCTAGCGGGATCCGAAGCACAGTGCACCGCTGGCTGACCGCAGGAAGTTGGGGGCCCAAGTAGCTTGCCAGCCACACGTGAAAGGCTGCCCCGCCACCTAGCGAAAAATCCCAGGATGCTCCACCTTGCCGGTTGGCGACCGGACGGGAGGACCAGGTGGCCATCTCTGGGGGGGTTCGGGCGTCCCCGCGGTCTCCAGGTCAGGCTCTAAACGGTCTGTTAACCCCGTCTGCCTCTCCGGGCGTACATGAAAACGCCTCGCTCAACTGCCATACTCCCTCCACTTATTCACTCTCAATAAATAATAAAATGGTACACAGAACAAGGAAAAAAGTTAAACAGCGGTTGCACGTCCTCCCACTCAAAGTGCACCTCACCAACATACGAGGGCTGCACTCCAATCTCTCTGCAGTCCACCACCACCTTGAGACTGAAAAACCGCAGCTGCTGTTCCTCACAGAGACACAGATCAAATGTCCAGCTGACGCGGCGTACTTGCTCTACCCTGGGTACACATTGGAACATAAATTTCAAGCCCGGGCGGGAGTTTGCGTCTATGCTCGTGACGACATTTGCATTAAACGTCTCAAATGCCTGGAGGTTCCCGGATTCTCTGTGATTTGGGCTTTAGTCGACACGGGCCTGGAGAAATTACTCTATGCCTGTGTTTACCGTTCGCACAGCGGAGACCTTGAGACAACCCGGCTGTTCGACTACCTCAGCCAATCAGCTGATAAGGCACTAGCCCGATACCCTTCTGCGCAGTTAGTCATTTTGGGAGACTTCAATGCACACCACCAGGAATGGCTCTTTCCATACCAGGTGACCGACCATGCCGGGAGAGAGGCACGTAAACTTGCTCTGACAAAAAAAAAAAAAAAAAAAAAAAAAATAATTATGTTGCTGTCGCGCTCGCATATTCACTGCGGGCGCCCGTCGCACAGTCGCGACAGCAATATAATTACGTGCGAGCGACAAGGATGGGCAGCTAGGGGTCATTGGACGGGATTCTACGTGCTCACGGACCAGGCTTTAGTTACCTTCTTGAGCCTGGTGCGCGCCATGATGGCCTCGACGCGCTGTTTGCGCGCGAGGCGCTCCTTCTGCTCGCGCTCGGCCTCCTCCCGCCGCAGCCTCTCCCTCTGAAGCTATCTCACTATCCCACAGCGAGACGGACGTCAGCTGTACCAGTTCTTTCCCATCGTGGCGGTGAGGCTCTCACTCGGCTGGGTTGAATCTGATTACGTGGTTTCCCAAATGTTACCTGAGCACGGTTGCTTCAGGCAGCGCCTACACAGGATGACGCTGTGCGAGTCTGCACTATGCCCATGCGGCGAGGAAGTCGAAGAGAGCCGCGATCACGCACTTTGGGAATGTAACCTCTATGACGAAGCTCGACAGAAGATGCGATGCGATACGGAGAGCCCAGCAAGGACCTGGACCTCTAGCATGAACAATTTTCGTCTTCGAATCGTTTGCGTATTCGACAAAATTCGATACAAAACTTTCGAATTAAACGATAATGTGACAATTTTGATTGTCAAAATAAGTTTCGTGCATGCCATGATGGCCTCGACGCGCTGTTTGCGCGCGAGGCGTTCCTTCTCCTCGCGCTCGGCCTCCTCCCGCCGCAGCCTCTCCCTCTCTCTCTGAAGCTATTTCACTCTCCCGCTTGTTGTATAAAGCCTGGTCCGTGAGCACGTAGAATCCCGTCTATATCCCGAATATAATTACGCGCGAGCGACAAGGATGGGTAGGTTGGGGTCATTGGACAAAATTCTACGTGCTCACAGACCGGGCTTTAGTGTAGTTACCTTCTTGAGCCTGGTGCGGGTGAGCGCCATGATGGCTTCTCCTCGGCTTGCCTCCTCCCGCCGCAGTCTCTCTCTGAAGCTATCTCTCCCCACTTGTTGTATGTCTGGTCGCCGAGCACGTAGAATTTTGTCCAATGACCCCAAGCTATCCTTATCGCACACTCACTGCGGGTACGCGTCGCACAGTCGCGACAGCAATATAATTAAGCGCGAGCGACAAGGCTGGGCAGCTTGGGGTCATTGGACGAAATTCTGCGTGCTCACAGACCGGGCTTTAGTGTAGTTACCTTCTTGAGCCTGGTGCGCGCCATGATGGCCTCGACGCGTTGTTTGCGCGCGAGGCGCTCCTTCTCCTCGCGCTCGGCCTCCTCCCGCCGAAGTCTCTCTCTCTCTCTCTCTCTGAAGCTATCTCACTCTCCCACTTGTTATAGTTACCTTCTTGAGCCTGGTGCGCGCCATGATGCTCCTTCTGCTCGGCTTGCCTACTTATATTGCTGTCGCGCTCGCACACTCACTGCCGGCGCCCGTCGCACAGTCGCGACAGCAATATAATTACGCGCGAGCGATAAGGATGGGTAGCTTGGGGTCATTGGACGAAATTCTACGTGCTCACAGACCGGGCTTTAGTGTAGTTACCTTCTTGAGCCTGGTGCGCGCCATGATGCCTTTCTTATTTTCTGCCTGATACGAGCAATTTTCGTTCTTTTTTGTACCTGAGTCTTCCCTCTCCACAGCGGCATGGCTTCTTCTTTTCTGTGTTGCCCAGTCCGCTGTGCTACTGACCTTCTTGAGGCTGCTGTGGGCCGCGTAAGCCTTTGGTTTCTTTCTCAACCTGAGTTTTCTTTCCCTTTCTCCCTCTGAAGCTATCTCACTCTCCCACTTGTTATAGTTACCTTCTTGAGCCTGGTGCGCGCCATGATGCTCCTTCTGTTCGGCTTGCCTCCTCCCGCCGCAGCCTCTCTCTGAAGCTATCTCACTCCCCACTTGTTGTATAGTTANCCTGCCTTGGCTAGCATAAAAAAAAAAAAACTTGTTATAGTTACCTTCTTGAGCCTGGTGCGCGCCATGATGGCCTCGACGCGCTGCTTGCGCGCGAGGCGTTCCTTCTCCTCGCGCTCGGCCTCCTCCCGCCGAAGTCTCTCTCTCTCTCTCCCTCTGAAGCTATCTCACTCTCCCACTTGTTATAGTTACCTTCTTGATCCTGATGCGTTCCATGATGCCTTTCTTATTTTCTGCCTGATACGAGCAATTTCCGTTCTTTTTTGTACCTGAGTCTTCCCTCTCCACAGCGGCATGGCTTCTTCTTTTCTGTGTTGCCCAGTCCGCTGTGCTACTGACCTTCTTGAGGCTGCTGTGGGCCGCGTAAGCCTTTGGTTTCTTTCTCAACCTGAGTTTTCTTTCCCTTTCTCCCTCTGAAGCTATCTCACTCTCCCACTTCTCTAACGGTTTTCTACAGGCTACACTTCGGAGAATGTGCGAAGGAATTATATAACTTAATTCCACCAGCCCCTTTCCATCACCGGGGAACCAGACGCCGGCTAGCGTACCATCCCTACATTGTCGACATTCCACCAGCTCGCACTAAGCGTTTCGACGACTCCTTTATAATGCGAACAGCTAGGGACTGGAATTCGCTGCCTGCTGCTGTATTTCCTGAACACTATAATCCGGGCGTTTTCAAGGCGAGAGTGAATAGGCACTTACAGGGCAGATATGTACCATCCTAGACTGCATCTCACTTAACACCAGGTGCGATTGCAGTCAAATACCTGCCTTGGCTAGCATAAAAAAAAAAAAACTTGTTATAGTTACCTTCTTGAGCCTGGTGCGCGCCATGATGGCCTCGACGCGCTGCTTGCGCGCGAGGCGTTCCTTCTCCTCGCGCTCGGCCTCCTCCCGCCGAAGTCTCTCTCTCTCTCTCCCTCTGAAGCTATCTCACTCTCCCACTTGTTATAGTTACCTTCTTGATCCTGATGCGTTCCATGATGCCTTTCTTATTTTCTGCCTGATACGAGCAATTTCCGTTCTTTTTTGTACCTGAGTCTTCCCTCTCCACAGCGGCATGGCTTCTTCTTTTCTGTGTTGCCCAGTCCGCTGTGCTACTGACCTTCTTGAGGCTGCTGTGGGCCGCGTAAGCCTTTGGTTTTTTTCTCAACCTGAGTTTTCTTTCCCTTTCTCCCTCTGAAGCTATCTCACTCTCCCACTTGTTATAGTTACCTTCTTGAGCCTGGTGCGCGCCATGATGCTCCTTCTGTTCGGCTTGCCTCCTCCCGCCGCAGCCTCTCTCTGAAGCTATCTCACTCCCCACTTGTTGTATAGTTACCTTCTTGAGCCTTTAAGCGATTCCGTGCTTTTAAGCGATTTTGTGAAAAATATTATTGGCAGGTAGTTGCTAATTGCTCATAGAAAGGCCCCCTTAAAGGTTTTAAACCTTTGTTTGTCACCTGTCATCCGCTTTGCAATGGAGGGAAGTCGAACCTTAATTTTGAACTCCTCCTATGTTCTTCTGATTAATTTCGTTGCGGGTCCAATGACAGTTTAACTTTCCGCCCGGGACAAACTTGACCTTCATTGGTTGGGTTTTTGTGGCGGTCAAGCTGTAGATCCTGGCTACACAGGAGTTGCAGTGGTGGGAACGAGAGGTGGGAATAGTCCCGTTACCTTCTTGAGCCTGGTGCGCGCCATGATGGCCTCGACGCGCTGTTTGCGCGCGAGGCGTTCCTTCTCCTCGCGCTCGGCCTCCTCCCGCCGCAGTCTCTCTCTCTCTCTCCCTCTGAAGCTATCTCACTCTCCCACTTGTTATAGTTACCTTCTTGATCCTGATGCGTTCCATGATGCCTTTCTTATTTTCTGCCTGATACGAGCAATTTCCGTTCTTTTTTGTACCTGAGTCTTCCCTCTCCACAGCGGCATGGCTTCTTCTTTTCTGTGTTGCCCAGTCCGCTGTGCTACTGACCTTCTTGAGGCTGCTGTGGGCCGCGTAAGCCTTTGGTTTTTTTCTCAACCTGAGTTTTCTTTCCCTTTCTCCCTCTGAAGCTATCTCACTCTCCCACTTGTTATAGTTACCTTCTTGAGCCTGGTGCGCGCCATGATGCTCCTTCTGTTCGGCTTGCCTCCTCCCGCCGCAGCCTCTCTCTGAAGCTATCTCACTCCCCACTTGTTGTATAGTTACCTTCTTGAGCCTTTAAGCGATTCCGTGCTTTTAAGCGATTTTGTGAAAAATATTATTGGCAGGTAGTTGCTAATTGCTCATAGAAAGGCCCCCTTAAAGGTTTTAAACCTTTGTTTGTCACCTGTCATCCGCTTTGCAATGGAGGGAAGTCGAACCTTAATTTTGAACTCCTCCTATGTTCTTCTGATTAATTTCGTTGCGGGTCCAATGACAGTTTAACTTTCCGCCCGGGACAAACTTGACCTTCATTGGTTGGGTTTTTGTGGCGGTCAAGCTGTAGATCCTGGCTACACAGGAGTTGCAGTGGTGGGAACGAGAGGTGGGAATAGTCCCGTTACCTTCTTGAGCCTGGTGCGCGCCATGATGGCCTCGACGCGCTGTTTGCGCGCGAGGCGTTCCTTCTCCTCGCGCTCGGCCTCCTCCCGCCGCAGCCTCTCTCTCTCTCTCTGAAGCTATCTCACTCTCCCGCTTGTTGTATAAAGCCTGGTCCGTGAGCACGTAGAATCCCGTCCAATGACCCCAAGCTACCCATCCTTATCACTCGCGCGTAATTATATTGCTGTCGCGACTGTGCGACGCGCGCCCGCAGTGAGTGTGCGAGCGCAAAAGCAACATAATTACGTGCGAGTGACAAGGATGGGTAGCTTGGGGTCATTGGACAAAATTCTACGTGCTCACAGACCGGGCTTTAGTGTAGTTACCTTCTTGAGCCTGGTGCGCGCCATGATGGCCTCGACGCGCTGCTTCTCCTCGGCTTGTCTTCTCCCGCCGCAGCCTCTCTCTTGAAGCTATCTCACTCTCCCCACTTGATAGTTTTTAATACCTGAGTCCTCCCTCTCGGCCTTATCTGTTCACAGCGGCTCGGCTTCTGTTCACTTTTTGCTGCCCAGTCCGCTGTCTTGAGTAAGCCTTTGGTTATTTTCTCAACCTGAATTTTCTTTCCCTTTCTCCCTCTGAAGCTATCTCACTCTCCCACTTGTTATATTATAGTTACCTTCTTGAGCCTGGTGCGCGCCATGATGGCCTCGACGCGCTGCTTGCGCGCGAGGCGCTCCTTCTCCTCGCGCTCGGCCTCCTCCCGCCGAAGTCTCTCTCTCTCTCTCTCTGAAGCTATCTCACTCTCCCGCTTGTTGTATAAAGCCTGGTCCGTGAGCACGAAGAATCCCGTCCAATGACCCCAAGCTACCCATCCTTATCGCTCGCGCGTAATTATATTGCTGTCGCGACTGTGCGACGGGCGCCCGCAGTGAGTGTGCGAGCGCGACAGCAATATAATTACGCGCGAGCGACAAGGATGGGTAGCTTGGGGTCATTGGACAAAATTCTACGTGCTCGGCGACCAGACTTTAGCCTCTATTATTTTCTGCCTGCTACGAGCAATTTTCGTTCCTTTTTAATACCTGAGTCCTCCCTCTCGGCCTTATCCGTTCACAGCGGCTCGGCTTCTGTTCACTTTTTGCTGCCCAGTCCGCTGTGCCAGTACCTTTTTGAGTAAGCCTTTGGTTATTTTCTCAACCTGAATTTTCTTTCCTTTTATCTCTCCCTCTGAACCTATCTCACTCTTTAACTTGTTGTGTAGTTACCTTCTTGAGCCTGGTGCGCGCCATGATGGTCTCGACGCTTGCCTCCTCCTCCCGCTGCAGCTTGCGCCTAGGCTTAGCTAAATTGCCTAAATTATGGTCACCGAGCAGATAGAATTTCGTCCAATGACCCCAAGTTACCCATCCTTATCATTCGCGCTTAATTATATTGCTGTCGCGACTGTGCGACAGGCAGCCGCAGTGAGTTTGTGAGTGTGGGCAATAAGGATGGGTAGCTTGGGGTCATTGGACAAAATTCTGCGTGCTCAGAGACCGGGCTTTAGTGTAGTTACCTTCTTGAGCCTGGTGCGCGCCATGATGGCTTCGACGCGCTGTTTGCGCGCGAGGCGCTCCTTCTCCTCGCGCTCGGCCTCCTCCCGCCGCAGTCTCTCTCTCTCTCTCTCTGAAGCTATCTCACTCTCCCACTTGTTATAGTTACCTTCTTGAGCCTTTAAGCGATATTGTGAAAAATATTGGCAGGTAGTTGCTAATTGCTCATAGAAAGGCCCTCTTAAAGGTTTTAAACCTTTGTTTGTCACCTGTCATCCGCTTTGCAATGGAGGGAAGTCGAACCTTAATTTCGAACTCCTCCTATGTTCTTCTGATTAATTTCGTTGCGGGTCCAATGACAATTTAACTTTCCCTCGGGACAAACTTGACCTTCATTGGTTGGGTTTTTGTGGCGGTCAAGCTGTAGATCCTGGCTACACAGGAGTTGCAGTGGTGGGAACGAGAGGTGGGAATAGTCCCGTTACCTTCTTGAGCCTGGTGCGCGCCATGATGGCTTCGACGCGCTGTTTGCGCGCGAGACGCTCCTTCTCCTCGCGCTCGGCCTCCTCCCGCCGCAGTCTCTCTCTCTCTTTCTCTGAAGCTACCTCACTCTCCCGCTTGTTGGTATAAAGCCTGGTCCGTGAGCACGTAGAATCCCGTCCAATGACCCCAAGCTACCCATCCTTATCGCTCGCGCGTAATTCTATTGCTGTCGCGACTGTACGACGGGCGCCCGCAGTGAGTGTGCGAGCGCGACAGCAATATAATTATGCGCGAGCGACAAGGATGGGTAGCTTGGGGTCATTGGACAAAATTCTACGTGCTCACAGACCGGGCTTTAGTGTAGTTACCTTCTTGAGCCTGGTGCGCGCCATGATGCTCCTTCTCCTCGGCTTGCCTCCTCCCGCCGATTTTGTGAAAAATATTATTGGCAGGTAGTTGCTAATTGCTCATAGAAAGGCCCCCTTAAAGGTTTTAAACCTTTGTTTGTCACCTGTCATCCGCTTTGCAATGGAGGGAAGTCGAACCTTAATTTCGAACTCCTCCTATGTTCTTCTGATTAATTTCGTTGTGGGTCCAATGGCAGTTTAACTTTTCCCCGGGACAAACTTGACCTTCATTGGTTGGGTTTTTGTGGCGGGCAAGCTGTAGATCCTGGCTACACAGGAGTTGCAGTGGTGGGAACGAGAGGTGGGAATAGTCCCGTTACCTTCTTGAGCCTGGTGCGCGCCATGATGCCTTTCTTATTTTCTACCTGATACGAGCAATTTTCGTTCTTTTTTGTACCTGAGTCTTCCCTCTCCACAGCGGCATGGCTTCTTCTTTTCTGTGTTGCCCAGTCCGCCGTGCTACTGACCTTCTTGAGGCTGCTGTGGGCCGCGTAAGCCTTTGGTTTTTTTCTCAACCTGAGTTTTCTTTCCCTTTCTCCCTCTGAAGCTATCTCACTCTCCCACTTCTCTAACGGTTTTCTACAGGCTACACTTCGGAGAATGTGCGAAGGAATTATATAACTTAATTCCACCAGCCCCTTTCCATCACCGGGGAACCAGACGCCGGCTAGCGTACCATCCCTACATTGTCGACATTCCACCAGCTCGCACTAAGCGTTTCGACGACTCCTTTATAATGCGAACAGCTAGGGACTGGAATTCGCTGCCTGCTGCTGTATTTCCTGAACACTATAATCCGGGCGTTTTCAAGGCGAGAGTGAATAGGCACTTACAGGGCAGATATGTACCATCCTAGACTGCATCTCACTTAACACCAGGTGCGATTGCGGTCAAATACCTGCCTTGGCTAGCATAAAAAAAAAAAAACTTGTTATAGTTACCTTCTTGAGCCTGGTGCGCGCCATGATGGCCTCGACGCGCTGCTTGCGCGCGAGGCGCTCCTTCTCCTCGCGCTCGGCCTCCTCCCGCCGAAGTCTCTCTCTCTCTCTCTCTCTGAAGCTATCTCACTCTCCCACTTGTTATAGTTACCTTCTTGAGCCTGGTGCGCGCCATGATGGCTTCAACGCGCTGTTTGCGCGCGAGGCGTTCCTTCTCCTCGCGCTCGGCCTCCTCCCGCCGAAGTCTTTCGGCTTCTTCCGCCGCTTTTCTCTTCTCTTCGTCCTCTTTGAGTCGCGCTTTCCTCTCAGCTTCCTCTTTAGCGCGCCTTTCTGACTCTTCGCGCTCTAGTTGCTGTTGTGCCTGTAAATAAATTGATTTGTTTTAGAATTCCCGCAGAATGCAGACTGTTAGTCGGCCGATAGTTGTGTGAAATAAAATGTGGGTAAGTCCGGTCGCCGAGCAGATAGAATTTTGTCCAATGACCCTAAGCTACGCATCCTTATCGCTCGCGTGTAATTATATTGCTCTCACGCTCGCAAACTCACTGCGGCTGCCTGTCGCATAGTCGCGACAGCAATATAATTAAGCGCGAATGATAAGGATGGGTAACTTGGGGTCATTGGACGAAATTCTATCTGCTCGGCGACCGGACTTTAGGCAATTTAGCTAAGCCTAGGCGCAAGCTTGGCTTTTAGCTAAATTGACCTTAAAAATGGGCTAAATCTAAGGTGACATCACATGCAAAAAAAAACAAGCTGTCATTAACATATCTTTGAAAGGAAAAGAAGCTACAGATGTTTTATGACTATGAGAAATTCTTGAAAATCTTTCTTTTTAAACGTTTCGTTGTACCTATTATGATATTTTTTTAATGTTGTGTTGGCCCTACCTCAATAGCTTTCCTAAGCTTCTCTTCCTCCATGCGGCGCTGCAACGCGGCGAGTTCTCTTGCCTCTTCCTCCTCGCGCCGTTGTCTTTCTTCCTCTTGCCGCTGTCTTTCCGCTTCTTCTTCTGCTTCGCGCTGCAACCTGGATAGAAGAAGAAGAAAGTTAAAAATCAATCTTGAACCTTATGCTAAAAGTTGTCGACTGCTGCCTCTCAAGTTCGATCTGACGTTCTAACTACATAATGAGGGCTATTGTTTTTATACTTAACAGTTGGGACCCCTGGCGATTGACAGGACCTTACTCTACAGTGGCGCCATCTTGATGAGTGCAAATGCGATAGTCCTCCTACCACTTTCGCGCTCACCAGTTGGTGCCACTGTCTTCGCTACTAGCAAGTGACAGGACCTTACTCTACAGTGGCGCTAACTAGTGAGCGCTAAAACGATAGCCCTAATTGGAGGGTGTGGTCAGGATAGTTTGAGCTGATCAATTTTGAGCTTTACGTCAAAGACATAAAGTTCACATACCGTTGTCTCTCCAGCTCGGCCTGGCACTCCAGTTCTTCTTTCGCGCAGCCAAAGCGTGGTCAGGATAGGTTTACACGGTCAATTTTTAGCCCTACACTAATGACATACAGTTGACTGCTTTTCCAGTTCGACCGTTCGGCGTGGTCAAGATAAGATCCGATCAATTTTGAACCTTGCACCAAAGCCATAACTCTCACATACCGTTGCCTTTCTAGTTCGGTCTGGCGTTCCAACTCCCATCTTTCGCGGCGTCGGCGCTCGGGCGTGGTCAGAACAGGTTGACCCGATCAAATTCACACCTTATGTTAAAGACATAAAGCTCACATACCGTTGCCTCTCGAGCTCGGTACGGCGTTCCAACTCCTATCTCGCAAGGTGCCAACGTAGTAATTAATTGTGAACCTTATGCTAATGACATAAAGCTCACATACCGCTGCCTCTCCAGCTCGGCCTGACGCTCAGTCACGATAGGTTGACTTGTAAGCTCACATACCTTTGCCTCTCTAGTTCGACTTCTCAAGCCGCACTGGCGCTCGGCGAGAACGTGTTGTTCAACTTTAAACCTTATTCTAAAGACACAAACCTCACAAACCGTTGCCTCTTGAGCTCGGCCTGGCATTTTAACTCCTCTCACGTCGCCAGCGCTAAACGATTAACTTTCAACCTTAAGTGAAAGACACAAACCTCACAAACCGTTGCCTCTTGAGCTCGGCCTGGCATTTTAACTCCTCTCACGTCGCCAGCGCTAAACGATTAACTTTGAACCTTATGCTGTATAGTTATAAAGTTGACATACCGTTGCCTCTCGAGCTCGGCCTGGCGCTCCAGCTCCTCCCTGGCGCGGCGCCGGCGCTCGGCGAGCGCGGCTTTGGCTTCCTCCTCTGTCGTGATCCGTCGCGCGGTCATTGACGCTGAAATAAATAAATAAATAATTAATAATATCCTTGGACATTTTACACTGCGCTTCTGGACTAGAAGCGCAGTGTAAAATGTCCAAACTAAGCAAAGCTTGTACTATGGGTACTAGACAAGGGATATAAACATACTTAAAAACTTTTTTTTTGTAAATACATACTTATTATACATAGAAAACACCCAGTCCAATACAAACAAACATGTTCATGCACACAAATGTTTGTACTGTGCGGGAATCGAACCCGCAACCTCCGGAATAGTAGTACGTTTCGAACCACTACACCAAACGGCCGACTACATAAATAAATATCTTAGGTCAATTTCACATATAGCGCTTTCTAGCCCCAAAGTAAGCAATTAATATGCTTGTGTTATGGGTGCTAGCTTAACGGATATACCACAGAATACATAATAGTAGCANGACGGAGGCCTGGATATACTACATTATTTACTTTTTAAATACATACATATTATACCAGACCCGTCAGAAATTAAAATTCATCATTTCAATTTCTACCCGGCCGGGAATCGAACCCGGGACCTGTCGGCATTGTAGTCCGTTTAAGAACCTCTACACCAAACGGCCGAAATAAACGAACATTGTGCCATCTTCATCAACAGATCGTTTAGAGGCTGCACAAACGTATACCCTTTTTTTTACCAATACGGCACACCATCACAGGAAACCAAGCCATTGTAAGGTGTAAAGTGGAAGCAACGGTCACAAAATTGTCTAGGTCTGCGCAGGGATTGGTTAATTTCAAGTTGATTATGTGAAAATAAAACATTCCCTGGAGGCTTGTAGTACACTACACAAAAAGCGAAGCTTCTTATTCTCCACTGCAGGACCTTTCTAAACTAATGGAAAAAGGAGAAGCTAGCCAAGGGGGTTGGAGAGTATAATAATATTTCTCCAGTAGTTGCTAAAAGGAGATCCGTAAGATCCGTCGGAGGAGGAGATCCGAAAACGAACCAAAGTCACTGACATAGCCCGACGGATTAGTAAGCTGAAGTGGCAATGGGCAGGGCACATAGTACGCAGAAGTGACGGCCGATGGGGCAGAAAGGTTCTGGAGTGGAGCCCGCGTACCGGAAAACGCAGCGTGGGACGTCCACCTACAAAGTGGACCGACGACATCGTAAAGGTAGCAGGGAAGCGCTGGATGCAGGCCGCTCCCAATCGATCAACATGGAAAGCATTGGGGGAGGCCTATGTTCAGCAGTGGACGTCCTATGGATGAAATGATGATGATGAGTCGCTAAAAAACGACCAATTTTTGTACATAAAATACCGGTCAAATGATTCGAAATATTCTCTTTTGGTACTCACCAGTCATTTCAGAATCATCAGTCTTCTCCTGTGCGTTTTCTTTTTTCTCTTCCACCTTCACCTCGGGCTTCGGCACTTCCGCGGGCTTCTGTGCTTCGGCTTGCTTCTGTGCTTCGGCTGGCTTCGGCGTTTCGATCGGCGCTTCCGCCGGGTTGTCTTCTGTTAACATTTGTTCGGGCTTCGTTTCTTGCTTATCTTCTATGGTTTCTTTGTTTTCGTTTACCTGGATAAAAAAACAGTTATAACCTCTGCTTAGTTCAGTGGTAAAAGGAACTCTTCTGGAATTGGAACTCAATTCAGACACGTCATACAAGTATAGTTTAAAATAAGTTCGCGTATTTGTTTTCGATTTGGAAAGTATATTGCTAAGGAAGGCATCTTAAGTTGGCTGTCTGATGGAGATAAGACAGACTCCAATGGCGACTCCTGATTTGTCAACGTGACGTCACAGCGCAGCCGGCGCACGGTGTGACGTCACACGTACCTTATCCGCTAGAGGCGCGGGCGCGGGCGCGTCGTCGGTGACCTGCAGCGCCTGCAGCTTTTGTGTCACCTCCCGCGGGTCCACCGGCTTGTCTGAGCCTTCCACCTTCTATGAACAAGGAAAAACACTTCAAATGTTGCCTGTAAGGAGCCTTTACACGTCACTTGTAGAGTCCTCATCATCATCATCAAATTCTCCGTCTAAACGTCACCAAGCAAGATCTCCGGCATTTTTCACTCAGCCAAAAGGAGATATCTGAGACTCGCGTACTGAAGGTTTTTTGAGTGATCTTTAATAGTCGTCCGGAGAGATGTTTTTCTGTCACTGAACCCTCGTTTGAGTACTAGACAAACCCAAAACGTCCTTAACGATTTGCCATATACGACTGAAAACACAATACATGCTCCTTTAAACAACCCAGAAGAAGTTACCGGAGGAGCCGAAGAGAAAATCACAATGAAATCTCAGCGCCAATTTCTGTATCAACCTCATAAACAGAGCTATTAGATTTCTGATACAACATTGAAGAGTATCTAGACTATAGGAATTAAAAGCGGTAAATTCTAATGTGTATAAAGCCTGGTCCGTGAGCACGTAGAATTTTGTCCAATGACCCCAAGCTACCCATCCTTATCGCTCGCGCGTTATTATGTTGCTGTCGCGCTCGCACACTCACTGCGGGCGCCCGTCGCACAGTCGCGACAGCAATATAATTACGCGCGAGCGATAAGGATGGGTAGCTTGGGGTCATTGGACGAAATTCTATCTACTCGGCGACCGGACTATAGACGTATACGATACCTTGTTGGCGATTTCTTTGTCGACGCTGGGCTCCTTGGAGGCGGCGGGCGACGGCGACAGCGTCCGCCCCGGCGACGCCGACACAGACTTGCCGCGCGGCGTCTGACGGAAACATACATCACAATGAGGGCTATCGTTTTTATACTTAACAGTTGGCACCCCTGGCGATTGACAGGACCTTACTCTACAGTGGCGCCATCTTGATGAGTGCAAATGCGATAGTCCTCCTACCACTTTCGCGCTCACCAGTTGGTGCCACTGTCTTCGCTACTAGCAAGTGACAGGACCTTACTCTACAGTGGCGCTAACTGGTGAGCGCTAAAACGATAGCCCTCATTATCATCAGATCACTTAGGCTGTGGTCTCCTAACGCCAGCTATAAACGCCGTAAGCCGCGTGACGCCACAAACCTTACTATAAAACTCATTTACTTTTGCAAATAGGCTTTTAAAAAGCACTTTTACACGTCCCAGTATTAACCATACCACAGTGCTGAAAAGATGCAGCGAAAGACACTCAGTCACTATTAATATAGAAATGTACTGTTGTGGTTTTCAAACGTTGACGTCGGCGTATGACGTTAATAGGAACGTCGTATGCTGCGTATAGTTTAATAGTAAACCGTAGCCTTTAGTCTCCACTGCAGGAACAGAACTCTGATTTACACAAGCATCCGTTATCATCATCAGGATATTTAGTCACCATCGCAGGAACACGACCCTGACTTATTATCAGGAGATGATTTAGCCAATACTCCTCACGTTTGCCAGACGGGTTGGCGAAGTTGAGATCTTTCCCTTAGGCCGGCAATACACGGACCGCTTGAATCAGTCAGGGTCGACAGCTGCAAGCTGCGACTGCACAGTGAACTGCAGAGTTCTATGGACGCACATACACGAACCGCTCGAGCAGTTGCAACTGATTCGGGCGGTCGACAGCACGGTGAATTTTCATCGTGCGGTCAAGCAGTCGCCAGCCATACACTGACTGCTCGAGCTGTCGACAGCTCTCGCGCAGTTACCTCCGCCCACTTTCTCCATTCCAGGGCGCGCGCGCTTGTTTGTTTTGCAGTTTGTTGAGCAGTTATCACTGGCAGCTTCAAGCTGTTGAATCTTGACTACAAGAGTGGTCCGTGTATGTTGATCACTGACTAACTGCTCGAGCTGTGCGTGTATATGTCGGGCCTTAGTCATCATTTAAGAGGGGAATGCTACTCTGCTGGATCCACACGGCACACAACTTTTTCAGGGCAGCAGGGCAGTCGAGTCGAAAAAAGGTACGAACGTGTGATCTAAATTACTTTATCTACTTTAAGTTATTCATTAATTACTCACTTTATCGTGTTCTTTGGATGGCTTTGGCTTTCTGTGTACTGGCGGCTTGCCTTCTCCTGGAGCCAGTGATAATGCTGTAAGCAAACAGATACTTGTTATTTACTACATAAATAGGTGCATGAAAATAAATATCAGTTTTTAAACTGCGACTGTGATTGATTGCGCCGGGAGAACTACCATGGAAGTAAATGGCTTGATTGGTTGAAGTGGTGTTAAATACTGGTTACACAATAAGATCATTTCGTGTGAGAACGGCCCTTTACTATTTCGTTCACTGTTTCTAGACTTAACAGCATAGGTACCAAGCGAGTAGTGCCAGTTGGCTCAATGTAAACACTTAGAATCGGTGCTAGTGCTGGAATAGAATACAGCTTACTAAGCGACCGCGACGTTCGTTCGCGCCTGTCATATACTAGAAATACTCACGTTCGCTTGTACCCCCAAAATTGTATGCAGGAGGGCCTAGTCAACGTTTTGCTAACGTAAAAAAGGCGAGGCCGAAGGCCGAGCGATAACTAAAATCCTAAAAGTCATCGTCGATTAATTTTTAATATATCAAAAAATTACTAAAACTCAACGATAAATATAAAGGCGAGGCCGAAGGCCGAGCGATGGCTCTAATATCAAGAATTAAAAAATGTATCAAAAAGCACGAGATTTCAGTGACAAACGTTATCCGCCTGTGTAATTTTTGTGAGGCCGTAGGCCGGAGCGGCCAGTGTTGCAAGTTCTAAAGCCTGGTCCGTGAGCACGTAGAATTTTGTCCAATGACCCCAAGCTATCCATCCTTATCGCTCGCGCGTAATTATATTGCTGTCGCGACTGTGCGACGGGCGCCCGGAGTGAGTGTGCGAGTTTGGGGTCATTGGACAAAATATACGTGCTCGCAGACCAGGCTTTATAAATGTAAGTCCAGAGACCCGTGTCCCGCGACCGACCTGCGTGGCCGGGCGCATGGGCTCGCGAGCTAAACTTGTCGTCCTGCTCGCTCAAGAACAGAGTAAGCAGGATGACAAGCGTGGCCTCAGCTATCACCTGCGTGGTTGGGCGCATGGGCCAAACTTGTTGTAAGTACAAATCTATACTAATATTATAAAGCTGAAGAGTTTGTTTGTTTATTTTAACGCGCTAATCTCAGGAACTACCGGTCCGATTTGAAAAATTCTTTCAGTGTTAGATATCCCATATACCATCCCGTTACGAGTAATAGGTGCAGAGCAAACATGAAAAATGTTGCGAAAACGGGTTTTCACGCGTACGAAGTCGCGGGCACAGTTAGTAGTTTATACAAATAAATAAATTTTTGACTTTGACTTTGCTTGTCGTCACAAGCGTGGACAGTGGACACAGCTCTGACCTGCGTGGCTGGGCGCGTGCAGCGAGGCGGGCCGCGGACGGCGCGGCGTGGAGGCGGGCCGGCGCGGCGCGCTCACCACGCTGCCGTCGCGCGACACGCTCGGCGTCGTCGCCGCGCTCGCGCCGCAGGTGTCGCCTGCGGGACCTGCGCGAATCACTGGTTTTTACCGTGACCAGATGATATTTTTTGACTCATTCATCTAACAATGGCTCATTTGATGCATTTTTCCTGTAAGTCTAAGAACTCATGGCGCGATTTTCAGTCGCGCCCGCGGCGCTTGCGGGCCCGCAGCTTCTGTAGAATGCAGATACTTATGTAAAAACTAATGCACAAACTCACGACGTGGTTTACGCAGCGGGCTCGGTTGTAATCGGGTCCCGCTCGGCGCCCGCCCGATCGACGGGCGACCATTTTGTACCAGTGACTTAGCACGCAGCGCGATTTAAAATCGCGCCGTGAGTTCTTAAGATAACTACGCAAATAACCGCTCCCGTGAGTTTTGAAATAAAACCGCAATTCCACAACCGCAGCGGGCGCGGGTGAAAAAAACGCGGAATTCACGCGTGCGGATTTAATCCGGGCATGCGGACTGCTTGCTTGTCAAATTCAAACTCATAAAACATGTATGACATATAAATAATGATTAATTGCGAGGGCTATATGCACGCGGACCGTAGATTGGCTTGCAACCAGGAGCGTGATTTTATACGCACGCGGACCAAATCCGCACACGTGTCGAAACCCGCATCATAGGAAAAATGCACTTATGGTCAATTTTACTTTTGTAGGTATTTTGATCACATAAAAATATTAAATAATAAGAAAAATTAGAAAATATATCTCTCGTGGATGTAAATGATATGCAAAAGCATATCAAAGTATCTCTTGGAAACTATAGGCTATTAAATTATGGCAAAAAATAATTTCTTGATTAAACTCTATCTTGATATTTTAAATAATGAATCTTAACTTAAACATTTGTTATTTAATAATAACATTTAAAAGCATATAATTTTAGTAAACAATTAAACATATTAGTTAACAATATTCAAAGCTAAGTTATTTAAATATTGCACATAGAGCTCAGAAAAGGGCAACATAAAGAAAGCTGCGTTTAATGAAAGTTATGTTATTTGTTAATTAAAAGATAAAGTGAAACTATCATGAAAAAGTTTGTGATTAAAATTAAAAGAACTATAATACTTGATTTGTACTAAGTGTTTTTTTTACTTTTTATACAATCTTACAAAAACTGAAACAAGAAATAAGGAAAGTATATAATCAAATACAGATATATTTGTATACATGGAACCAGAGAAAGTCTTGGATACAGTAGGGGACAACATGTACTTTTAAATCTACTGCAATGAATATCCGAGAAAAAATGTCTCATTTACGATTGCTCTCCGAGTTTACGGGTAACGCCACGTCAAGCGCGCATTATGCGTGACACTGGGCAATTACAGCGTCACGTGGTAATATGCAGGACACAAAGTACAGTTTTCTCGTATCCAAGTCTTAACACATTCATCGTCCACAAACGAACAATAATAATGCACATCTGTACACTGGACTATTAACCCGTTCTTACCTCGCGGCGTGTTAACCCCGGTACCGGCGATGGACGCGGGGCGTGGCTTTCGCGGCGCGCTGCTGGCCCGCCGGACCACGCCGGCCGCCGACAGCGCGCTGCCCGGCCGGGAACCCGGCGTCGTCTCGCCGGAGCGGCACTCTGCACACCGACGGGACTGTACAGTGCCCGAGCTACGACGCGTGGGGGACGCGACATGTATGTGTAACAAGCGATAGGATTGAAAGAGGGTGGTAGAGGGTAAGGAACGCCTTTTTGAACGAATAAACAAAGATACTCGCGCTCTTGCGCGCGCAAAAGAGCTAACAAAGACGCTCATTTGTTTTAATATCGCATTTTACGTGTGGAGCGCGATGACAAGCAAAAACAAAACACTCGCGATCGCGGAGACGCTCACTTGTTTCAATGCAGCATTTCACAGATTGTAAAATAAAAGACGATCGCACTGCCACGACTGAGTAATTATGACAAAACACGATCGCAAACAAGATACCGTTCATTAGCGTGTCAACGTTTTTCTTTTCTTTTTCTGCGTTTTTGCTACTTTTCCGGCGTCGTTTCGCCGGAGCGGCACTCTGCACACCGACGGGACTGTACAGTGCCCGAGCTACGACGCGTGTGTAGCGTATGAAGCGATAGGAACGGCAGAGGACGGGTTAAGGGGCAAGGAACACCTTTTTGGACGAATAAACAAAAGACTCGCGCTATCGCGCGCGCAAGAGATAACAAAGACGCTCATTTGTTTCCAGGGCGCATTTTACTGATTAAAAATAAAAGACGATCGCACTCTACGACTGAGTAATTATGACAAAACACGATCGCCTGAATGGAAACGAGATACCGTTCATTAGTGTGAAACGTTTGTTTTTCTTTTTCTGCGTAAATCTCTTAGTTTCGGACCACGCCGGCCGCCGACAGCGCGCTGCCCGGCCGGGAACCCGGCGTCGTCTCGCCGGAGCGGCACTCTGCACACCGACGGGACTGTACAGTGCCCGAGCTACGACGCGTGTGTAGCGTATGAAGCGATGGATAGAGGAGGGGTTAAGAGGTAAGGAACGTTTTCTTGGGACGAATAAACAAAAGACACTCGAGTTCTTGCGCACGCAAGAGAACAAATGACGCTCACTTGTTACAATGCCGCATTTTACTAATTAAACAAAAGACGATCGCCTGGATGAAGAATAATTTCGACAAAACACGATCGCGTGAATAGAATGTAACACAAAATAACGGTCATTACAGTGTCTTAGGGCCCTCGCCTACGGCGAATTTTTGTAGAAATGCAGTCGCTCGTTAGTAGCGTGTTGGCATCACTTCTGTAGTGCGTTGCAAATGCGACTAACGCGCGTTAGTTAGTAAAGTCGCCGTGGGCGAGGGCTCTTAGCTTAAAAACCGTTTCTTTTTCTAAATCTTTCGTAAATCTGTTAGTTTCGGAGCACGCCGGCCGCCGACAGAGCGCTGCCCGGCCGGGAACCCGGCGTCGTCTCGCCGGAGCGGCACTCTGCACACCGACGGGACTGTACAGTGCCCGAGCTACGACGCGTGGGGGACGCGACATGTATGTGTAACAAGCGAAGGGAACGGCAGAGGAGGGGAGATAGGATAGAAGAAAAAACAAAACACTCGCGATCGCGGAGACGCTCACTTGTTTCAATGCAGCATTTCACCGATTGAAAAATAAAAGACGATCACACAGCTACGACTGAGTAACTTTGACAAAACACGATCGCGTAAATGGAAACGAGATAACGTTTATTAGCGTGTCATAAGTTAGAAAACGTTTTTATTATCTTTTTCTTCGTAAATCTCTTAGTTTCGGATGACGCCGGCCGCCGACAGCGCGCTGCCCGGCCGGGAACCCGGCGTCGTCTCGCCCGAGCGGCACTCTGCACACCGACGGGACTGTACAGTGCCCGAGCTACGACGCGTGGGGGGCGCGACATGTATGTGTAACAAGCGATAGGATTGACAAAGGAAAGATGTTGAGGCATGGGACGGAAGAGTAAACAAAACACTCGCGATCACAGAGACGTTCATTTGTTTCATTGCCGCATTTTACTGATTGAAAAATCTGCACTCGGCACACCGACGGGTCTTTATTACAGTGCCCGAGCTACGACGCGTGTGGGGCGCGACATGTATGTGTAACAAGCGATGGGAACGACAGAGGAGGGGTTAAGGTAATGAAAAGAATAAACAAAACACTCGCGCTTTCGCGCGCGCAAGAGATAACAAAGACGCTCATTTGTTTTAATATCACATTATGCGTGGGGAGCGCGATGTGTAGCTTAACAAGCGAAAACGACGCTCACTTGTTTAAATGCTGCATTTCACAGATTGTTAGATAAAAGACGATCGCACTACTACAACTGAGTAATTTTGACAAAACACGATCGCCTGAATGGAAACGAGATACCGTTCATTAGCGTGTCTTAGCGTAGGGGACTCTGCACACCGACGGGACTGTACAGTGCCCGAGCTACGACGCGTGTATAGCGTTTGAAGCGGTAGGATGAATAGAGGAAGGGTTAAGGGGTATGGAACGCCTTTTTGGACGAATAAACAATAGATACTCGCGCTCTGGCGCGCGCTAGAGCTAACAAAGACCGCTCATTTGTTTTAATTTTGTATTTTACGTGGGGAACGCGATATGTGCAGCGTAGGCAGTAAGATCGACAAAGGAAAGATGTTGGGACATGGGATAGAAGAAAAAACAAAACACTCGCGATCACGGAGACGCTCACTTGTTTCAATGCCGCATTTTACTGATTGAAAAATAAAAGTCGATCGCACTGCCACAATTTTGAGTAATTTCAACAAAACACGATCGCGTGAATTCATTCAAATGGAATGTAAAACAACTAACGTTTATTAATGTTACACAACTTTGAGCATATTGGGTCTGTCAGTAGCTTTTCCTTTTCCAGGTAAAGAACCATTGAACCATCGGTCTGACGTCACCGACCAAAATGTCGGTTATCGGTGGGTCGGTGGTTGGAAGGAAGGAGGGATAGGAATGTGTAAAGGGAAAAGCTCATATGATTACAGCATAGTTTTAAAAGATTAACATAATGATTAAGAAAGTGATGTAAATGTGTCTTAGTAATAAAATAAAAGATTAAAAGTTACGTTCTCAAAATTTTACATAACTTTTTAAAAGAGATCAGAAAATGATTCCATTCAATTGATTAATTGATTATGAAAAAACAATTGGTTATTTCTTAAATTATTGAAATATCAAATTACAAGTAAATAAGTAGGTATATGTTTATTTACAAACAAAATAAAAACAAAAAAGTGATATAAACGTGGTATCAAAACTTAATGTGAATGGTGGATGAAAAAGCATCAAAAAAATTAAAAAGCACACTGTAAAAGATAATAATTTTCCAAAAAATATAAAGTATAGTAAAATATTATCTTTTACTCACAAAACACTCACCTTTATTAGTAGTTTACTTGCAACCAGAAACCAAGGAAGCACCAGACCAAATAAGACCCAAACATATTATAAATACAATACCTTTTCAAACCACGTCCAAATGGTGATGGATGATGATGATGACGATGAACCTTTTTATAATGATCAGTTTCTTATAGAATATAAGCGCATCGAACATAATTTAGAGACATAAATGTCCGGGATAGCTGTCCCAATGAATTTATATTTTTTCGTTGAAAGCTCACACTTGCCAAAGCTCTTGCAAAGCTTTTTAACCCCTACACCGGAATCGATTCCAAAGATTTTCCTCCAAGGTTTATCAAAGAAGATGGGATGGATTTTGATGATGATAAATATGAATTAAAATTAGGTTAGTTACAACTGTGCGTATTAACACCAGAGGCTCGATAAGTGCTGTTGTTATTGACTGAACTTCACCAAATATCGCCAAAAGCAAAGCGCCATTATAAACCTAGACAAGACTTAGACTCCTGTCATTGACGTCAGAAGTACGTGATGTACTTTTTAGAAAAGGGTTTACAAGGGATCTTTTATGGACTTATGTTTTTTCAAAAAAATGCCATTCAGATATCTAGGAGTACATAAAATAGGCGGGAGAAAAAAGGAAAAGGGAATTTATGACTGATAAGAGAAACAAAAGACAACCGTAGGCAAAATCTTTTCAAGTGAAAAAAAATTGCGCACGTTATGTACCTACTTATAGAAAAATGGAGTATTATGATGCTCGACCGATGCATGAGTTAAGAAATGAAGTCGTCGCAACCTAGCTCCCAGGACGCTCAAATGGGGCATAAAATGCTATAACATAAACGGCATGAGTTAACACACCAAAAAGGCGCAAGACCAGTGAACAGATCGAAGCATTAAGCCCCCAGATGGCTCAAACGGTGTGAGTTAACAAATCGCGAGTTTCAGAATCAAGCTGCCAGGTGGCTCAAATAGAGAATTTTAACCAAGCGCCAAATGCGGTCACTTGCGGCAAGCACGCTGTTCAATGCAGCACTAAGACGCTCTTAAGCAGCATGAGTTAACCACTTGAAGTCATCGCCACCAAGCTCAAAGCTTGAATGGGGCATCTTACGGGTCCTCAAACGGAGTATTTTAGACTATCAGTGAACAGATCACAGCGTCGAAACAAAGCTCCTAGGTGGCTTAAATAGGCCATAAAGACTCGTTAACACCAGCAGCATGAGTGAACACTTGAAGCCGTCGCAAACCAAGCACCCATTCCAGCGGCACCAAGCTCCCAGCTCAAGGGGCGTCTTACGGGTCCTGCTGAGGTACAGCGTGGGCTCGGCGTGAGTGACTCGTCATAAGTGGAAAACAAGCTGCTCAAAATGAGCATCAAAACCAGCGGCATCAGTTGACAGACCGAATATTTTGCAATAAAGTATCCAGACGGCATAAATATGCTGAGCTGTTAGGAAACAGGTGAGGCCGTCACAACCAAGCTTCTAGGCTGCTTAATGGGTCGTAAAGATGCTAGTAAAACGCTCCCAGACAGGTCAGAAAGACCATTAGACACTCGTTAAGACCAGCGGCATCAGTGAACGGATCGCAGCATCGAAACAAAGCTCCCAGGCGGCTTAAATAGGTCATAAAGAAGCGCGTTAACACTTGAAGCCGTCGCAAACCAAGCTCCCATTCCAGCGGCACCAAGCTCCCACCCAGAATGGGGTCTTACGGGTCCTCAAAGGGAGCATTTTAGACTATCAATAAACAGATCACAGCGTCGAAACAATGCTCCTAGGTGGCTTAAATAGGCCATAAAGACTCGTATCGTTAACACCAGCAGCATGAGTAAACACTTGAAGCCGTCGCAAACCAAGCTCCCATTCCAGCGGCACCAAGCTTCTCAAGGGTCGTCTTACGGGTCCTGCTGAGGTGCAGCGTGGGCTCCGCTCGCGGCAGGCGGTCGAGGCGCGTCATGGAGTAGGCTCTACCTGGCACGAGCTCAAGCGGAGTGACTCATCATGAGTAGAAAATACGTCGCAGGTACGTTGCCGGTTCAAAAGGAGATCAGAACCAGCTACATCAGTTGACAAGACCGAATATTTTGCAATAAAGTATCCAGACAGCATACATATGCTAGGCTGTTAGGAAACAGGTGAGGCCGTCACAATCAAACTTCTAGGCTGCTTAATGGGTCGTAAAGATGCTATTAAAACGCTCCCAGACAGGTCAGAAAGACCATTAGACACTCGTTAAGACCAGCGGCATCAGTGAACGGATCGCAGCATCGAAACAAAGCTCCCAGGCGGCTTAAATAGGCCATAAAGATGCGCGTTAACACCAGCGGCATAACGCAAACCAAGCTCCCATTCCAGCGGCACCAAGCTTCTCAAGGGTCGTCTTACGGGTCCTGCTGAGGCACACGCGGCGCGGGCGCGGAGACTCATCATGAGTAGAAAATACGTCGCAGCTAAGTTGCCAGGCTCAAAAGGAGATCAGAACCAGAATTTTTCGCAATGAATGAAGCTTCCAGGCGGCTCAAATGCTAGACGCTTTTAGAGATCAGGATAAGAACACTTGAAGCCGTCGCCACCGAGCTTCCAGCCTGTTTAAATGAGTGTTTTAAAACCAGCGGCGTGAGTTAACAGCCCAAAAACCTGCGGCACCAGAAAACAGATCGAAGCGTCGCAAACCAAGCTTTAAGACGCTCTTCAAAGCAGCATGTTAAGCACTTGAAGCCGTCGCCACCAAGCTCCAGCCTGAATGGGTCATCTTACGAGTCTTGGAGGTGCGTCATGGAGTATGCTCTACTTGGCGCGAGCTCAGAATAACTCATCATGTGTTTAACCATTGAAAACCCGTCGGAGCTAAGCTCCCAGCCTTGAACGGAGCATCAGAACTAGCAGCAGTTAACAGACCGAATCTTTTGCAATGAAGCACCCAGGCGGCTTAAATAGGCCATAAAGATGCTCGTTAACACCAGCGGCATAACGCGAACCAAACTCCCAGCCTGAATGGAGCGTCTTACGGGTCCTCAATAAGAGCATTTTATACTATCAATAAACAGATCACAGCGTCGAAACAATGCTCCTAGGCGGCTTAAATAGGCTGTTACACCAGCAGCATGAGTGAACACTTGAAGCCGTCGCAAACCAAGCTCCCATTCCAGCGGCACCAAGCTTCTCAAGGGTCGTCTTACGGGTCCTGCTGAGGTGCAGCGTGGGCTCCGCTCGCGGCAGGCGGTCGAGGCGCGTCATGGAGTAGGCTCTACCTGGCACGCGCGGCGCGGGCGCGGTCGGGACCAGGTCGGTGCGGCGCCGCGCCACCGACGACCACATCACCGGCGCCGGTTGGCGGTCGGGTTCGTCTGGAAGTTAAATGGTTAACCCATTATTAGTGCTTGTAAAAAAAAACTTGTTTTTTTTTTGCAAATAGGTAGCATCCCTGTCGGTTTTCTATAGGCTACACTTCGGAGAATGTGCGAAAGAATTACACGAACTAATTCCACCTGCCCCCTTCCATCATCGGGGAACCAGACGCAGGATAGCGTACTATCCCTATATTGTCAACATTCCACCAGTTCGCACTAAGCGTTTCGAGACTCTTTTATAATGCGAACAGCTAGGGACTGGTATTCACTGCCTGCTGCTGTCTTTCCCGAAGACCATAATCTGGGTCTTTTCAAGGCGAGAGTGAATAGGCACTTCACTGAGAGACACAGGGCAGATATGTACAATCTAAAACTGTATCCCACTTAACATCAGGTGCGATTGTGGTCAAATAACTGCCATGTTGTGTTTAAAAAGGCTTTTAAAAAGCACGTTTACACGTCCCTAATATTAACCCTACCTACCAATAGGCCATTGCTGAGAAGAAGCAGCGCTCAGTCACTATTGTCTTGTAATAAAAAATCATTGCTTTTCGACCATATGATAAGATGATAAGGATCAAATGAGAGCTATCGTTTTTATACTTAACAGTTGGCACCACTGTCGATTGACATAACCCTACTTTGAAGTGACGCCATCCTGAAGGACGCAAATGCAAGTCTTTCTACCGCTAGCTTCACCAGTTCTCCACTAGCAAAAGAAAGACAGTAAAACTTTATTCTACAGCCAACTGGTGAGCGCTAAATCAATAGCCCTCATTATCATCATCATTTCATCATTCACTGCTGAACATAGGCCTCCCGTAAAGATTTCAAGTATAGTCGAATGAATAGAATAGAGTAGAAAAGTTTGATCAGCATGCTTTTTAATAATCACTTATTTTTCGCATTATAAAACTGTTGCAATCAGAAATTATGAAAAGTAAAGAGTCCACATTTTTTTTATTTGCAACTAATTACAGACTTTTACTGTTGCAGAGACCAAGTGGTGCTCTAATAAATCTATTTTTATCCAATTTACATCAACAATTGCTTTTAAAAGATCGTTCAACCCAGCTGATTTATAACTCTGTAATGACGTCACACCACATGTACAATGTTTGGCTGTGCCCAAAATAGATTTCATACCATCAGTGTTTACAAAATCATAGAGTGTATGAACTCTGATATTTACACACCATGCATTTAAACAGTTGCAAAGAATGATTTCTGAAACATTCTAGAAGCAAAAAACAAAACGAATAGAAAATACGTAGTGTTTTTAACAAGTAAAACATGATTACTGGATAGAAAATGTTACAATTATTTTGCTAAATACTGATGACTACATAATGCACTTAAATTAATCAACCAAAAGAGTTATCTTCTGTTTAACAACTTAATTAAAGGCAAGGTCGCTGTAGCGAGATTAATCATCTTCATGGACCTTGATAATCAGATTGAGACTTTATGCCACGAGCATTAGATGCATTTTTGCTTAACAGTGTATCAAGTGTATGAGGTATGTATGGGATATGTGCAGTGCAATGGCTTACAAGGCGAATTAATGTGATCTTTTCTAATCCCTTACAAGGTCGGATGATCTACGCGTGTAAACATTTAGCACGATAACCGTATTTGCTAGTAACAGCACAGCACAGTATCATTTGCTGCCAATAGATGGCGCTGTACGTTTTTTAAATCGCGCAAGTGCATTTTTGTAGTTTATATTTAGATGTTTTTAGTATCAGGTTGTGTAAAATAACGTTTAAAGGTTCATACATTACGTAAGTCATATAAATCGTACTTTTTTATAAAGCCAAGACAAAAAGAAAATCAAATCTCACACAGTCATGCAATACAAATGAGTGAGTACTTACAGAAACTTGCAAACATTCTGAATCCTTTGGCAGCGTTGAAAATGAAATAGTGTTAGTTTTAGTATAGAAGAGCACAGTACATGATAAAATTGTTATTTTATAGTCAAGTATGCAATATGAACAGATTCATGCTTGACAGAATTTGAAATATCTTTTACAACTCTTGACGATATTGAAAAATGCTAAATTAATATGAATATTNTAAGTATTAAATTCATAAAAAGGTACACAGATAAATGAAATGGTATGAAGGAAATCATTATTCATTAATACGTTAATCATTGCGTTAATGATAAAATATGACACCATGAGAAAGGGCATTTAAAAATGAACGATAAAAATTACAACAGGGTGAATTAGCTCACCGAAAAATTATATTCTAAGAGACATTTTCCAAGTGTTAAGCGGACCAGACACTACCAGTAATAATGTAATTTTGGTTGAATGAAGGAATATCGTTTATAGTGCGACAAGGTTATTTGTATGTGGTGAGATTTAAAATGTCATTGCCGAAGGAAGGAATGACAGAAATATTGATGTCAATATGTTCCGGACAGTGTCTGGTCCGCCTAAGAGAAAGAATGACATAATTACTAAAGTCCGGTCGCCGAGCAGATAGAATTTGGTCCAATGACCCCAAGCTACCTTAATATCCTTATCGCTCGCGTGTAATTATATTGCTGTCGCGTTCGCACACTCACTGCGGCCACCCGTCGTACAGTCGCGACAGCAATATAATTACGTGCGAATGATAAGGATGGGTATCTTGGGGTCATTGGACGAAATTCTATCTGCTCGGCGACCGGACTTTAAGTGTAATAATGATATATTTACCTTTATTGTCGGTGTCTGACGTGTCTAGTTGAAGTGCAGAGGCGCGTCTCGTTAGTGGCGCAGACGCGAACATCACGTTTGTAGTTGATGCCGCCCTGGAAACAGATAGGTGAGAAATTAGAAAAAAATGACATCTATGGTGAGGCTAAAGCTAGTCTACGAGATGAGTGCCAAAGGGAACAGTCATAGGCTTCTATGGAAGACATTGGAAGACTTGAAAAGAGTTTGGTCGTTTGGATCATTGCTAGATTTATAGTATGATCTTTCTAGATGTCAACCAGTTAGCCTAGGCGCAGATCACCGACTTAATTGGACGATAGTTGGGCCCGATTCTAATTTGTATGAAGAATCGGCCGATCCAATGTGCGCGCACTTTTATACATATCCATACTGATTAACAGCCAGACTCAACTATCGGCCAACTAAAAGTCGGTGGTCTGCGCTAAGGCTTAGGCAATTTGATACCATACCCCAATAATTCGAAACCACAACTGTTTTAAAAAGACTCTTCATTCTGGTCTTAAAAACCTAATTTATTTTAAATTACCTGTAAATTTCGATTTTTGTTCGAATTGGAATTGAAAAAAGTAGTTTAATTGGGTTGACAAAATAGTGACGTCACTTGCTTGTAGTGCCATACAAAATCTATGGGAGAGTTTCGTTTTTACAGTTTTTAAAAGTACGTCAATTGACTGTGGTGTCTATTACATGTAAAAAAAAAGTCTGAAGTTATTTTGATAAAAAGTGAATTGGGTCCTTTTGGCATCTCGTAGACTCGTAGTGTAGAATTAGCGTAGTAGTTAGTTATTTTGCAGTACCATTTTCTAAGCGTTACGTTTGGCATAATTAAATTATCACAGTTGCTTAACAACGTTTCATAATATTTTAACGATGATGTTACACGTGACCATAGACAAACTTTGGGCATAAACAACAGACAACCTGTACTTATTTTTTTTGTAGTAGTTAAAGTTAAAGCCCAAAGGCTGCCTAAGCGCACGTGTAGTGCGTAGTCAAGTAATTACGTTTAACAGATTAAAATCGAAAGCAAAAGATACAATAACGCAAAAAATGCAGTTTATGTTGTTACATTTGTTAATTAAGGTTCAATACAATTATGTGCAAATAAAGTTCTGCTGTTTGTTAATTATTTCACATGCACATACATTCTTGACGATAAAAACAAATTATTCTAATTAAAAAAAACACGATATCTAAATAACACTACACTAAAAACTAAATTACCTATATCAATAGTACACAATTATATTTTAGTTGTTGTTAATGTGAATAAATATGCATGAAATAAGTATATTTAATTAAAAATAATCTTAATTTTTAGATGCCTATAATCAGTTAATAGATGTTTATTGTGTGTCACAATAACTGTTTCAATTAAACAGTCCCCCATGAAACCATTATTATGGCATATTTTAATAATCTGTCAAAACGAACGTGAAATTAGGAAATTGGTTCTCTTAGCTTGAAATTATTTTAATAAATTGCATATAAATTACGCCAAATCCGTTTAGAAAATTAAGGATTTACCACACTGTCTGCGATCAGCTCAAAGTAAGCGTACAATAAGTTTGTGTGAAATTCCAATAATTATTGCGTCCCTGGAGACGATCTTTTCAAGATGGTTCCTACAGAATACCAGCATCATGTTCTGTAGAACATTTTGGTTCAATAAATTATGTATATTATTTGTTTGAACCAAATAAACTATTTTTCTTTCTTTCTTCCTTCTTTCATTAACTTTGACCTGTCCGCAGAACGCAACAATGTGACAAGTCCTTTTCGCAACTTTCCATGTCGCAACGCAAGCCAAAAGTTTATCAACCCGAAAAAAACCGTCAAAAAAAAATTTCGCCATCGTCAAATCCGTTGAAATAAGGCCATTGTTTCAGAGACAATGGGCCCGGCATATAGGAAGGAAGGTGACGTCACCGGTCGCTGGACCGAGGAAGTCGGTACGGGGCTTATGGATAATGGCGTCATAAAAACTCGATGGGATTAGTCAAGGTATTTATGTCGAGTTTGGCATTGTTTGAGTCTGTCCAATAAAACAAATTAAGCGAATTTGATACCGTGGTATTGGGAGTAATGCAAAGTAAATCTTGGTTTTTGTACAAAATAGGACTACATTCAAAATCATTTTGATTTTTCAAATTAGATTTTGAATTTTGATTAGCAGACAATTTTTGCCTTCCAAGTTTAAGTCCTATGGCTGAAATGATGATGATGATGAAGTTTAAACTTTAAATCTTCGAATGTAGAGTTCAAATATACATTTACTAGACCAGTCGACTAGAAATTTTGGAATTAATATTCGGGAACGAATAATAAACCCGATTTCATGTTTAAATGTCTTCTAGATAATGTCATGTATGTATCACTCACTATCTACGCGTGTAATTAGCAATTAATACCTATAATAAACATTAATTAGCTACAGACTGCTGTCCTGTCTACATCCGATTGTCAGTCGCACACGCATGTCTCGAAATTATTTCATTCAAATCCGTTCATCCATTCACCAGTGATATCAATCGTCGAAAAATGAGAACAAGTTGTGTACGTAATATGCGTAGAAAACTACTACTACATACTACAGTGTAAGCTCTTTATTACGTTACTCGATTTAACGATAATAACTTTTTGTAGCGTCGAAATTTCTTGACTTTGTTGGTTTACCTTGTTTTCTATCTGCTTTACCGTGTCACTCCATTTAACGATCTTTATAACGCAAAAATGCTCTAGTTTCTTGAGTTTCCTTAGATTTTACATTGTATTTTCCCTGTAGAAATATTTGATTAAAGCCTATTTTAAATCCTTATTTTGCTAAAAGATACAATATTGAAGTTACATTTCGTTCTGATTAATGATTGTTTGATGATAACATCATTAACAAACGATAATGAGTCATCCGCCGAAGACGGAAGACAAAATGAGCGCAGCGCATACAAATCGGATAACGGAATATAAGCAACGTGCAAGCAAAGTCAAGGCTCTTCTGTGTACAGTCGGCCATAAAAATTGTATTATTATTTAGTCTGATTTAAGAACGAATCAAGAATGTCACTAAATTTTTGCTTAGTCATGTAAGTAAGACGTACCTATTTATCATCATTTTTCTCGGCGCCTCAATTTAAAAGTAAATAAATCACTGAACGTTATTATAACAATTTACATATCGGCAATCGCTCTCCAAAACATAAAGACATAAATAAATTAAACAATCAAGTAACAGAGATCATAAATTAATTAAAAGACACTAAAAAACACATGACGGCCACATATTTTTTATGTCTTGCAAAATACCACCATAAAATTAAATGCATTAGCAATTTAGCATTTATGTGTCTCTTGATGCTTTTTTGCTACAGCGTTTCAGAGAAATTGGACACGTAATGTAATGGAAAAGTCGATTTTTGGGTGAAAATGTTACTAACCTACGTAAAGGTCCCTAGTTTAAATTTTCGCTTTAAGTTTTAAATACATTAATGTAGTAATAAATACCAAATATTGCTTTAATGCAGCTGACTGTACTAAAAGGATTGATAAGATGAATGAACGATTGAATGAATCAAATTGGAATAAATGTGATAATCAAATAATTGTACAACTCCTTTTTATCTAAAACTCTTGTCGTTTTTCGGAAATAAATTTTTTACAATAACTAACAACAGATTCAAATGCTTTTATACATATTTCAGATAATTTCGTGCTCCCAAAAATAAGTTTGTTTTGTCTATTGAAATATTGTTTATGACTATGAGCAACATATTATAGAATGATAAGGTCGGCCGATTGAACTACGCTCAGATATCTAAGCGATATCTACCTACTCGTGATATATTGTCACATTAATATTGACCACTAAGGCTCAGAACACACGGTGAAACGCAATTGCAACGAAACTGAAACTTCTAGTTACTTTTGAGTTGCATCTAAGTTTCTGCCATAGATTCCGTTGAGAGACCACACATGACGCGACCAGGTTTGACCAGTTCAAATCGGTTTCAAACTGGTCGCGTCATGTTTGGTCACTCAACGGACGCTATGGCAGAAGTAACTAGAAGTTGCAGTTTCGTTGCAGTTGCGTTTGACCGTGTGTTCTGGGCCTAAGTATAGCTAAATGCCAAGGAGTGATATTCCATAACTGAATAATTTACGATGTTAATAAAAAATCTGACGAATTTAACACGAAAACCTTTTTCTTCATTCATCAGTTCTTTATACTTCGTTTATGGGTATTTATTAATTTTCTAAACTTAGCTAAGCATTCAATATTTTGGCCAACCGACTTCAATTATTTCGATACTTTTTTTGGCATTGACTTGATTTTGAACACAACGATTTCGCCAATGTCACGTGTGCAGCTTTGACAAAACCCATAGATCATAAGTATGACAGTTGATTATATTATTGGTAATCAACTTTCTTATTGTCAAAGGCGTTGGTTGAAATACCTTGCACTAAATCACTTGATTTATTTATGTTTGTGTGTTGTTTATAAATTGTTTTCAAATTAGCCATTTAATAGTCAATATCTTATCAATCGCCGATGAATAATTTGTGACTAATTAACGTTAAAATGTGTGCCAGCTCATTAGTGGCCAGTGTAGTGTCAGTGACGTCACTAACTGTTATGCTGACGCTACCGGCATAATAATACGTAGCCATATCGCGCGGCTAGCGGCCTAAATATTTTAGTCTGGTTACCGGAATGTCAAAGTTGAGCTAGATAGTACAAAAATAAACACTAAGATGCCACATTCATGTTCGCAACCTGAACCGAAAGTGACCTAATACACCGTTTTTAAAACTTATATCCGGACAAAAATTGTACCTTTTTATATATCCAATGTTACTTTTATATTTTTTATAAAACGTACTTTTTATCACAAAAAATATACTGAAAGTTTTTTTAACGCCTATAAGATTTATTCATGGATGTTTAAAATATGGTATTTTCAGTTATATTTGCACTAACCTAGGTTTTTCTAAATTTAGAATTGAGTCACTTTTATTCTAGGGTGCGATATTATGCTCGGAGAATAACGCATTAGTTCTATACATATAACATGTCCTTTGAAACACCTAAGGTTAATAAGTCTGACATAGCCATACGTGCCGACCAAAGCACAGAATCATATTTCTTTTCGGACAATCAGGCGCGATACTATATCGATATGGCATTGATATATCATATCTAATCGTTGGAAAGTCACTTTTCGATTATCGCAGCGGTGGATTAATTTGGATAACGACGGTTTATTAGATCATAGCTTAATTTGTAATTAAAATGTGCAATGTGATACATATTATTATGGTGTTTCGGAAGTGAAATCAATTTACGTGTCAAGGTTATGTGATTTTAATTACGTGAATGGTGTGTTTGGTTCGGTATTTTATACATTGTCTACAGGCACTAAAATTGGAGAACTTATTGGTTAAATTACTCTACTTATTTCACTAACTCTAAATACATAATTGACATATTTTACACTTTGTTGTTATGAAATCGAACTCAAAACAAATCAACAATTCGTTTACCTATACTGGAAAAGAGGTTTTAATAAGCATGCCAACATAAAAATACAAATATCACAGTTTTGGACGTTCACAAGTTCACAGACCATGCACATCATCATATTAGCATGCAAAACAATAGTCTACCATCACACTAGGTACGTCACATCCGAAAATAGACGCACACATTGAAGATTCTGCGCGTTGATAACAACCATTAACATTCAGCTAATTGTCAAACTACATAATTAGTTCACTTGCTACAACTAACTCAATGCAAATTAGTTGGGATACCAAAAAAATAAAAATTGCTTACAGCGACTCAAAAAAGTTCATCTGATCTATGGGGTTGGTACTGGTGGAAGGGGAAACAAAATAAAAACAAATTAATAATCGGAAAATAAAAATAACTTAGTTACACTGTTACGGAAAGGGGAACGGGGTGTAACTAAAACCCAACACCTTCAAAAAAATCCTGAAAATAAAAGCAAAGCTAAAAATAAATGGAAAATCATCTACTTAAAGAGCGCTAGAACAAAATCATTTTAGTCAATCTCATAATAGCCTTGATTTTGACTAAAACAGTTTCGTTTTCAACAATTCTTCAGCGTGCTAAATCAAATTGAACCCTGAGTTGGTGGTATTAGAGTTCAACAATATAGGGCACATATTATTAGGTCAAATGGCCCTCTCTATGAATCATAATAGGTCTTGCCTACTGAATTGGCTCAGATGTATAATCGTCCGCAGAGCAGAATAAATATTTCTATGTCAAAATCAATCCTATTACGGTCACTTAAGGTGCCTTATTGTAGCTTGATGTGTCTATACGAGACAGCATCTTGAGTGTAGATAATATGAGAATTCCTTTTAGCGTTTATGTAGGTACTTCATTATGTCATTCAGTACCTTATTTATTTATTTGGACCGTCAATCAATTGTATATCCACGCAGGGCTTGATAAATATTAATTTAAATCAGGATTTCTGTGTATTTGTGAACTTTCTTCCCAGCATATGGTAGCGTTAGTAAGTACAAATGCCCTTGAACTCGCGATAACAACTTTAATTGACGGATAAACAAGTCTTGAGATCAATTAGCTCTCTGGTCTTTACCTTGTCATTGAAATACGATAGTAATATGTACTGAGATTATTCAATTAGTATATTTTTGAATTTATCTTTTGGTTACATTTGGTACTTACACAGGGCGATAGTTTTTGAAAGGATGGATACTTAAATTCAATGGTGCATCTCTCCAATATTCATCAGTGTGGTCTAGCACGAAAGTGAATAAAGTTTAGCAAGTGATTCAAAAAACATTCCATGATTCTACCATCTGCTTAGAAAAAATATCATAAAACCTGTACGAGCCAACAAAAGATAAATCTACTTTGTAAAAAAAAAACAAATCTAGCCACCTATTCAGCATCACATTTAAAAAAGGAAGAGAATCGTTCGCGAAATGACCACCGAACACCGATAAAGGCGGACACACACCTGCGCGCAGCCCAGAAGAATCCCGCCGAATCTAGCGGCTCGAGCAAGCGGGGGGTGGACGACCCGAACGCAAACGCAGGCCGGGGCGCGGAGCGGGCGGCGCGCGCTCGCTCCAAACGCTCGGTTCGGTCGCGCTCTCTCTGTAAGAGCGCTTCGCGTCTGGATATGGATGCCTCCCATATTGCCCGTTTTCTTTCTTCCACCTGGAACAAGTTGGTGATGTCGGTTAAAATTTTGTGCAGTTTGGTATTTAGCCCAATTTGGATTTTTTCATCTTAAGTACAAAACACACTTATCAACCCAGAAACGGATCGTAACCGTATCAAATCCAGGTCAGTATTATTTGTATGAAACTCGGTACTGCAACGCACACTTATCTGCACCTCGCGGTTGACAGCGCGGCGAAACGCGATACGGTGTTGATCCCTTTCCGGGTGTATAGGTGTGTTTTGACCTTTAACGTACTTTTCAACTTCTACTGCCAGTGGGACAACTACTATCAACTGTAAATGGAACTACTGAGATTAGTTCTATGGTCAAAATGTATCTGTTCTTAAAGATGACTATGATTACACCTAGTATTTGAAAACATACTCTTTATTATCTAGCTAACGTTAGCACGTATGACGCTGAAACTTCAGTTATTGACCAATACAGATAAATATAATAATATGGTTTGGATATGTTGAAAAAATTAGATATTTTGTTTGTTTCGCAGATGTTGGCAGGTGATAGCTAAAACAATAGCGTATGATCGGTCTAAAAAACTTATTTCAGGGTAAGACGAGTTATTCAGACTGATACGAAGATGGAAATCATAAGAAAATATTTTTTGTAACATTAGAATTACTCCTGGGAAATCACAAGTCATATTATGTTGAACTTCTATACAATTCGTCAAAAAAATGTTTTTTAGAAACCAAGTAAAAATATGACGTATCTGATTGTAGCAGGCGCGTTTTTGTCGCTGATTTGCACGAAATTTATTTACTTGAACATAAGAAAAATTTAAGCAAACGCTTTTCCTTGAGAGAAAAACTAAGTACATTAAGAAAACTGCTGCACAGTTCATTACAAGTTGGTTTCAAAACTATGGAGAATTTAGGTTTCCGCTTTGATAAAACAACCGGTTTCTGTACAAATTATTTCTAGAATTTTCAGACTGAAACCTATCACGGAAACTATACTTCATTACTTACATGAATACACAAACATCGTAAATTGCATACATTATCAAATATTGTTATTCTGTTAGTAGCAATTCCTGATATCGTGCTTGAAGATAACAAGGTTTATCTACGTACATACTTGTTACAACAATACACAGTTCTTTACTAAATATATTAGAATAGACAATAGCACTAGCAGTTACATAAGAACCCAAGATGATGTAGAAAGAGACACTTACTGCAAAAGTAACATGTTTACTCATTTTATTCACATAAAAACAACAAAACGATCACTCCACATCACCATTTCGTATCAACTGAGGGATTTCACGAAATGATTAACGTGTTATCATCGAACAAAGCGGCTGAAACACTGAATAATGCATGATTCAAGGTAATGTAACATGTGTTTTTTGACATCACAAAATTCGTTAAGCTAACCAGTGGTTTCAGGCGAATAGTCTTTACAATTATTGTAACAGACTGAGTAAATATTGCGTATCTACTGAAATGTAAAGTCGACTTTTGCAATGGGAGCTACGACACAACTATCAGCTGACTATACCAATTGCACTTAGAATCGTCATCATGATAAAAATAAATGTTAATTCTTTCGTTTGCGAAATCTTAGGTCATCACGAAGGACTACCACGAAATAAGGAGGCGCCAGAAGTATTAGGCTCACAAAGAAATATCCATTATTAGCCTTTTGTCTCCCGCCTCCTTTCAACATAATGATCCTTCGAGCCGAGTATTAAGTTACCTTGTCGGTTAAGTGGAGATAGAAATAATAGCGCTCTATAATAAAATTGGTGCAATTCGTGAATCGAGACGATTAATTAATGAAAGTAACAGTGACCGCTCGTTTCGGAGTTATTGAAGAGTAAAATGACGATGATTCATGTTCACCCTCGAGCCGAATATTGCTCGTATTCGGTCACATAAGACCTCGCCCTCGTCGCGTGTACTTGACGTAGACCCGCTTGTCGTGCGACGTCTATGCGAGGAAAGACATTATCAAGAAAGGGTGTGGACTGCAAAACAACTGAATGCGATGCATGTAAAAGGAAAAGTTGATGCCGATAAACTAGACGCATTTCAAGCGAACGACGTATTATTAAGTAAGTAAATAAACTAATTATAAGCTAATTACGAATATTTTAAAGATGTTGTTCGTATGAAATGTGTGTATCGATCGTAATTTACGAATGCTGGATTGGAGAGTGCATTTACATCGGAGGTAATTCACCTCGTCCGTCTAGACCGCTGGAGGCCTGACGTCATGGTTATACTATTTGATTTACTTTTTGTAGTTAATTGTCACCTTGTGCTGCGTGTGCTGTGAACTGCTGTGCTGATAGTATCGTAACAAAGTTTTAATTTGTCTTTATCTTAAGTCAATCTGATTTGGTTAAAACAAAATTACTCGAAGGCATTGAATCATATTTTTTCATCATAATACCAGTTTACGATATTGTTTATGACTCTACATAAATCTCAATTTAAAATAGATTCACTTTCATGTTTTTTCGAGAATTTATATAGTCGCACCTCTGCAATGGAAAACGCATTAGCCAAGAATATAAAATTCCTGCATTTGACAGATCCAAGCAATTTCAATATCTCTAGAAATCCAACGTGATTTCACTGCGAATTCCGATAGAGGTTTCCGCCAAACATTTGCAACATGCTTTCCACCAAACCAAACCATTGCTAGAGTAAATAGCAAACGTCTTATATTCAACACACTAAGGTTAGAAATTGTCTAAATGTTTCAGGTTAGATGTACACAGATAACTGTCAGTCTAGATTTGATACGGCCAAGTCCAGACATTCCAGCGGTAGATTAATGTTCGATGACACATTCCTTAACAGTATGATTTCTAAAAATAACCATCTCACTTTGATCTTAAAAGACAATACAAAATATTTTGCAAACGATCTCTCACTTCATCTCTGACAATAAATTCAACTATTTCAACGACAAAAGTTTGGACAGAATTTTAGAAATGAAAATATGTGTTTGCTCTATGAATAATTTGCAATGTATTAGCAACGCGTGAGGAAATGACATCAATGTAAACGGAATGCATGAAGATGAGACAGAAAATGAAACAACTACAACAATAGTGGAAAAAACACTAGCCGCTTGAAATGAAGCAGACGTCGGATTCACGCCAGACGGATTAATCGCGCGGTGATGTCAAACGTAGGAAATCGGACTTTTTCGCGACACTCCAACACGTTACTGCTGAGCTATGCCAAGTGTGTCAATGGCAAATTTCTCTGTCATAAAGCAACATTATTACTCGTATTTTTTGAACTCATCATTCATACTCGACTTTAGATGAATGAGCGGAGATAAAATCAACTATTTATAGAAATTGTTTCATCCAATTAGATATTTGTGTTTTATTGAGGAAGAGCGGTTTAAACATCGGTTTCCACCTTGTTTGTAACATTGAGTACAATATTTGTAACGTTGGATAATGCTAATGCTTCTTTTAGGACGTTAGTAAATTCGTGAACTAATGCGTATGTTTAGATGATATTTTAACATCTGTTTTCTTTCAATGTCATAATTATCTCTCAACGGTCTCAAGTATAAATGAAAGACACGTAGAATATGCATTTGAAGTTAATTTCACGAGAAATTATACGACATAATCATTTTCGTTCTCTAAAACAATTACAGTGCGTCTCGGTTTAAAGTATGAATGAAAATAACAATCTTGTTTGAATCTTATCTCATCTAGGTAGATCTCTATTAATAATAATGGACTTTAGCAATTTATACCGGATTAATTGTCAGTTTTGGAACTATAAATAGCGGTTCAAAAAGACTACTTACATTGGACTGTTCGTTACATGGACGAAATTTCATATCTCCCGACTATCAACACTCAGTACCCAAACTAAACTTGCACAAGTTCTCACAAATGCACAAAATACAAATCCGACAGCCGTCACTAAGCCAGACCGTACCAAACCACCGTTCACTATAGACAAAGCCAAACTCAATGGGGCACAGCAGAGCGTTAAGCGGAAAGCAGCATGGTTCGGCATGCATAGTCCTGAAGGAAGTGGTCGCTGTTATTTTTGTCGCAGCTCCTTAACGCACGGCTTGGGTTAATTTTAAATATTTTTGATCCACTACAACGGAGTGTGGTGCGCTTTAAGTCATCAATGCACGTATAAATGCTCGGGATGTTTAATCTTTTGACGCGGGTAAAAGAGCACGAACGGAATTTTCGGGTTTGATTTAAGCTTGTGATATCGTAAGCTTTTAAGTCCGAAGCTTGTTATTGTATTGATTGTGGCCAAAGTTTACACAACAAAAATTTCAGATCGTGAAAGCTTTTGTATTGACTAAGTGCAAAACTCTGTAAGTCGTTAAGAGTTTGAGATATTAAAGTATATCTGGTGAATTTAAATCTCATCAAGCAGGTAGAGTTAAAATAAATTTCAATAAAAATAAGGAATAGCAGTTTCACCAGTATATTTTATGACTAAAATGAGAGCAAATATACCTACTTATAAAACGAGACTTAGTAGGCACTTTTAGAAGTATTGTATTGCCACATTTAGGTGATCTTGAAAAGACTAACTTGCACTAAATGCAGTCTCTTTGTTAGGAACAAGTGCCTTGACCTAAAAACCTCATAAGCGATACACTGACGGCACCAAAAGCAGTGACCTAAGGCAAATGCCTTTAGAAGAGCAAGTTAAAATTAGTTCTGCCGCTAATTACAGTTTTCGTAAATAGGATCACTTTTAATAGCAATACTTTAGCAATTGAGTACATTTTAATGTAAAATGAATATGAAATCATGATCAAAGGAAGGAAAATTAGTTAAGGAAATTGAGAACGTTCTCGTATTAGTATTGATTATGCATGTTTGCATAATAAACAGTATTGAACAAAACTATCCAATTAAAACTGAAGTCAAAATATTTACGATTGGCACACAAGCCGGGCCGTTGCCGAAAGAAAAAATCAAGAATCATTAAAAAACACATGTTATTGGAATAATTACAGCAATTTAGAAAATCATAAACTTAGACGAGAACAAAAAACATCCTGCGCACGCACATTCCTCATTCCAACGAGTGACCTCATAATTGACAATAGACGTTATGTAACACTGACCGGGTCACCTGGCACAATGTGTACTACGCTCGGTTCAAATTGAACATTGATTGGCCTAAAAATAGAATATAAATACGGATCCGGGGCAGCAAATGGTGGATTACCGCAACTATTTAAATACTCCTACGGCCATCTCTGCTCTGAGTAAAGTGTCAAGTATGCGCAGACGTTGCTTAAGGAACGTTGGAGGGGAAGTCGAACCTTAATTTCGAACTCCTCCTATGTTCTTCTGATTAATTTCGTTGCGGGTCCAATGACAGTTTAACTTTCCCCTGGGACAAACTTGACCTTCATTGGTTGGGTTTTTGTGGCGGTCAAGCTGTAGATCCTGGCTACACAGGAGTTGCAGTGGTGGGAACGAGAGGTGGGAATAGTCCCTTTTTAGACGTTGCTTAGTCACGACGAGTAGCAACGAAACCATGACACTGACAAAACTGACGCAGTAGAAATCGGGAAGTAACTACTTAGAACTTTACTCGGAGATCGTGAAAGAGACGTGTAAACATTTAAAACTCGATCGTTGACGCTACATCCAAGTGTTCAGTCAATATTACAATTTTAGCAATCAGACTGGCACTCTATTTCTCATTCTTGATTTTGACTCGCATACATTCAGCGTCAAATAGTTCGTAACGTTCAAAGTGATCAAACAGTTCCGAACACGTCTCTTTGTAATAAGAATGTGTTGTCAACTTTTTGGCTACTTTGGGTGTCACGAAATATTTGACGATGACTGTACAACATGCTTCATTAGCAATACGTGTAAGTGGCTAAGCCAATAGATCGATCCCATTACAATTACTCCAAAAAACTAGACCCAACGACGCCTCGAGCCCACTCTAGCGATGACTAATAAGATCATTATAAAAACCTGCAAATGAATCAATAATACAAATACAGGTTTGGACTCTTGAATGAACGCGTGATGTTGAAACGCACATTGGAAGCTACGGAACTGGTATAAGAAACATGAATAATGATTTCAATAATAACTTTAGCACTATTAAAACCAATAATGATCACGTAAATCCTCAGCAGTAAACACCAATTTTAAAGGAGGCTCGACAAGCATCTAATGGTGTTAGGTATTATGTGTAAACGATTCATCATACATCTGCTTATTTTGTTTCATGGCAAGAATTTCATGATCTAGATAAAATATCAGATTCATAATCTTTACTTTTAGAAACCGATGATCTGGTGAAGGTCGCGGGAAGTAGGTGTATGGATGCGGGTTACGCAGGACCGGTCATTATGGAAATCCTTGGGGAAGGCCTTTGTTCAGCAGGGACGTCATTTGGCTGAAACGATACTTTTAGAAAAGTCAGCAGATACATTGCTCTGTTTCTTTGTTGAAATCGTATTGACGTTGACCGCAAAAGGCCTTGCCAAGGTTGTTCGGACTACGTAGGTATGCTAAAGAATTCTGCTCTATCTTTCGGCATTGAAATGCACTTGAGTAAATGAGTACTTTTATAAATGTAGGTACCGATTCCAAGCGATTACATTTAAGGAAATAAATTAATTTTCTAAATATAAATAATTGCATCTAGGAAATAATTTGGGCAAAAGTTAAAAATACTTGCGGCACTTTTTTGAGTCATGCATGATTATAATTGCTTTGTAACAGTAAATATATCGCACCTTCGGTAGAACAAGGGCACAATTGTCAAAAATTGCAAAAATGAGTTAAGTATGCAGAAATACTTTCAAAATGTGTAGCTAATAATTAATAGCTCTCCTGTAAAATTGCAAAAAGTGCAATTGTGCCCTTGTTCTACCGAAGGTGCGATATTTGGAATTCCAGAAACATTTAAAATATCTAACGATAGCAATTTTCGGCGTAATCTAGCTAGCAAACGACATTACAATAGTCAATGCGTGGTAGTGACATCATCTCGACGAGGACGAGTTATGTAACACCTAGTCACCTACGTCATACACATTGAATTCGCAGGGAAATGGCGTTTACGAGGCAATCACGAATACTTTTGAGTATGGGAAAACTATTGGAGATTTCAAGGAAACTTTGCAATTGGACTGAGAAACGAAGTTTTATTTTCGCTTTAAACAAGAATCTTTAAGACTGCTGGAAACGATAAAGTTTTAGCTGTGTTCGCTGCTAAAATTTTGTTGAACTTAAAAACGTTGACGCAAATTGTTTCAAGACCTCGAGTATTTTACAAATTAGCAAAAGATCTTTATCGTGGAAGTTAAAACATCGTTGTAATATCGACTGAGTCAGAATAATCAGCCAGATTGCCAGATACAAATTGGTCAGTGATTGCCAGCTTCAGACCACGGACTCCCAATTAAAATTATTCAAATTGCAGCAACAATAGGAAGAAAAATTAAATNTAAATCAAGCTATTCCAAATCTGGTGAATCTTGGAAATTTTGCTGAATTGGGGGTAAAAAACGTAAACAAAGATTAAAGTGCTGGCAAAAACTTACTATAGATAGATGCACATAACGTACTAATTGACGTGCGTAATCGAGAAGTTCTAATTAATCTCGGACGATAGCGCAACATGCGATTTCAACACGCCTCTAGATGCGGAGAAAGGAGTTTAGGGAATGATATTTTTAACAAGATTTTTCTACTACTAATTGCCGCGATTGATCGTAAAAAATATCTTTTCTAATAGAACAATCTGTTCCAGTATGACTAAGTATTTATCCGAAATGAACCAGTTAGCTCCAAATATTTGTAAAATCGTTTCTAGTCAAATCAAATCTTTAAATCTAATTGTTCTAAATACACTAAATTGCATCCAAAGGATTGTGGAAGTCAGCAATATGTTACACAAGATATTCAATTACGTCAAGTAACTAGAGCTAGCTATGTGCTTCCTACGAATTATCTCATTGCACAAATAAATGCACCGATTGTTGCTTGGCCTATAGAAAATTACGAACCTGCCAGACTCGGAACTATTATTGAACCTTCAACTCCCAACACCCAACAGGTAGCACCTTGAGTCGGTGTTTATCATAATACCGAAACGGAACGTGTTATTATTTCCCATTCACGTAGATTTGTTTTCGCAGTGGACTCTGGGTAATTTCTAATTTTCACCGCCATAACGTCTATTATTTAACTCGGAAGGTGAAAGTCATGGAGCTAGGCGTTAGGTGTCGTTGCTACTAAGATAGCTAGTACTCGTACTTCAATTATAATCGAGTTAGTAGTGACTTACAATAACATCACAGGGAAATTACAAGATTAGCCCGTATTACACAAGTATACTAACAACTCTACGTTTAAGAACATGTACGTTGAATAAAATTATTTGGGTCACCTGCGGGTCCATTTTGCCTTTGTAGATTCTTGAATAACTCTGCAGCAAAGAAGCGAAATTGGATGACTAAATCAATTACAGAGTGATTAAGAATGAAGTGTCCCTAATTATCAGGTCTATTCGACTTCTCATGACAGCGTGAGGTGAATGAAACCATCATAAATCGTATGCTTTTGATATGAATTACTACTTATTTATGATTAAAGGTAATTCTCTTCAGGAATAGGATTGCAAACTGCAATGAATCACGGGGTATTAGTTTTTTCTAAATTCACGGAGATCCAGTGAAACATTCATTCATAATAACATCTACATAAGATAGCACAGTGCATTATTTTAAGTACGGTCGACTGTACATAAAGTCTGGTATCTATTANTCCCGATACTTTTAGTGCAGCCCTCGTATTAGCAGCCTCAGTCTGCCTCAAGAAGAGGCTGCTCGGCTTGAAGCCACGTTGCGGTTCGAAAATCTGGCTGTGTTGCCTTTTAAAAAAAATGGTTCTTCTCAAGGTTGAGGTGAGGCAGCGTCTCCACTTCGCGAGACCGAGGCGAGGCTGCCTCTAGTGAATTCTACTTAAGATGTTACACATTATGGACCCTGTTAGGCACACAGTACAGCTGCATTTACCTGGACTTTCCTATCGTAATCCTTAGCGCGCTGCTCAGCCTGGCGACAGCGCGCATGTGTACTATACTCCCTACCAGAGCACTTCGAGACGAAAATTCGCTGCTCCGCTTGAAGACAGCTCGCAAGTCTCCTGGTACTCCCTATCAGCGCTTTGGAACAAACATTTGGCAAGTGCTGAAGCTGAGATGCTTTGTTACAGCGAATGTGCAACTAATTATAGACCCCGCTAGACCCACAATAAAGTTTCATTTACCTGGACTCTCCTATCGTCATCCTTAGCGCGCTGCTCCACCTGGCGGCAGCGCGCAAGTCTCCTGATACTCCCTATCTTGAGATAAACATTTGGCAAGTGCTGCTGAGGCTGTGTGCGAATGTGCGACTAATTAAAGACCCTACTAGACCCACAATAAAGTTGCATTTACCTGGACTCTCCTATCGTCATCCGATACTTTTGAGACACATTTGGTAAAGGCGTGCGACTAATTATGGACCCTGTTTTGCACACAATAGAGTACATTACCTGGACTCTCCTATCGTCATCCTTAGCGCGCTGCTTCAACTAGCGGCAGCGCGTAAGTGTCCAGATACTCCCTAACAGCGCTTTGAGACACAAATGGGAAATGCTGAGATACTATTTTTTTTAACCACAACGAGGAAGCTCTTGACCTGTATCTCACCTAATGGTAAGTGATGATCAGGCCGAAGGTGGAAGCAAGCTTCGCCCAGAATCCTCAACCACAGAGGAACTGGCTATCATATCTCTTCTATTACATCGAATGTACGACTAATTATAGACCCTGCAGGATCATAATAAAGTTGCATTTACCTGGACTCTCCTATCGTCATCCTTAGCGCGCTTCACAGCCTGGCGGCAGCGCGCATTCTCCTGATACTCCCTATCAGTACTTAAGATTTTGGCAAGAGCTGAGGCTGAGATGCTTTATTACATCGAATGTGCAACTAATGAAAGACCCTGCTAGACCCACAATAAAGTAGCATTTACCTGGACTCTCCTATCGTCATCCTTAGCGCGCTGCTTCAACTAGCGGCAGCGCGTAAGTGTCCAGATACTCCCTAACAGCGCTTCGAGAGAAACATTGTCAAAAGCTGAGAAGTTTCCTACTTCATGTCTATTACATCGACTAATTATAGACCCTGCTGGATGGTAATACAGTTGCATTTACCTGGACTCTCCTATCGTCATCCTTAGCGCGCTGCTCGGCCTGGCGGCGGCGGCGCTCCTCGTCGCGCTTCTCGCGCTGCGCCTGCGCGGCGGCCGCGTGCGCGCGCAGCTCGTCCAGCCGCTTGCGCTGCTCGGCCTCGCGCCGCTCGCGGGCTAGTGTCATATACCTACCAGAGCGCTTCGAGACAAAAATTCGCTGCTCCGCCTGGTGACAGCGAGCAAGTCTCCTGATACTTCCTACCAGCGTTTAGAGACAAACATTTGGTAAACGCTGAGAATTGGCCTACTTCATCTCGTTGTTACATCGAATGAGCGATTAATTTTTGACCCTTTCATGCACACACTATATAGAGTTCATTACCTGGACTGTCCTATCGTGGAGCATCGCGCATGTCTCTTGTTACTCCCTATCTGCACTTTAACATAAACATTTGGCAAGTGCAGCTGAAGCTGAGATGCTTTATTACATCGAATGTACGACTAATTATAGAACCTGCAGGATCATAATAAAGTTGCATTTACCTGGACTCTCCTATCGTCATTCTTAGCGCGCCGGCGGCGCACAAGTGTCCTAATACTCTATCAGCTTGTCAAAAGCTGAGAAGTTTCCTGCTTCATGTCTTTGTTACATCGAATGTGCAACTAATTAAAGACCCTGCTGGACCCACAATAAAGTTACATTTACCTGGACTCTCCTATCGTCATTCTTAGCGCGCCGGCGGCGCACAAGTGTCCTAATACTCTATCAGCTTGTCAAAAGCTGAGAAGTTTCCTGCTTCATGTCTTTGTTACATCGAATGTGCGACTAATATTATAGACCCTGCTAGACCCACAATAAAGTAGCATTTACCTGGACTCTCCTATCGTCATCCTTAGCGCGCTGCTCGGCCTGGCGGCGGCGGCGCTCCTCGTCGCGCTTCTCGCGCTGCGCCTGCGCGGCGGCCGCGTGCGCGCGCAGCTCGTCCAGCCGCTTGCGCTGCTCGGCCTCGCGCCGCTCGCGGGCTAGTGTCATATACCTACCAGAGCGCTTCGAGAAAAAAATTCGCTGCTCCGCCTGGTGACAGCGAGCAAGTCTCCTGATACTTCCTACCAGCGTTTAGAGACAAACATTTGGTAAACGCTGAGAATTGGCCTACTTCATCTCTTTGTTACATCGAATGTGCGACAAATTTTTTACACTTTTATGCACACAATATGGTACATTACCTGGACTGTCCGATCGTCGAGTAGCGGGCATGTCTCCAGTTACTCCCTATGTGCACTTCAAGATAATCATTTAGCAAGTGCAGCTGAGACTGCCTGCGAATGTGCGACTAATAATAGACCCTGCTAGACCCACAATAAAGTAGCATTTACCTGGACTCTCCTATCGTCATCCTTAGCGCGCTGCTCGGCCTGGCGGCGGCGGCGCTCCTCGTCGCGCTTCTCGCGCTGCGCCTGCGCGGCGGCCGCGTGCGCGCGCAGTTCGTCCAGACGCTTACGCTGCTCGGCCTCGCGCCGCTCGCGGGCTAGTCTCGCTCGGTCTATGGCATCTGCTGTCGCTGGAACGATAGCGAGAGTTAGGAAAAAGGCACGCAACTATGACATAATTATATTATCATTTTCAGAAATAACGAAATTCCAAAGTACCACTCTCACTACCATACCACAGAATAACAATTGGTTTGATAGACCATACATAAATATCTATGCCCGTTTTCACCATCAATCCCTAATTTTTAAGTGACCCCTACAAATAACAGCAATTTTGTTTTCCTAGGGGTCAATTAAAAATTAGGGATTGATGATGAAAATAGGCATAAGATAATTATTAAGCGATTTGCAAGATCTTTAATCTGTTCTTTTGAGAAATAAAATGAAAGAGGATCACAGGATTTTGTGTTTTGATAAAAAAAATGTCAGATGTACTAAGGACATTTTAAATGACAACTTCAAGAGCATTTAAAGTGTATTTAATAATCGGTCGTGGCACCCAAACTAATTTGTTCCAGAAATCTAACGTTATGACCCATTGATCGGTCCAACCAATGTAAGAAGGCAAGTTTGCACTCTCCAAGGTCAAAAAAAGTATACAGCATAACATCAATAGCTTTCTTCTAATAACAGGCGTTAGGTATTTCAGCCTTAATGTTTTGTACCAAACAATATACTGCCGATTATTCATTGCTCAACTGATGAATGATCAACGTCACGGAAGAAACGCACTTGAAATTCTGCGTTGAAGTAAACGAACTATAAATTCAGTACAAGATGAATTAATATACCATATTGATATCTAAATTGACAGGCTGCACACGTGAACAAGACAAATAAACGAACGTTGAAAATATCGGAGTAACAAACACGAATGCCTAAACCGAACTTGTTGAACCCAACAACGGTTGATAAATCTCAACTGACAAGTAGGTAAATCCTAATTAGAGAAACGTGGTTTCAAAATGTTAACAGGACTGAGAACTCCCAGGACAAATAGCTAGTTATAAGGGAAACAAATGAACTATTATTCAGTATTCAATTTAAATACACATTACAGCTACAATGAAATTATGTAGTATTAGTATAGTATTGATTTCCCAATTGATCTTGCCAATGAGAGGTCAAACATGATTTAAAACAAGAAAAAATCGACTGCCTCTAGTTGATAGAGGTCATACATCAGATATCGTGACTTCATCCATAAAGGTACCAAAATGTGTCTCAGAAACGAGCTTTCTCTGCACATTTGTGTTTCGTGAGCGCCTCTCCACGGTCCATTTCCAGAAAGACGAATCATTAGCCATGGGATCATTGCAGCCACACATGTGAGTGAAAGTTTTGGTTGTTACGATTCGATCCAAGCTCTGACAAATAGATTTAATTGTTCAGGCCCAGATAATGGTGGCTAATCGCTTGTGCACTGAATCAGTTGGGCAGTTCATCATTTTCCTCGACGATATGATTAAAATACTGATTATTGTAAGTGTATCACTCGAGAGAGGCGGATCTTTTGGCTATTTTTTGGTGTTTGCAATGCATTAGGCATTATTTCATATTCGGAAAAGATAAAATGTCTTTTTTCTATGGGACTATATGGAATCGGAATTCTAATGTAAAATTGACAGGAAAAATCAAGTTAGAAAGATTGGGGAAAATTCATTACAGAGCTTCTCAGTTTAAAATATTGAAAGGATACTGTATTTTCGGTTGGATCAATATAAACAATTTGGCGCGTCTATAGGTACTTTAAATTTTGATATTTCCAAAATACTTTTACAGGAAATTGAGTCTTATATGAGGTTACGGAACATAAACACAGTAATAAAGGCGCACCGCAACTACTTCACATGCCAAGCTTTGACCTAATTATTGTTTAACACGTATCATTACACGTTGCAGGGTTGTCAGTTTAAATATTCATGTTTAACTAACTATTCATGTTGAACTAACTATTCATGTTTGGATATTTAAACGAGACCTGTTAAGTGCTACAAACAGTGGAGTGTGATAAAAGAAAGAAACGATAGTAATAAAGTGAGATTTTAACTTCTTTCTAGTGAAAATATTTTCCAAAGATTAATTAGGTAATTAGGAAAAATTATAACTACATGTCTTTACCCAAGGCGATTACGTCTCCCCAAAAGAAGCTATTGGGTCTGAAACTACAGAACTTGTAGCTGATGCTGATGTGACAACCCTACCCTCCACGTGGGTTCAACACAGACAGGGGTCCCGATCGATTAATCGATGAATGTCCACAATCGACTCAGATCAATAGACGCGTGTTTAGTAAATAGTCATCGTCATCGCGCAGGAATGTGGCCACTTGTCGGCAATCGGCATAGTGGGTCCGGCCTACACTAGGTGTTGCATAATAATATAACTGAGTAAACTCGACGGAGGATTTTATAGGATCGACAACCTTGAAAACAAATTGTTTTGCAATAGAATGGTGTTAAGTGTTAAGCAGCTGTGTGGAGATTAATGACAAGGTTGCGCCTCTGAGATGTCTAATTGCCATTCACCGCTTCTTTTTTTCTATTGGACATCTTTTACATATGAAGTACATAGAGTGAAAGGAGACGTCGCTTTTGACACCAGATGGCAAGAGGTGTGTGTGTAATGCTTCAGCTATTAGTAAAAACTAAAAAATACAAGCTTAACTTTGTTTAAAGTGGCGATTAAGTTCCAATCAAAACAGAATTTTATCTACAGAAACTTTTGACGGCGATTGTTAGTTAGCGGAGCTCTATCTTCTGCCTGACCACACTTCAATACTACCTATTTGGATACCACGTCTGTACCTATATCAGCCCTAGGCCCTAGACAAAATAACAATAGTGACAGTGATCATTCCGAAATCTCTTCGCTCATACGTTTTAGGTCCTTGTTATTTCGTTTCGTGAAGCGGTTTCGAAATTAAAACCGTCACAAAATGCTTTACTTTGTCTAGGCTCCCTGTCTTTACACAGGCATGCGGAACATCTCATAGGACACGCGTGGCCAAGCCTTTGTAACATCGATTGGCATGTAGTATGGCTGTGGCAAACGATGATTAGTTCCAATGGCCTGTTTGATTTATTACTAAGTCCATGGCGTTAAGTGCGACTAGTGGTAGTTGATTGGTGCTTGGGAAATCCATTTCCTTTGCGAGCGTCTTTGTCCTTTATCGGTATTGCTTCAACGAGGATTGGGAAGGTTAGCTTTGAATTGCTTTATGGCTTGGGAGCTTGTTTACTTGCAGGGCACAATAATGTTTCCATTGCGCAGAAGTTCAAGCTAATGAATACGCACTATTGCTTTAGGAAGTCTTAATTTCAAATGTAACGTTCAATTTCCAAATATGGACACTAACCATCTAGGGACTCTAGACCAGAATAAGCAAAAGACCAAGTAAGTTTTCTAATTATCTCTCACCATGTAGATCAGTACATGGTGGTCATGTAGGGAGTAGGGACGTCACAAAATTAGTAGAAATTTTTAAAGTCCTACTAATTTTGTTAAGCTTCCAAAGTATTTATTTTAACACGGAGTTGTAATTTTGACAGCTGATCAGTGGGCTTGCGTTCTATGAAAGTTGTCTAATTGCTAGTACGTTCATAATTAGATCCAAACTAGGGCATGAATTAGGGCATGAATATCGGAATCTCGGAATCTCGTAATATCGGAATCTCGGACTGCGAGATCCGATATTTCAATTCCGATATTGAGCGACCCAATATCGTAATATCGGAATCAGATAAAAGTTTTAATTGATATTTTAAACAAAGCGTTTAAACTCGCCACAACCTGCCACAAAGCCCAAAGTACATGATTGGCAAAGACCAATGATTTTCTCATGTCTCTCACCAACACTTTGTTCCACTGCAAATATTTTAATATCTTTACTATTTATGGTTAATTTAACTNATTATTCAGTATTCAATAAATACACATTACAGCTACAATGAAATTATGTAGTATTAGTATAGTATTGATTTCCCAATTGATCTTGCCAATGAGAGGTCAAACATGATTTGAAACAAGAAAAAATCGACTGCCTCTAGCTGATAGAGGTCATACATCAGATATCGTGACTTCACCCATAAAGGTACCAAAATGTGTCTCAGAAACGAGCTTTCTCTGCACATTTATGTTTCGTGAGCGCCTCTCCACGGTCCATTTCCAGAAAGACGAATCATTAGCCATGGGATCATTGCAGCCACACATGTGAGTGAAAGTTTTGGTTGTTACGATTCGATCCAAGCTCTGACAAATAGATTTAATTGTTCAGGCCCAGATAATGGTGGCTAATCACATTCCACCAGCTCGCACTAAGCGTTTCGATGACTCTTTTATAATGCGAACAGCTAGGGACTGGAATTCGTTGCCTGCTGCTGTCTTTCCCGAAAACTATAATCCGGGGCTGTTCAAGGCGAGAGTGAATAGGCACTTACAGGGCAGATAATTATGTAAAATCCTAGACTGCATCCCACTTAACATCAGGTGTGATTGTGGTCAAATACCTGTCTTGTTATGCTTAAAAAAAATCGCTTGTACACTGAATCAGTTGGGTAGTTCACCATTTTCCACGACGATATAAAATAGGCTCTGTTTTTTGGCGAGCACATCACTTGAGAAAGCCGGATCGTTTGGCTATTTTTGGTGTCTGCAATGCACTAGGCATTATTTCATTTTCGAAAAAGATAAAAAAATGACTTTTTTCTATGAGACTTCATGGAATCGGAATTCTAAACGTAAAATTTTCAAGAAAAATCTAAATAGAAACGTTAGGCAAAATTCATTCCAGAGCTTTTCAATTTATAAAAATTTGGACAGGATCGATATTGTCGGTTGGATCAATATCACTAAAATTTAATCCATTTGGCGCGTCCAGGTACTTAAAATTTTGATATTTCCAAAATACTTTTACAGGAAATTGAGTCTTATATGAGGTTATTACGGAACATAAACACAGTAATAAAGGCGCACCGCAACTACTTCACATGCCAAGCTTTGACCTAATTATTGTTTAACACGTATCATTACACGTTGCAGGGTTGTCAAGTTTAAATATTCATGTTTAACTAACTATTCATGTTGAACTAACTATTCATGTTTGGATATTTAAACGAGACCTGTTAGTGCTACAAATGGTGGAGTGTGATAAAAGAAAGAAAAGATAATAAATAATAATGTGAGATTTTAGCTTCTTTCTAGTGAAAATATCTTCCAAAGATTAATAATGAAAAATTATAACGGTGTCCTTACCCAAGGCGACTACCGTCTCCCCAAAAGAAGCTATTGGGTCTCTGAAACTACAGAACTTGTAGCTGATGCTGATGTGACAACCCTACCCTCCACGTGGGTTCAACACAGACAGGGGTCCCGATCGATTAATCGATGAATGTCCACAATCGACTCAGATCAATAGACGCGTGTTTAGTAAATAGTCATCGTCATCGCGCAGGAATGTGGCCACTTGTCGGCAATCGACATAGTGGGTCCGGTCTACACTAGGTGTTGCATAATAGTAATATAACCGAGTAACTCGACGGAGGATTTTATAGGATCGACAACCTTGAAGACAAATTGTTTTGCAATAGAATGGTGTTAATTGTTAAGCAGCTGTTTGGAGATTAATGACAAGGTTGCGCCTCTGAGATGTCTAATTGCCATTCACCGGTCTTTTTTTCCATCACACATCTTTTAGATGTGAGGTAGAGCGGAAGGAGACGTTCAGCAGACGTCACTTTTGACACCAGCCAGATGGCAGGAGGTGTGCAAATGCTTCACGCTATCGTAAAAACTACAATAATAAATTTTATCAATGTGTTGTATAAGTTCTAGCCAAAACATGGATATTATCCATTGGATACCTCGAAAACTACTAAGAAAATGTAGACTACAAATTGGGTAGTTATTTGAAATGTGGTCCGAAGATACATACTCCTGGATACAATACTCGTGGGACACTCTGTATGTATACCTATGTCCAAACTTAACAATGGTGACAGCTGTAGTTTTGAAATCACTTTGCTCCTGAGTTTTTATGCGTCCATGTTATTTCGTTTCGTGAAGCGGTTTCGAAATTAAAACCGTCACAAAATGCTTTACTTTGTCTAGGCTCCCTGTCGTTACACAGGTATGCGGAACATCTCATAGGACACGCGTGGCCAAGCCTTTGTAACATCGATTGGCATGTAGTATGGCTGTGGCAAACGATGATTAGTTCCAATGGCCTGTTCGATTTATTACTAAGTACATGGCGTTAAGTGCGACTAGTGGTAGTTGATTGGTGCTTAGGAAATCCATTCCTTTGCAAGCGTCTTTGTCCTTTATTGGTAATGCCTCAACGATTGGGAAGGTTAGCTTTGAATTGGTTAATGGCTCGAAGAGCTTGTTTACTTGCAGGTCACAATAATATTAGTTTCTACCGCGTAAAAGTTCAGGATAATAAATACTACTACTACTAATGAGACTACTGGTGTAGGAGGTTTTAAATAGTAAAATTAATTCCCAAATATGGACAGTAACCATCTAACTTGAGGCTCTAAGACCTGACCTGAATAAACAAAAGACAAAGTAAGTTTTCTAATTGTCTTGATGGATTTGTATTCTGTACTCGGTGATCGCGTTAGGTCAATACAAAATTAGTAGAACTTCATAAACTTTGTTAAGCTCCCAATTTTCATTTAATATGGAGTTGTAATTTTGACAGCTGATCACTGCGCTTGCGTTCATGCGTTCTATGAAAGTTGTCTAATTGCTAGTCCGTTCATAATTAGATCCAAACATAGATTGTGTCAAATCATTCAGCTTATGCGCAGCGTCTTTGTCTATGTGTCTATGTACGACAGCTCATTAGGCGATACATGTTGGTTGCAAAATCGCCCTTGTTACATCGGCATAAGATGCCACAGATGTACAGCATGACTTGCTCTCGTCTGTACATGAGAAAAAGCGCGTTGATATTTATAACGCACGTTCAAGTGAAATCAAGGTCACTTGTCTTTTGTATCTCATCATCATAATATCATCACTCATAAGTTTTTAGCTAAGCTTTCGTATATATTTGAAGGTGAAACAGATACTGAAAATTGTTAAAACCATCTTAGTTTTCAAGATAGATAGTACGTAATGCGTCTACGCCGACTTATCCTGAGATTTATCTCTTCATAGTAAGTATGCATCATACAAAGTAAAGATCATGAATGATTGACTGCAGAGTATGTCTACGTACGTTATCAGAAAATGAAGCAATATTTTAGGAAGTTTGTTTTAATGCAAGTTATAACAGTGGCACATGTAGTGCAGAATCATAAATTTTTCCGAAATGAGGTTCATTAACATGTTTACCGTTAAAAACGAAGCAAACATAAACAAAAGTCGCTACTTTAGCAGCAAATTCTCGGATTACGTGTATCTTGATCTTAATATCGGATAAAAGAAACACGTCAGGTGAAAGTGCGTAATTTTTAAATCCATTTGTATCTTTAGTAGTGTAAAAAACGAAAACACGACGCTGCGCTCTATAAAAATCGATCCAACATCATACACAGCACTCGATGATAAGATAAGGCAAGTATAGCTTCAACATGTGTAGATACATCATATTTTCTATTGATAGACTATGCTATTGCGTCTAATTTTTAACCATCTGTATAAAAGTTACAGAGCTATTTGCAATGAAACTTCCAAAGATGCCAAATTCAGGTTTGTATTCTGAAATTATTACTCAAGATATAATTTGTTGAATTTCAATATTCAACACCAACCACACGGCTAGAATCTATGATTGAATAAAAAATTTTTTGTGCTAGCTAAAGACTATCTATGAATAATGGTATCTTATGAAGTTAGAAAAGGTGATATTTTCCAGCAAAAATGTGTTACTGACACATCTGTTGTCTGGACTTTCAGCATGTGTCTTACAACGACCGAATTTACACATAAACCAAACAAACATGCCTCGAAATCGAATGCCACTGAAAAAGCGCACGAACCCGTCGCATTATCAAGTGGCTGATCGACAAAATCAATAGCTTTATCAGATCCAGAAACTGGCGTGGCACGCAAATCTGCGCCCGCATTAAAACAAGCAGAATTATGTGAAATACAACACACAACACAGATTGAATCAGTATTCTTAACACATGAGAAGTAATGATTTACCCGTTTAGTACAAGGTAGGAGAAATGTCACAGCCGCCAGACCTCTATAAATTTCTAAATGCACTTGGCAAACGTATTTAGGAAAAACCTATTAGCTTTAGTCAGACTCAGACACTTTAACTTTCCTCAAATGGGACTCAATAATACAGCAATTAGTGTAGTGTGCATAGCAAGTCCCGCAATCTACATCTGAAAACGTTGGAGCCAGTAGCCAGTATGCTGCAAGGTGAATTTTCGGCTACGCCACCAAATATGAACGAATAATAAATGTATGAATTCTACAGACTACTATGATTTTGCCGCAATTTATGAATACAAGAAGACCTTCTGTATCTTCCCCTACTATGCACAAGGTTAGTTTCACCACAATTCGATCTACTTTTCCCGAGAGCGGTGATAATGCAGAGTTTTTACAGTCAAGTCTAGATCTACAATGACTGGACTTTTTATAGTAATGTAGACAAAAACTGCTGTCAATAAGTCTAATGCGGTAGGCGGTAGACGAAGCAAAATGTTCCACAGCAATTGCAAAAGAGATCGGTTGAATTTCGACAAAAACTTGTTCCTGCAACATTGTTAGGATCTAAGAGAAATTTAACACCTAAAGAATAAACGAATCGTGATAAAAGTTGTTCATTCTTAGTTTCGTATCCGATCTAAGTACACACCCATGTGATATTCTTTACAGTCAGTTTGTCTAGCACCACTAACTTTGAATAGGCACTGCCTACAATACCTTTTTGCGGGCTCTCTAAAAATAGCAGGCCAGCAAAAAGTATCGTCGGCTAGTGTCGGTCTGGCCACGCTTCTGTGGTTAGTCTCGCGTATACCCACCTTCCAATAATGATGATTAGTACCCTGCAGTTATTCATGATGATTAACGAGTCTATCTCGATGAATTGCTGGATATTATGAATCCTTTCAGCTAATTTAGCAAACATAAACAGAACTGGCATTAAAATTAACAAATCGAATGCGAGCAATTACCGCTGCTACTGGTATGGTAATAAGTTCTAAGAATTTTACATTTAAATAAGATGCAATGATGACAATAATGTTAACTGCTAACGACCTTCATTAGGACTTGAGACACCAAAGTCATGGAGGAATATTTGTCTGTAAGAAACAAATGTGTATCGCTTCAAAACAGTAACTCTATCCTACAATTTTATATGAAGGGCAATTTCTTGAATCGATAGCGTATGACTGGTTTATTCTATGTGGGTGGCAATGGCATAGTACACACATTACACGACTACTCGTCATGAGTTACCCAACCTGACTCATTACTATGACTGTCATACCTCTAGATAGATAGCAATCAGTGATGAAGCCCACACACTATCGCATCGACCTGTGTGTCCGACTATGATTTCCACAATACAGGTTGTTTTGAAATATTACCTATGATTTATTGGTTTAGGACTTGAGAGATAATGATGGCATCTTAAAGCGATATTATAGCTTCGATTTTTGGAATTTGGACAATACAAATATTGATATTAAAGCACTCGACCTAATAAAAGGATTAGCGAACTAAAGTGGCTGCAACTGCAAATAAAAATATGTATTAGCAAATTAAAGTGGCTACGAGCTAATCACATTTGGCGTAGAACCTACGAAATCGATGGGGTCGACATGTTGTATACTTGTATACAACTTGAACTAAAACCGCGTCTTGGCAAACGTAGAGTGGTTAGCAAGATATACCTACAAAATGCTACAAGCTGTTGGGAAATACGAGGAGTGACTTAATACATCGGTGGACTGATGCACATGTGACGTAGGTACTGATGATAAAGGACAGTATAAAATAGAAAAACCCGTAACGGATTCAGGTTACGTCATGTAGGAATGGAATACAATGACCTAGGAATGAATTAATTACTTCCCTGACCTTTTAATGTAACTTGTACTAGGCCCAGACAAGCAATACAAAACAAAGAGTTTGTTCTACCCCATAAAATAGAATATTCGATGTAAAAAATACTATCAACACCAAGGTACACTATCGCAATCCAATCCAATACATCAGATAAGGGAGATGGATGGAATGCTATTACTATTGGGTCAGCGTTGTTTACATACGTCTAGTGAACGAGTTCTTATCACTCAGCAGTAGTTTAGCTATAAACACTGTTATTTTTATCATCTTGAAAACTTTTTATGGATGAAGGCCCCAAAAGTTTGTCCTCTATTGACAGACATAAGCAAAAGCAATAAAAACATAACCTAAATGATAAAACAACAGCTGCAAATGACAAAAATACAATAGAATCGCTTGTTTTGCGGAACGCTGGAACATTCCATTCATAGAATGACGTCGGCANTGCTAAACTAATCGCAATATTTTCTCAATTAACTATTTAGACGACGAAATTGCCTAACTATTTATGCCTATAACATATTTGTAGTATTACTGGTTAATGATTGTAACGAGTTGAAAAAGTACTGTTTTTGCGCCAAACGGCGTAAACGCTCTTAAAACTACAGCCGTAACTCAAATGACGAACCCAGGTAAACGTGCAAATGCAACTGTACAGACGATAGCACATCGGGTTATTTGCAAAATCGCCTCTATTACTTAGTCCATAAGAGGCCATTAGCTTGACGTGCCGTCGTCTGTGCCTACTTACTCACTGATTTAGTTACTGAACTACTCGTATAGTAAATATTTGTAGCGTAAGACAAGGACCAATCAATTAGTACTTAGTTCGCCCATCTTAGCAGCCTTTGCCAAAGTGTAGGCTGACTGAAGTTTATTCAATGAGTTTGAACAGAAAGTGTTTGGAACATGGGTTGGGTTTCTTTCTCGATTCAAAATTCTATTCCAATAAGTGTGTGGGTTGGATACATTAACTCCACGTAAGCTGATCTTGCCGAGTTGAATGTCATACAGACTTAAATTAAAAGTAACAATTTACGTAGACGATATTATGAGAAACTATTTACGTAGACGATCTAATAGTTAATGTGTTTACGTTACTATTATTTCTAATGGTGATTAAACACTTCGAATGAAAACAATAAAAACCATTAACCATGAAGTAGTAAGATCTGCTAATGTCTTTATTATAAATCAACTACTACTAACTGGAAAAGTCCTGAAGAAAATTTATGAACCTAATGTCTTCCAACGAGGCTCCAGAAAATAATCCAGCTTTAAATCTGCTTAAGTACAAACAAGCCTTCTGTCGCCAAGCGACACAGTTTTATTAATACATTGTCTTGTTTATTAGCTCGATAGTCAATGTACCGTGACGAATATGACTCGGAAACAGGTTACCCATCCTTGCGAGGGTTGAGCGACATCTGCCAGATGCTGGATGACAATGTGGAACGTGCAAAAACTTCTTTTTATGCTGCGAAGACAGATGTGTCAAAAGTTGGTATTCCGTTTCCAGCTAGATTGTTTTAAATGGAATGTTTATTGAAAATTCAAGAGCTATCGTCAGTTTATACAACTTTTGATCGTTCAAACTTTTCGAAACTCTCATGATGACGATAGAAAACGAATCACGTCGAGATAATGCTCCAAACGGACATATGACTTGCTAGTGTTAATAAGCGAAAAGTATATTTAGCTACATTGAATGAATCCGACTCTGTAATATGATGATAAACTTTAATGGGAGATACTAACTCTAGCATGGTAAGAGCGAGGGTGAAAGAGTCATGTAAGAAAGACTAATTTACATGGAGATCGTTAAAATCAATGACAACATAACATGCCATGTCAACAACGCATTAGGATTAAGTTTTATATCAATCGGTAGACTAAATCAAATAAAATCAATTCACGGTACAATGCCTTTGGCAATAAAACCATAATATATGAACAAGACTGTATATTAGGAAAGGCGACCTTGCCGGTCCGTGTACAACTTGTCAAGTCTGTGTAAAATGAACTTAATGCAATTTGCAATAAAGACGTTATATCTAACAGAGTTGTGAGCAATATTAGATTCTAACATGTTATTAATAAGGGTAGGGTTAAAGAGTGGGTGTCGGAATTCCGTATGAAGCCATATGCTGAGGCTTTTGATATTATAAGTTGACACCTACGAATTAACTTTTGAAGAAATGACATGTTTGCTTGTGGAGCTAAAATGACTCAGGATGCCATTAATAAAATGATCGCAGACTTGGCTCTACTTAATTATGTTTCATCAACGTTTTTGGAATTCATTAAATTTTTGAACGATAGTTTCTTACCCCGAGATAATTGATTTGAGTATCTTTTAATATTTCGACATAATTTGATTCTAGAAATTATATCAGGTACAAGTGATCTTTATTGTGAGCTTGGAGAGCAAGGTAACGTGTTCCAAAAAGGGGTTTAAGTGGATGCAAAGATTATTTCTGCTTACGAGCAAATAGCATTCATAAACCTAGCTAAAAATACACTCTTGAACTATTCGGTAAAGATCGGAATGTAGGCGCGTCTGTCAACATAAGCGATTGAACTCCAAATCGGTGTTTTCCTCTCTGCGAGAATATTAATTACCTAGCTAAGTACGCAGCAGGACAGCAGAACTCTGACATTATGGCACGTGGTCTGAGAATGATTTTGATAGATCGATGTGTTTTTCCCAATCATCGCCCAACTTCTTCCTCGTTGGGGTATTTTGAGATTTCGACTGAGTGATGCATCCATTATGAATCTGCTTTTACTCTACATGTGATATGATATTATAGTAGATTAGCTATAAGACCATCATTTCTGTTGACCACTTCTTAGTGTCTCCCCATGCTAATAAGCAGAAGACTAAGAGGGAATGGCTTGATAATAGTCTAATTCTTGGAATAGCCATCTTCGATGGTCGTGGTCACGGTTATCTGGGTGCTTCGATCGTGACGGAATTTTTAGGGTCTTCAGCAATTTAAGACCATGGAAATGCACATTTCTTTACAACCGGAAAATGGGAGACAGGTCGAGAAATTCATAGCTGTGCAGAATAATGAATTCAGGATAAGTCAAGGGCATAGGCATTTCAGATATTTGCCAAGCTGTATATTTTGGCTTTACATGAAAGTGGTAACGGAGGTGGTCCCAATCCGGCAGGGGACTTTGATCCGATTGAATCGATTGGGGTTATTACATACATTGTGTTGAATACTGAATAAGGGCGTCAGATGAGTTTGAAGGTAGCTTTCCTTTTATATCGCAGATAGCAACAGATGTGTCGATAATATTTGTCGATGAGAAATGTAAAGATTTTTCGAGGAACACTTGAATTTACGTGAGAAATTTTCTCAGACCACGATAAAAACAATTCGCGTTCGCGGTCTTAGAATTTTTCGCATATTTTTAAACATTGTGGAATTTGTTTTGGAATCATAATATTGTATTTTATTTTATTGAGGGATTGTTTTTTCGGACTTTTAATTAAGCATGAGCCTACGCATATTATTGTACAGAACTCTAAGTTCTTCTATCAATATTCCTGTGATCAGAACTAATAAAAAATATATTAAAAAAATAAAAAACTTTAAAAAGATACAATGTTTTATAACTAGCCACATGGTACCTACAAAAAATCCTTGACCGATTGTTGCTCACCCTATATGTAAATTAAAGAGTTTCCTTGGGCAACAAGCATTAATATTAGGTGTTTTTATCAAATTCATACCCAATAATGCATAACAAAGACGCTAAAAACTGCAGCATGCAAATTAACACCAATCATGCATTTCGACGTAAATTGGTTAATTTACATTAAAGACTAATAATTTTGGGTTTTATCAGTACGGTAAAATACGTGATTTTAATTTTTATCTGGGTTTTGAGATTTTTTCAGTCCCACGTGCGTGAAGCATTTAAAATTTTCAAGTGAAAATCATGATTTCATAGTTTTTTAAGGCTATTGATTGAATTACGCTCCATACGCACTTATTTTAAATTCTTCCGTATTATAGGGGTAGTTATCAGCTCAGATTGATCGGATAGTCCGTTTTTAGACTAAGTTTCTGACTTTCACAATAACTGGGATTGGACGCACGAGTAACACGTGTTCCTATTATAAAAGCCGCCGCAAAAATGGCGACTAAAAATCGTTATCTTTTTAAATATTTATACTCATCTTACAAATTTACAACTACCTACCTAGTATGATTCTAGAATTCAATAATGCTTGATTGATCCAGTTTTAGGCGTCATTTCATAGTTTGAACATTTTGTACACTAGAAATAAGAAAGTAAAAGAAACTGAAATGTAGCTTTCCACATAAAATATTTCAAAATTCAAATATATACCAAGTAGATAAACTTAGTAAAAAATAGAAAAACTAGCTGATACAGCAGCAAATCATTGATGCATTTCAAATGAGAGTGTAGGAGTGATAGCATTAATAATGAATTTTAATATCAAAGATATCCAAACTTCGGCAATGGCGCCCACACGTTATTCGTTGATATATTGAGTGGATATTACTATTGCATCATAATAAACGCAATGTCATTAGACCAAGGTGTTAATTAATAACTTTGTAGAGCCACAGTATAAAATATCAAATAGCTGAAGTTTGCTAGCAATAAACAATTGGCAATTAATGGATGACCACCAATATTGGAGGCACTGAAAAAACTTAAAATACATAAGCCTGGTAGGTTAATAATTTTATTTTTTTTACATACCGGTACAACAGAAAGTAAATGCTTGGTATCCAATGGAACATCAGGATTGCAGAGGCACTAACAACTAAACCAGAATTGCAACCTCAATCTCAAGTGCCTTGAGAAACATTGATGGTAAGTGATAGAAGCATCAAGAATAAATAACAGACGAAGGTCACAGGTTATGGATATTAGTTACCTTATGTACAGTCGACAGCACATCAACGTAAACACTGTGGTATCTTACGTAGTTGCGATAAGGGCGACTTTGCAACGAAAATGTATAGCCTGATGTGCTGTTGTCTGTACCTACACTTAGTGAGCAAAAAAATAATATGAATATGAATATTTTGATTGACAGGTCTTATTGGAATTCTGAACCATTACATGAATAATATGAAGCCCCCTTATCATAAATGGCAATGAAAAAAAGCCTGTAAAATTGGGTCTCTATCCAGTACATTGTAACAGTGAATGAGTAAAAGATAATTTTAAGGAATTAAAAAGTAGGTAATATTTGCAACACTCAAAACGCTTTTTTAGATCTTTCAAACTCTCTTGTATTCTACTGAAAGGTTATTTTAGAATAAAAGATAATTACTTAAATGATTATAATACATTAGTAACTAGAGCTAATTTTATTAGTTACCACAACAAATAAATTGGTTAATTAAAAACAATTTTGTTGAATTTCTTTTTGATTTCTTAAAGTGTCCTCAGTTCGGCAATCCAAGAATTTGACGTTGCAATATGTACTTCATGAATACCAGAGTATTCTATTTCATTACTCGTAGCAATATTACAGACTTTACTCTTTCCAAGCTAAAAATGACATCAGATGACGGTGACTCAAACAGTTACGAAACATTTATCTCGAAAAACAAGCATTTCAGTAATTGCATTAGAACAGCTGAAAACATTAACAAAAAATAAATACTATGCATGTTGATACAATTGCAATATAAACCTTATTGCCAATTAATTCAATTATTATTCGTGAAAGTGTACGCACATTCAAATAAAATGCTGCTGTTATTTTTATTTCAATTTTTATCTGTATTGTCATAAAAGCAATCTATGACACTGCAAGTAGGTATAATAATGATTGTATTTGCTGTAATCATGATTATGATGTTTCTTTCTATGCAATTAACTTATCAAATGGGGAATTAAATACTTATCGGTAGCCCATATTATCCATAATACTGGAGCTTACATAGGTTATAAATTATTTTCTAACAATTAAAAATGAATATAAACTCCATGCATTGGCATGCCGTGCAGACATTGCTTGCAATGCATTTCCAATGGTTTTTATTGATAAATAGGTACTAAAGTTTATAATATTTTTAGGTATCTCATACTGTCTACACTGCAATAAAACATCTACCATGGACTCCCTATCGTCTGTTAAGACCTGTACTTACTGAACGCTTTTTTAATCCTATCTTTTTACTTTATATTGTGTCTTAACAGTTTTAGGGCAGGGTAAATCCCAATTTTTACACAATTACTATTCATTAACTACATACCACAACAAGACTGATGACTTTAAAGTGCAATTCTGCATATATTGTGNCTACATTTATTGTGATATAACCATGATAAGATAGCCGACTAGAAAGTGTACTGCAAATTCTACATGTAAGAAATATGTTGTGTACATAAAATACGTCAGTGCATAGGTAATCACGGAACTTGTGACTCAAGCCGTACATTATACGAATAACTAATGATTTCATCTACTTTCTTCAGAGAGAATTAAGCGTGAAATTGCAGTAGAAAGCCAAAAAATAGTCAGATATAACGGTAACTAAGCACGAAACACCCAAATTCAGAGAGACCAGAATGACATTCGCAACATCATCGGCCGCGCATTCCTGTTGTCTGGCAACTATTTTGCTAATTTTAGAACATACCACGACGGGAAAAAGGCGTCCAAATAAAGATGAAAAACAAAACATTGGATTGTGACGAGCACATCGCACCACGGACATTCTCGAACCGAACAAAACCACTACGTGGGGCCACGACACGATTTAGGGTTAGACAAATTTCAATCACATTTTACACCAAAATGACACATTTTAACTGTAATTGCACATATACCTTTACTTTCAGCGGTTTCGGTAATATTTTTCACGTCATCAACCATCTTGCTGGATGACAGTCACTCACTATTCACTTTTTATTCGAACATATTTCGAAAACTCATACTCGGTTCACTATTTTCAGACAGCCAGCCAGCGATCTATACGATAACACTTCGTTCCGTTCACTGCCAATGACGTACCGCAGCCGAGCGATGAGATGGCGGTGGCAAATGTAGGCGAACCACCTTCCAAATAAGCAGCCAAAAAAATGTGTTTTAGATTTTTAAATTGAAATTATTTGTGCTAGTTTTTAAAAAATTTATAACAAAGCATCAAAAACCTGTTAAGATGGAAAATTTCAATGAATGTAGGCATAATAACTTTGTTACCGGGTCGTCCACCGAGTTCAAATAAAAATAATTAGCTAGTTTGACTTAACTTTCTTATCCATTGAGTGCTTTGTGCCAATAATACTACTTTAGTACAAAGAAAACACGCAATACAAATGAAAGTCATAAAGCAACTTTTGACTTGTAGCGCCATCTAGTATTGAGTAGCAGAGTTTATAAACTGGAGTTGCCATTATCAGCACACATTTTTTATTTTTGTACAAAATGTTTGTTCAGTTACGGTATGTGAAAATACAGGTAATTTCAGATTAAAAAATGTATTTGTTTAGGAAAAAATAAGTTTCAGCTTTGTATGAGTAAAAATCACAAAAGTAATGAATAACTCAGCCTACCAGCGCCATCTATTATAACTTCTACTGAGTATTATAAAAAGGGATAAGACTGCCATCTAAGTAGGTTCTTTATTTACACTTTGGTTTCAAAGGTATCAATAGATGTCACTGTTTGAGAGATACATTGAGAAAATTGAAATTGAAATTTTTAGTATTAATAACTTGAAGCTTTTACGTTACGTTTTTAAATCAAACTGTTTAAAAAAATTCAATTTTTTGGTAACTTAATTTTAAAATAAATTATTTTTCTGGATTAACATTCAAAGTTTTCGGGCGTTGTATTTTAAAATGCAATACTTAAAATATTAATAAACTTAAATAATACCTTGATGATCTAACCTTGTAGGTAGGTACCTAATTTTATTACGTTCGTAGGTAATGTACTATTAAGGGTGGGTTGCACCATCTTACCACATCTTACTTTAGCTTTGACAAACGTCAAAAATTCGTTTATTCCCGATGTCCCCCACTATTTGTCCACCACTGGTGGACATCGAGAAAAAAAGTTGCAATGTCCACCAGTGGGGGACAGCGCTACTGAAATCTTCCCGTTGGGCCATACTGGTAGACACTGAGAAGAATTGCTCTGTCCCTCAGTGGTGGACATCGAAACCAAAAAAGTTCCGTTGTCCCCCATTATTTGTTTTGTTTTCGTGATTCCTAAAAAATATTTTTTTTAAATTCGAATCAAATATAATTCTCAGTTTTTTAACAACCACCTTTCCTATTTATGTAAACTTTTTCAATTTGTCGTGAACTAGATCCTGCAATTTCCGACATTATTACAGATAATAAGTGCAAAATAGTAACATTACCGACACAATAATTTCTGATAACATGAACATTGTGGGTACTTGGAAAATTAAAAACGACAAAACCGTTCCGATTAACGCACACTTCCTAAGGGCGTCAGTATAATTTAAGGATTGTTTTAAACTATAATAAAAATACTTTTAAAATGTATGTATTATAATTATTAGTATAAGATTTACTTAAAATGTTTGTATTCATGAACACAAAACAAATAGTGGGGGACAACGGAACTTTTTTGGTTTCGATGTCCACCACTGAGGGACAGAGCAACTCATTTCTTCTCAGTGTCTACCAGTAGGGCCCAACGGGAAGATTTCAGTAGCGCTGTCCCCCACTGGTGGACATTGCAACTTTTTTTCTCGATGTCCACCAGTGGTGGACAAATAGTGGGGGACATCGGGAATAAACGCAAAATCTGTCAAACTCCATACAAAAAGCACCGGTTATCGTCATAGTTACCGTTAAAGTTAGGTGGTGCAACTCAGCCTAAGTATAATTCGAACGGATGCAGACTCTGTCGGGAAGAGAACCGGCGTTCCTAGCCAAGGCTCTACGATCCGGTCCAGATTTCTCTTCGCTTGCCATTTTCCGCCCATTCAAATAACTAGCTTATTTATGTATGAATTAGAAAGCCATATTAATCTAACTAAAATAAGTAGACAAGTAGGTACACTTATTTAATCATTCTTAATCATTCTTNACAGAGTTATGAGCAATATTAGATTCTAACATGTTATTAATAAGGGTAGGGTTAAAGAGTGGGTGTCGGAATTCCGTATGAAGCCATATGCTGAGGCTTTTGATATCATAAGTTGACACCTACGAATTAACTTTTGAAGAAATGACATGTTTGCTTGTGGAGCTAAAATGACTCAGGATGCCATTAATAAAATGATCGCAGACTTGGCTCTACTTAATTATGTTTCATCAACGTTTTTGGAATTCATTAAATTTTTGAACGATAGTTTCTTACCCCGAGATAATTGATTTGAGTATCTTTTAATATTTTGACATAATTTGATTCTAGAATTGTTTCAGGTACAAGTGATCTTTATTGTGAGCTTGGAGAGCAAGGTAACGTGTTCCAAAAAGGGGTTTAAGTGGATGCAAAGATTATTTCTGCTTAGGAGCAAATAGCATTCATAAACCTAGCTAAAAATACACTCTTGAACTATTCGGTAAAGATCGGAATGTAGGCGCGTCTGTCAACATAAGCGATTGAACTCCAAATCGGTGTTTTCCTCTCTGCGAGAATATTAATTACCTAGCTAAGTACGCAGCAGGTGTCCTGAACTCTGACATTATGGCACGTGGTCTGAGAATGATTTTGATAGATCGATGTGGTTTTCCCAATGAGTGCCCCACTTCATCCTATACTCAACATCAAATAAACCGCACCTTCCGCGACGCGAACTTTAACGATTTTCTTCTAACACAATCATGGTACCCCAACAATATTGGTGTTATTTAAAAGGCCAATAAATATCCTTAAAGAAAAACACATTTAATTTCTTAATAATTAAATGTGACTTGAAAAAATACCTCACTTTGGGCCCACCTATGGGATCAATTAGACCAATTTTTATGGTTATAAAACCAAATAATGATTTCACGTGTCCTCTTTAACAGATGGATAGCAATTAAACCCAACTTAACAGTTTTATAGCCATAAAAGTTGGCTCTAGCGTAACTACCTATTTTTTGAAGAAGTGACTCTGGATTCTTCTAAGGACACATTTTTGGGGTAAAAACCTTTCCTTTAATGAAATGAAGGTTAGAACTAGGCTTTTATATGGTACCAATATTGGTGGGAAGTGGGGATGCATACGTTTGAAAATGCTTGTCGCGGGAGGTGCGATTTATTTGACGTCGAGTGTAGTTGGGGTAATGTGTGATGTTCATTTTCAGATCCATTATTAATCTGTTTTTTCTCTACATGTGATAAAATAGTACACTAGAGACTAGAACAATCGTTTTTGCTAATCCCTTCTTAATGAGTCTCCCAAAGCTAATGGACAGAAGACTAAGAGGGAATGACCTGATATTAGTCGAATTCTTTGAATAGTCATCTTCAATGGACGCCGTCACGGTCATCCGAGTGCTTCGTTCGTGACGGAATTTTAGGGTCTTCAGCAGCTGTCAATTTTACTATTCTATGACCATGAAAATTGGAAATGCACATTTCTTTACAATCAGAAAATGGGAGAAGGTCTAGAAATTCATAGCTGTGCAGCATAATGAATTCAGGACAAGTCAAGGGCATATTATGATATTTCAGATATCTGCCAAGCTGTATATCTTGGCATTACAGGAGATATATCTACCTGACAGTGGCAACGGAGGTGGTCCCAATTCAGCAGGAAACTTTGATCTGATTGGATCGATTGGGGTCATTTGGGGTTATTATATTGTGTTGAATACTGAATAAGGGCGTCAGATTGAGTTTGAAGGCAGCTTTCCTTTTATATCGCAGATAGCAACAGATGTGTCGATATATTTGTTGATGAAAAATGTAACGATATTTCGAGGAACACTTGAATTTACGTGAGAATTTTTCTCAGACCATGATAAAAGCGACTCGTGTTCCCGGTCTTGGAATTTTTCGCATATTTTTAAACATTGTGGAATTTGTTTTGGAATTATCTTGTATTTTAATAAGGGATTGGTTTTTTCCGACTTTTAATTACGCATGAGCCCACACACGTTATCGTACAGAAAATCGATTAAGACCTCGGAGTTGTTCCATCGATATTCTTGATCAGAGATCTTGGTAGGTATTTAAAAGAACTAACTTTAAAAGGATACAATGTTTTATAGCTAACCACATGGTACCTACAAGCCGATAACGCTCAAATCAGCGTAGAACCGTTCTGTGGCATCACCAAACAACGAGCCACCACGCTACTAACCGCCCTCTGCAAACAAGAGGCTATTGAGTGGTGGAAGTCTACATCGGGACAAAAACACGCAAAAGCACTCATTCAGGGATATAGCAACAAAGTAACTAAGGAAGTAGGAACTGCTAAAGTTCAAAAGATACAAAGCCTGTGCAGTGACTAGAATACTAACCGGCCACTGCAAACTAAACACATATCAAACATGAACATGACCGAGGAAACTCTGTGCAGATTCTGCCATACAGAAGAAGAAACGGCCATGCATGTTCTTTGCTCATGCTTCCCGCTTAAAGCAAAAGAAGTATCCATCTCGGGCGACACATCATGCACCCGGATGAGATAGCAGATATCACGCTCCAAAGAATCTGTAAATTTATAGACTCAACGGGACTAAGCAGTGAACTCTAAAGACAAGGGCTGCCACAATAGATCAAACCTGGTCTAGCTGGCGCAAATGAAGGCCCAAAAACCAATAATAATAATAATGGTACCTACAAAGTATCCTTGACCGATTGTTGCTCACCCTATATGTAAATTAAAGAGTTTCCTTGGGTACCCAACAAGCATTAATATTAGGTGTTTTTATCAAATTCATGCCCAATAATGCATAACAAAGACGCTAAAAACTGCAGCATGGAAATTAACATGCATTTCGACGTAAATTGGTTAATTTACATTAAATACTAATAATTTTGGGTTTTTATCAGTACGGTAAAATACGTGATTTTAATTTTTATCTGGGTTTTGTGATTTTTTCAGTCCCACGTGCGTGAAGCATTTAAGTTTTTCAAGTGAAAATCATGATTTCATAGTTTTTTTAGGTCATTCATTGAACTACGCACACATGCACTTATTTTAAATTCTTCCTTATTATAGGGGTAGGTATCAGCTCAGATTGATCGGATAGTCCGTTTGAGACTAAGTTTCTGACTTTCACAATAACTGGAATTGGACGCACGAGTAACACGTGTTCCTATTATAAAAGCCGCCGCAAGAATGGCGACTGAAATAGCCTTATCTTTTGAAACGTTTATGCTTATGTTTATCTTACTAATTTACAACTACCTAAAGCCCGGTCTGTGAGCACGTAGAATTTTGTCCAATGACCCCAAGCTACCCATCCTTATAGCTCGCGCGTAATTATATTGCTGTCGCGACTGTGCGATGGGCGCCCACAGTGAGTGTGCGAGCGCAAAAGCAACATAATTACGCGCGAGCGATAAGGATGGGTAGCTTGGGGTCATTGGACAAAATTGTACGTGCTCGCAGACCAGACTATAGTATGATTTTAGAATAGGTTCAAGCCTGTGATTGGTTAAAATCACTTATTCAATAATGCTTAATTGATCCAGTTTTAGGCGTCAGTTTGAGTCAGAACATTTTATAAGTAGAAAGAAGAAAGTAAAAGAAACTCTGAAATGTAGCTTTCCACATATTTCAAAATTCAAATATACCAAGCAGATAAACTTGGTAAAAAAATAGAAAAACTAGGTGATACAGCAGCAAATCATTGATGCATTTCAAATGAGAGTGTAGGAGTGATAGCATTAATAATGAATTTTAATATCAAAGATATCCAAACTTCGGCAATGGCGCCCACACGTTATTCGTTGATATATTGAGTGGATATGACTATTGCATCATAATAAACGCAATGTCATTAGACCAAGGTGTTAATTAATAACTTTGTAGAGCCACAGTATAAAATATCAAATAGCTGAAGTTTGCTAGCAATAATCAATTGGCAATTAATGGATGACCACCAATATTAGAGGTACTGAACAAACTTAAAATACATAAGCCTGGTAGGTAAATAATTTTAAAAAATTTACATACCGGTACAACAGAAAGTAACTGCTTGGTATCCAATGGGTCATCAGGACTGCAGATTTACATCGGCACTAACAACTAAATCAGAATTGCAACCTCGATCTCAAGTGTCTTGAGAAACATTGATGGTAAGTGATAGAAGCATCAGAATAAATAACAGACGAAGGTCACAGGTTATGGATATTATTTGATTGACAGGTCTTATTGGAATTCTTAAACTCATTTGGTATTATTCAAGCCCCCTATCATAAATGGCAATGAAAAAAAGCCTGTAAAAGAGGGTCTCTATCCAGTAAATTGTAACAGTGAATGAGTTAAAGATAATTTTAAACGAATTAAAAAGTAGGTAATATTTGCAACACTCAAATGCTTTTTTAGATCAAACTCTCTTGTATTTCTACTGAAAGGTTATTTTAGAATAAAAGATAATTACTTAATGATTATAATACATTAGTAACTATCTAGAGCTAATTTTATTAGTTAACACAACAAATAAATTAGTTAATTAANTTAATTTTTTAGTGGATTAATTACTTGAAGCTTTTACGTTACGGTTTCAGTAGCGGCGTAAGGGGGGGGCGGTGGGGGCGGTCCGCCCCGGGTGCCAAGCATCAGGGGGTGACACAAGTCACGCAGATTAGTACTCACTGGCACATCTGCATGGCAAATCTGCGGTCTATGTCATCTATGTCATGATACGGGGGGGTGGGGGGTGCGACTGTCTTTCAATCTTCGAATCGGTAGGTAACCCCAAGATCATAGGGGGGGTGCCATAGGACTTGTGACGGGGGGGGGTGATCGCCCCGGGTGCCAACCCATGCTACGCCGCCACTGTACGGTTTCAAATCAAACTGTTAAAAAAATAACAATCTTAATTTTGGTAACTTTTTTACTATTTTTCTGGATTAAAATTCAAAGTTTCAAACTTTCGGGCGTTGAATTTTTAAAATCAATACTTAATATTATTAAACATAAACAATACCTTGATCTAACCTTGTAGGTACCTAATTTTATTACGTTCGTAGGTAATACTAAGTAGGTAGGTCTTTAATTCGAACGGATGCAGACTCTGTCGGGAAGAGAACCGACGTTCCTAGCCAAGGCTCTACGATCCGGTCCAGATTTCTCTTCGCTTGCCATTTTCCGCCCATTCAAATAAATAACTAGCTGATTTATGTATGAATTAGAAAGCCATATTTATTAATCTAAGTAAAATAAGTAGACAAGTACTATGTATTTAGCATTTAGCTAGTTGTCTAAATCCTTGATATTAAAATTAATTTTATAAATATTTTCACGTAAGTAAATACATAAGACATCATACATAAGTAGGTTTCGAAGATGGTACAGTCAGCATCAAATTTATAGTTGATGACACCCAAAGTAGCCAAAAAGTTTGCAACACGTCTTTGTTAGGTACATTGGAAGAAGGTTAGTGTGTTATAAATTTTTTGCTGGTCACTTTGGGTGTCATGAACTAAGTACTTTTTTGACGCTGACTGCCTAACTTATAAATCACATGGGAATCAGCAGCTCTATTAGTACCTGCCTATGTCATTGAATGGTGATGTCGATTAATGATTCCTTGATCTTTGCTCTACGATATTTATTAATTTATTAGGTACGTAATAATTGCTTCATTATGTTGTACAGATCATGCACTCCATTTATAACGTTGTCGTTTGAAAGGCTATGTTTTGAAATAATGTGCAATACCTAGTCATTTTCGATATTAGAAGTTTGACGTGCATGATAGAGTACCTAATCAATACATCTACAGGATCTTCACCTGGAATATACTTTTAGTATGTAAGTATTGTACCTATAAAGCAAGAGTTAAATAGTTCTTTATAGCAGGCTTAAATTATGTGTAGGCACTATACTCATGGGAACAATAAATCAATCACCTGTTGTTACGATAAAATGAATTACCTAATATCAAGTTCGTGAAATAATGTAATTGTAATAAGCATCAAATACTTAACAAGTGGATTAGCATGCTACAATATTACTCACTCATAATGACGACCGTTACAGCCATTAGATAGTATTAAAAACAAAACAAATTAATAAAATCCACCATTCATACAATGGTTGCTTAACTTCGTTAATCATTACCAAAGCCTGCCAAAGCGCTGTGGGTATTTTAGTTGACTGATAGCAACTAGTCGCTATCGTAGATAGAGATCACGAAGAAGCAATGCAAACTCTATGGTCGATGAGTAGAAAATAGACCCTTAAAAGTTTTTTCTTTCTTTTTTTAGTTTCCAAGCAAAACCTCGGACGGACAGACAGATGGACAGACAGACGGACAGACAGACGTTCCTTGTCAGGACCAGGGCCGTCTTTAACCTACTAGGGGCCCTGGGCACTTAAGGATCAAGGGGGGCCTATGTCATCTGGAGAAAGGTCTTTTGAGTAGACAGGGGCCCCTTCGGTCGCGGGGCCCTAGGCACGTGCCCAAAGTGCCCAGTGGAAAAGAGGGGCCTGGTCAGGACTACTAAACCTTAAAAATTGTGTCTCTTGTCTTTCTCCTTCTTTTTTTCTTGTGGTATGTACCTGTCTTATGTACCTTATTATGTATGTTAAGTGTGTCCTCTATCTATCTATCTACTTAGGCTTTCCTAATGGCATCGAACGTCACTGAGTTAACTAACTTATTTCATCGTTAAAGATGTCGTCAGAAAAACTGAATGAATGGAAAGACCAGTCAATTATTGAAAGCCTGACTCATAGGGTTCCCTAGTGTTACATAGACTCTACATAAGGCGTTGGTTAAAATAAATATACAGGGTGATTACGAAGTTATGTACTTGATCAAATAAAATATCATTTGTTTAGCACTACGTCCAATTCGAACCCGATCCGTGTCCTTCAAAATATGGATATAAAAAACTATATTTAAATTAATTCAATCTAAAAAACTACTTTAATAGATATTGGAGACGGATCAGATCGGACTCAGTGAAAAACACATTTCTGAAGTCCCATGTGGATTTTAATAACTATCTTATTCTTCGATATCATGAGTATCCGAATTAGTTTGACTTATGCGTACATTTTATAACTTTAACCGTACCTACGATTATAGAATATAATTATGTAGATAAAGATAGAGGTTCTAACAAATAATAGTAAGTAGACTGGTAGAGTTGTGGAGACCCTGCAACAACACCCGCGGCAGGGGAAGACCGCCTAAACGACGGACAGACGATATCAGGCAGCAGGCTGGAGTGAACTGGATGCGTGTGGCCAGGGACAGAAATCGGTGGAGGGTTGAAGAGGAGGCCTATGTTCGAAGGCGAACCCAAAGGCTGACATAGATAGATAGATAGATAGACTGGTAGAGCTTCTAATATTTGATACGAAATATTTTTCCGTAGATCTGGTTCAGTCATATTATTATTTACCTATCAGTTTACAAGTAGGTAGTATTACATGCATCAATACACCCGTCAGATCTCCCGTCAATGGTTTCATAGTAACCCTGTATAGGGTGTAATTAAGTAATCCAAAGGAAATGCCCGGTGGTGTGGTCATCGGCAATTATGTTTGTTGAAACTTTTCTTGGACGATTCCTGCACAGTTTAATCGTGTTAGGAAACGAAATTAAAAACGCGACGCAAAACTTTTTATTAGTGAATTTATTTGCCTAAATATTATACTAGTTGTCTGGGTTATATGGACTGGGTAATGCATTACACCTGCACCTTGCACCGTCCACTAGTATCGGAAAGTATAATTTAGAGTGGTTTATTTTTAATGTAGTGGTCATTGAATATTAAACAAAAATGACACATATTGTCCACAATTAACTAAACTTCTCTCAATGACAAATATTTGCAAATTCGCGTACATATCTTGCAACATAACGTGCGAGTGCGAAGGCCCGACCGCCCGACGCTCTCCATGCGGCACAACACTAACCGATTGATTTCAATCAACCACTCAATCAGAAGCAACGAGTATCAATTAATTACCACTTAAACTCGCCGGTTTACACCAACCCGTTCCGTCGCGCACGCTGCACATTTGACAGACTGGCCAGTTTGCGTCTGACTTTCGAACGCGAACGCCCGATGCGCGCAAAAGAAGTACACCTGTCAAAAATTGGCGGCAAACTTTCCGCCACAGAGTAAAAATAGTTTCGGATTTTTTCTTCTGTGTTTTTTCAAGTGCGTTTTAGTTATAAAATCATGTTTCTATTTTCATTGAAGAAAGTTGTTTTGATAAAGTAAAAACAGTGAGTGTTTACTTTTTGGTGAAAGTGGAAGGATACATTTAATTGAACATGAAGTCAATGAGTTGTTTGTTTGCCGGATTTTTTATATTGTTGGCAGTTTTAATAGGTGAGTTTGTTGTTAAATATTTACTTATGTACCTAACTAAGTTACGTGTTTATTGACTCTAAAAGTTATTTGAAGAATTCATAAAGTATTGAAGCATCCATACAAAAATGGATTCCTGGATTAGTTACTATAAATCCTTAAAATAGCATTTGATAAAATAAAATATAACACGTTACATCATCTTATGCAATTTATAAATACGTGAGTACTTAACTTACACTTAAATTGCTTAACATTAGCCTACAAAATTTTGCAAATCCGGAAACCGCTGCAGTCACAGACGACAGAGAATGCATCAAATGCCGCTTAAAAACCATGCAGACCGTTTATTGCTGGTTTGACGTTTTCTGCTGTTCGTCCGTTTCAGTCAGTGACGTCCACTGCTGGACAAAGGCCTCTCCAAAGGATTTCCATAACGTCCTGCGCTGTCCGCTTCCAGGTTCTTCCCGGGTTCCCGGTAATGCACCAAATGCCGCATAAAAACCATGCAGGCCGTTTATTGCTGGTTTGGCATTTTCAGATGATTGTAAATTAATGATTATGAAACTGGTTTATTAATTAAATACTTAATTAGTTCATAAACGCACTAGAAAAAAAAGGAAAAAATATTACGTACGTTGTTTTGTACGAGTAGGTACATACCTAAGTAACGATACACGCACTTTTTTCTGAACTTGATTAGGTTCAAAAAATTATAAAAGACACAGAAATTATTTAAATAAGCTATTCCTAACCTAGTAACCGCATATTTCATTCACTATCTACTCCTTTTTCTTAGGTATTAGTAGTTTGCATTAAATTCGTCATAAATTTTGAATTTCACCTTGTACCACATAGAAAAAATGTATCATACAATATTTTATGCTCATGGTTAAATTACCCCACCATAAAAGTAATGAACCAAACTCAAATTAGCATATTAATTAATACAAGTAAAACCACCATTCATAAAAAGACAGCGCAATAAAGAACACATTATTATGACACCAAATTAATGACGTTATTCAATTATGACTGTACCAAGACAAGAGATGCCAACTATTCTTTATAACAATTATACAATATACAGTATAACGAATGACCATCCCATTTACTAATTCTATACATTAGTGAATGAATAAAATGAATACCTTTCGCTGGTGAAAGTGGTTACACATTAGGTGTTCGGTAATTAGTAAAATCCGGCGCCTTGAGTTCCTTTTACAGATCTCAATGTATGGCCAATCATTTGAGGTCTAATTGCAGGTGTCTAATCGCCGTACATGCAGTGGGTCCCAGGTTCGGTTCCTGGTTGTGTCATTTTAGAAAATGAGTTACCTGAATGTGTTGTGGTAACTCATAAAACTTTTCCTTAGTATTTCCAGTTTCGTCTTGTCTGGCATGGAAAAACTTAAACTTTGTATTCAATTCACGTAATTAGCAAAATGTTCAAAAACTAACGAATGAAATTCCGCAATTTACCTATTAATTTTAATTTACAACGCTTGACTAGATTTTCACTAAAAAGTAGCACGCAGTACTGAAAAAAACATTTCGGTTCTGACTTTGAAGTCACTCATTAATAAACATAATTATTGGTTTAAATAATAACGTTGTTCTTTCATATTACCGGCGTGAGTAATTGCAATCATTGCAGGTTCACTTATCATCGTATTTTAAAATAAAATGAGCTTTATTTTTCCGATCTTACGAGTGAAAATTATATAATGAAAATCAAAACAACTTACAACGTACTTGAACTTATGGCCGTACAAAGATTAATCGTAAGACAAACATACCAAAAGGGGAAATTATGTCACCATACATTCGCACGGTGCTCTACAATAGCGCGTGGATAAGTCACGGTCAGCGAGAAAATTCAAGTTTGTACTTTAACATGTTTTCAGTACCACCCAATTATTGATAATTTTACTAAGAAGTAGTCAGACTAAAAGATTTAGTAGTTAGTAAATTCAAAAGTCTATACTAATCTTATTGAATGCACATAATTCTCTTTAACGTCTGTTTGATTGATTACAAGTTACACATATTAATGAAAATGAAAAAACATTTTATTCAGTATCTTTGAAGTTAACATATTGTTGCTAGTGGCTGGGGTATCCTTTTAAGTATTATTAGTACTAGAATAACGCTAGATATCATTATAGTTTTGGTTACATTAATAAATTGTTTGTTTTTATCTCCCGACGCAAAAACGACGGGGGTTATGAAATTAGGAATATGAAGAGACGGGGCTTTCTCTCCTCTACAAGATCAACAATTATTACGATTAATTTCGAGCAGAATAAAGATAATACGAAGTTGAACACTACACGGCTTTAGCATTAAAATTAATTTCAACCTTGCGTCCCCACTTATATCCGAACAATCCACCGGCCACTTCCAATGAATAAAAAAAGAAAAAAACAAGAAAAGTGCGTTTATTTTGTTTTCTTTTCCATTCTAAATGGCACGCACGGGTCACGGCTCGGTCAGTGGGCAACGGTACAAGTGCATTTGCACTTGGCACACATCAAGTAGTGCGTTGTTCTCGCTTGTAAGGGGGACGATTGGCCCTACACTCGTCGCTCGTCATATGCCGGATTCTATTTATTTATTTTATTTATTTGGAATAACAACAGCCGATACATATAATAGACTTAAATCAAATATTTTTCTTAAACTAATTAGGCCAAAAAGGTTATCCACAGCATTAACGAATTTTGCTTAAACTATCAAGTTAAAAACAGTAAAGAAATTTATATAGACACCTGACTACAATTTGCTCCTGCCCCATGATAATATGTTTGGCAAGATCAAGTGTTGTGTTTTAAATGATCCAGTCCACACACACATTGATAAATACTGGTATGTAAAAATATACTCGTCGCAAAACAACTACCTAACGGAAGTCTACCACCTTAACGGAAGAGGTCGTGATGTTATAATTTGAAGTAACAGACGTCTACCGTATTTCTGATTCGATTTACCATTAGCATCTAAGGTAACGTCTATAATGCATTTAACTTCATCTTCACGATTTTTACAACAAACTTCACTTAATCTTGGCTTAGTCACCGATGCGTTTTCCAGATATTTAATAAAGCCAGATTTCAATGAAGGCTATTTTTCACTCACAACATCATCATCAATCATCGGGCTCATTTTACTGCTTGAATGCACATTGATTGGTGCCAAACGCAATTGGTCGAAGGTGCTAATCATTTTCGCAAAATCATTCATATGGATTAAATTTCTGTATAGCAAGACATCCTACTGACCCATATTTAGAGACCTTTTATGTATTGTAACATGCGAATGATTTTTATTTGCCAGCTGTTCAATGTCACACAATTTACTTTTTAAAAGCAACCAACTCAATTGAAAGAAGAAAGTGTGTAAAGTCTGAAATAACGAGCAGTCATCAAACTTCGTTAAAATAAATTGCAGTAACAAATACAATTGCTATTTGACTCAATCATCTATAATAGTATCGTTGTATAATATCAAGCTGTTCTCACTTTGTTTATAATGAGCATGAGTTATCTATAAATTCTATTGTTAATTCTTTTTGTCCGACTGACTGACGACCTTTTGGTTATATTGAGGTAACTGAGAGCCTCAAAAGGCATCAAAAAGTATTACAAGCTTTAGAGACGCACAATCATGTGTGCCGTAACTAATGTATAACTTTGACGATCTGTTAGAAATACAGATTTTATCGGTCTTATACAGAAATTCTTTATCTCGCGTCTATATTTGTATGGCACAACACTAAAATAATGCCTTTTGAAAATTAAAACCTGATTCCTTGCATTCTTCACGTCATTAGGCTTTGCTAATTTTCTTAATTAATAAGGATATACACTGAATTTTCTATATATAGCCTAATTTAGATTTCGAAGTGAAAAATAGTTGATTTTGCCTCTTCTTCATTCATTTTTTTAACGTATCTCATTGCATTTCTGCAGAAAATTCAGTGGTCATCCAAATTGTTTACACCGTGTAAAAATATAATACTTTCAAACCGCCAAACGTTTGATAGTGTCATCTCATACGTCATGCGAATTCGACCACTTTCTCCCACGAAAGTAGTGACAGTCGTCTTCGCTAATTTACATAGTTTAATATTCTTTTGTTATGTAGCTATGGAAATTGAAATGTATTGGATGGCCGCAGTTCTTGAGAGGATAGATCTCGAGAATATTATTTTATTATGCACAGGATGATACTTTCAAGTTATATAGAAAGTTTTTATATGACTTACCTATGAGAGAAGAAATTTTAGATCATTGAATAACAGAAATTAATGTGACTCCTAAATAAAACTGTCTGATTACTCAAATCAAAATATTATTTAAAAAATCATCAATTACTGGCCCTGCGCTCCAATTTAGGCAGTGATTGTAGGTTACATAGTCAATTAAATGTTTAGTAAAATTATTATTTATGTATTAAATACATACCTACATAGCTTAATAATTGGTAGGTATATCACGCACGTGTAGTTTGAAAATATTGGGTACTTTAATTATTTGTATTTTGTGATTTATTTCAAATTAGTGCGCTATGTTTTCCACCTTAGTAGAGACCTACGGAATTGATTTACATTTATATCAGTTGCATTCTTGACTCTAATAGTATTATTTTAGGGATTAAAATGCAATGAACAGATTCTAATCCACCTGCAAAGTGGAATAATTAATCTACTTAAGCGACTTCACCTTGAGTGTTAAAACTGAAGTAACTAACACGATATGTGGTAATAGGAAGTCGTTTATTGTCATACGATTATCATCTTTAGGGGAACAAGATAAGGTACAATGCGCTTTTTAGGTTAGAATGTAAAGTGTGATCTAGATGCCTTCATAATTTTAGACTCTCAATGCCATAATATTAATATTCGATCCACTTTAGGAAATCATACTTGAAAACAAGTTATAATTTTTCACACCCAAAATCGAGACTAACGCCCGTATTCACAAACATTACTATGAGGTCTCACAGTGCGCGTGGATGCACAGGGTGACATATGAATCAATGAAAGAGCTCTATTCAACGCTCTGCGTTCGATTTGCTGCTTCACTTAAGCAAGCATCGTTTGTGAATACGGGTGTTAGAGAAAAAGTCTCTAATTACATAATTAGATTTTATGATCACTTCATCTGTCTCTATAATTAGGATCGAAAGATAAATCTTTAATCATACAAAGAGAGGAAGATCTCTACCTTAGTTATTGATTCACACTTTTTTACATTATTTAGGGGGCGTCCATAAATTACGTGAGACAATTTTGGCCATTTTTCAACCCCTCGCCCCCCTTGGTGAGATTTGGTGAGATTTTGCCTGACCCCCTCCCCCACCCCCCTAATCTCACGTGATATTTAATAAAATGCCTATTTTGCAATGTCTATGCTTCGAGTCAATTAGATTTATATGAAAAAATCAGTACCTAACCCAGTGTCGTGCCACGCGCAGTGCAGGGTTCCGTAGCTTCCTGTCGTTTAGTAAGACAAGCAATTGCTTCAACCTAGGACCAGTTTTTTTATTCATAGTTAAAATAACTAATTGTTAAATTTTGCTACTCATAAATATAAATAAAATGTAAACTAATAGTTAAAAAATGTACTAAAAGTCAAGTTAAACATTGTTATAAAAACATTTTTTTCTGTTATTTAACCACTGTCAAATTTGACTATTGGTTACTTTAACTACGAATACATAATATTTTTATGTATACGTACGTAATGTCATTTTTACACATATACGAATGTAATGTCATTTTTTAGGGTTCCGTAGTTTTGATATGTCTGTCTGTCTGTCCGAGGTTTCGCTTGGAAACTATTGGCACTCTGGGGAGCTGTAATTTTGTGAAGGTATAATATATTAATCACGCCGACAAAACGGTAAAATAAAATTTTGAAAAAAGAAATAAATTTTCTAGGGTAGCTCCCCTGCATGTAAAGTGGGGATGAATTTTTTCAAGGAAAACTATAACGGTTAAGATACATTACTTAGTTTAAGAGTAATTATAAGTCATTTGACTCATGTATTATACAAATTTCTTAACCAGTAAAAATTCCTTAGAAGAAAATATGAAAAGTGACTTTAGATGAAGTAATGAGGGTTTTCGCGAATGAAAAATCCGCCAGATGGCAATACGTAGACGCGCGGTCCAAATGCTGCATGATTGGTTATTTTTGACAGGACATAGACAGATATGTCAAAATCCACCAATCACGCAGCAGTCAGACCCCACATCCACGTCCCGCCGGATCTTTCATTTGCGAAAACCCTCATTGCTTGCTTCTGAAATATATTGTGGTAACGACAGACAACTACGGAACCCTACATTGCGCGTGGCACGACACGCACTTGGCCAATTTTTTACGCAATAGCGATGCCGATGACGTTTTTTTTTAATTTCGAAGTTACATACTTAATTTCGACATCTATTCTGCATCTTTAGTGTTTACAAATGCAGATAGAGGCATTTTTAGTTTAGTTTTATTAGACAGTTTAGTATAAATTTTCATTATCATCATAAAAAAATCATTTTTTTAACTTCAATAACCCAGTTTTCTCGTAATTTTACTTTATTTCTTGCGGGAAAAATTACGTGATATTTTCCGAGACCCCCCCTCTCCCCCACGTGAGATTTAGTGAGGTTTTCGTTGACCCCCTCCCCCCCCTTAAAGTCTCACGTAATTTATGGACGCCCCCTTACCTTTGACTTTGCCAACACAATAGGTCATGTTAATCTTCCAATGAAACATAAAGTTAATAAAGATGTTACATTCGCGTGAGCAGACGTCTTTCCTAACATTTTTTATTAAGAAGTAACACGAATAACCTTGCGTGCAAATATTGTTGGAATTTTTGTTCGATATTTTTTTATTCTTCTCAATTAAAAACTAAATACAATTTTCATTTGTTGTAAGCGACTTTTAAAAAATTAAAAGATCTCGGCGGGGTGATTTGGCTTTTCTTTTTGATGCCAATAAAAATGTTTTTAATAAAGAAACTTAATATAGATTCATGAATGATTGAATTGGCAATAATTAAGAATTGAAATCAACAATTAAGACAACGTTCAGTGAACGGACACCTAATATCTCTGATAGTTAAGCCCTATTGCATGCAAAGGGATAAAATAAGATAAAAGTTTGTAATAGGTAGTAATTTTTCCATCAGAATAGGGATGTTTCCAGGGTTAAAAAGCAAGAGTTTTAATTAGTCCGTCAGTTAACTTATCAAAAAATACTCTACACGTATTTTTCACTTTTCAAACTAATGAAAATTTAAAGAGATAAAGCGTGCCAAAGTTCATAAGAAGAGGCCCGTGACGTCAATGCGTGCATAAAAGTGCCGCACGTTGTGACGTCGAGCGGAACTTCAACGCACCATAACTATGTAATTATTTGTTAGATGGACAAATAAAAATATATGTGTCCAATATTTTTTGATATTAAACATGACGGACTAAAAAATTTTTTTAGGAAACTAGCCTATTGTGTAAAACCATCTTTGTACACAAAAGTTTCTAAAACATTTGCAAATAGATAATTACAGTAACATGTCATATCTGCCAAGGGTGAACCGATGGAAATGCGGCGCCATTGTAGAAGGCTCCCACGCTTCTATCGCGACGATGGGTATTCACTTGTCAGGTTTTTGTGTTGTCTGCTTCTGATTTTACTTTTCCGACTTTAAAATTGTCTAATTAGTCAAAATATCATGTAGAAATAAGAGTGGATAGTTTATTCTACAATGGGTGAAGTTAAATGGTAAATTGTTCGTTTTTTTAATGGTATCTGGCGTAATGGAAAATGTTTGTGTGTTTGGTGAATTACTGAAAGTATGTTGGGATTACTCAAAGGTGTGCGTATGTGTATGCTTATGTTACTTTTGAATAAATAAATGTACAGATGTAACGCAATTTATTTACGCAAAACATAGGTTATTCCAATCAAAATACCACTAACTAAAGTACATATTTTGAAATCTTAATAAGGATCCAGCCCAATATTTCACAGTAAGGTCTAAAATATTAGTGGAACCAATCAGATGTGGCGGCCGACGAAATTGTTGACTAGCGCTGAAGCATAGCGGTGTCCCACTTGGTCCGAAGGCCGCAATATACTGTGTGGCACTTTTGATAGGAAAATTTATAGAATACTTATAGTACGAGAGGGGACCGTAACAAACCCTTCGTCACTTGATACTAAGATAAGCTCCATGGCAAACGTTCAGAAAAGTTGTGCTAAGCTTGGAACAATCTAAATGTAAATAACTCAAAGGTGACTAACTGACTGACATAGTGATCTATCAACGCACAGCCCAAACCACTGGACGGATCGGGCTGAAATTTGGCATGGAGGTAGATGATATGACGTAGGCATCCGCTAAGAAAGGATTTTACGAAACTCCACCCTTAAGGGGGTAAAACGGCATTCATCGCTTCACACCGGTTCCGCCAGTTGTAATCGCGCATTGTAACAATTTTAACTCAAATTTTGTAAGTGAACTAGTGCAAGGTGACGCGAGACATACTCGTTCACGCAGTTTAATATGTTAACTGTTTATTTTTACAAGTTAAACAAGTTCCTTTTTAAAGCTGTGATCAGATGAATGTTGAAAATAGGTAGGTACGAGTACCGTAGCAAGCCGTTATATTGTCGTTAATGAAAAGTATGGAATTGTAAAACATTTATACTAATATTCATCCTTAAAATTACACTTTTCAACAGTTCATGTCCTTTGTAATCTAACAATATAGGTAGTGTTATTAGAGAACTAGCCCAAGGACACGTGAAGGGTTATAAATCAATTCGTAAATAAACGTAGCTAACGTAAATGACATTAATAATAAATATTATAATAAAATAGCATTAATTTATTTACGTTTTACTTGAATACCGAAGGACAATTTGCTAATAACTTTACGTTTACTAAAAGATTTAACGTCTTTTGTTACCTTCTACACAAATAACTTAGGAAACCGCTACCTACTGATTGCTTTGTGTATTTGTATGTACTTGGTGTGGAAATCAATTGACACCAACGTACAATTCACACACATAATGCAATATTTCTAACGAATAAGTGACATTTCATTTGCAAGTGCTAATTGTGCAAAAAGTCAACAAGGCATATAAATATAGACTTTGAAATAACAAAGAAATATTGACATAATAAAACACTGGCCAAGAGTTGTTCTGCAATAATTATTGTCGGTTACAATAAAAGTTTGATGATACATGAAACTTATTACTGTACACATACCTACATAATTTAAGTAAATAAAGTCAATTATTCCAACTATCAAAATCCGTACTCACCGCTATCCAAATATATTTATCTCAAAGGTGACTGACTGACTGACTGATATAGTGATCTATCAACGCACAGTCCAAACCACTTGACGGATCAGGCTGAAACTTGGCATGCAGGTAGATATTATGATGACGTAGGCATCCGCTAAGAAAGAATTTTACGAAACTTTACCCCTAAGGGGGTAAAACGGGATCCACGCGTACGAAGTCGCGGGCGGCCGCTAGTGTCTAATAGGCGTTTCTTATTTGATGTAGGTAACTTATGAGATACGTCGTGATGTAACGTTAACGGTCAATAGTGAATCCCTTACAAAACGAAACTATTAAAAGAGTAATCTGCGATTTTTAGGGATTTATGGAGTTGTTGTAACTGTGACGACATTTTGATACATAAGACTTATGCAATGTCACAGCCTAGAATACAGTTAATCTTAACGACTTACCAGTGGCTTTAAACTAATTCCATCATAGTTTTTGGATAGAAGCTTTATTTAAGTATTCTCCATCAATGTTTTATAGTATTTTAAACTATTATATTGCATGACTCGTGCAACCGAGTTGAAACTTCGGGAGGGTCTTATTTACCGTTTTAAAAAGATTTTGTTTGCCTCCTATCCCATAAAAAATGCAGGCTAAGCATATACTAAGCAGGCATGACCTGGGAAGAATGTGGAAAAGCGCAAGATAAACGATCTTTTCATAGCTTTGACATAGTAGCGGTTTTTTGTTTATGTCCATAACTTTTTTTATGGGACAGGAGGCGAACGAGCAGACGGATCACCTGTACCTCTAGCATGAAGAACTTTCGTCTTCGAATCGTTTGCGTATTCGACAAAATTCGAATAAAACCTTCGAATTAAACGATGACGTGACAATTTTGACTCTCAAAATAATCAGTTGTTACAAAAATATTTCACGTTTCTACGAGTATAATAATCTACTAAAACAGTCCTCTAATATACTTTATTAAAGTATCCCTATAAAACATAATTAACTTTTAAAAAAAATAAAACCGACTTCAAATGCGTGAACACAAAAAAAAACTAAAAATTAAAAATATTGCGTATAAAAAAGTTCATCCCCAATTTTCCACCCTTGGGGGTGAAATATTTTCTTCAAATTCGCATGAAACCACCCTTTTGATAATACCTATTCAACAAAAAAATAATCAGTCAAATTGATTTATAATCGGCGGAGATATTGCGTATAAAAAAGTTCATCCCCAATTTTCCACCCGTGGGGGTTGTTTTTTCTATTATTAAATTTAAATGGGACCACCCTTGAGGTATTACCTATACGCCGAAAAAAGATTTGTTCAAATCGGTTCATAATTGGCGGAGTTATCGCGTAACAAACATAGAAAAAAAAAATCGCGCGCGCGTCTATCATTCCCTCGGCTGCATTGCAAAGAGTCCCTAGCGAATAGCTATCCACATTGTTCCCTACTAACCCTAACTGTTCGACTTTGGCTTGATCCGATACCTCGTCATTAATCCGCGGCTTGCCATAAAGCGTCGTGTCGAGACGTTCTATCGTTGATAGCCAACCGGTTCTCGTCCTTACCGAGTAGTGCATGAGATACTCATCCCGAACCTGCGGTAGCAATCCTGCTGCCACCCTTCCTGAACTTCACACCCCCTCGCCCCGTAGGTCCAACGCCTTTCCCCAGTGGTCGCGCTCACTATTGAGGCTTCGGTCTCTGGCTCGAGCTAACCGGACCACATCCTACCCCCCTAGTTATAAGTATCCAGACTAACACTCGATAAACCTCGCACCGGGCGCCGCCCCTCTCGCGGATACGAAAGCTAGCTAACGGGACGCGAACCGGGCGCGTCGTTATTCCTCTTGTTGTAATTAGTAAATTGTGATATAACTTGTAAAGTACTCGTAAACTTGCTCATTATTAAACGATAGCGATTTAGAGTCAGTGAAACTAGAATAAGTAAAACTATTGTGGAACCTGAATTATAAGTGCCATTGTGTCATTGATTGTGCGTTTCCTTGGTCGAATATCCCTGTAGGCATCCTGGATAGGTACACATCCCTCATCGCAGAAGGCGAACTGGGACTTAGTACTAAACAGCGGGGTGTCAGACTGAGCTAGCTAAGACGCCCCGTTGCAAAGCCAGATTTCAATGAAGGCTATTTTTCACTAACAACATCATCATCAATCATCGGGCTCATTTTACTGCTTGAATGCACATTGATTGGTGCCAAACGCAATTGGTCGAAGGTGCTAATCATTTTCGCAAAATCATTCATATGGATTAAATTTCTGTATAGCAAGACATACCTACTGACCCATATTTAGAGACCTTTTATTTATTGTAACATGCGAATGATTTTTATTTGCCAGCTGTTCAATGTCACACAATTTACTTTTTAAAAGCAACCAACTCAATTGAAAGAAGAAAGTGTGTAAAGTCTGAAATAAATTGCAGTCATCAAACTTCGTTAAAATAAATTGCAGTAACAAATACAATTGTTATTTGACTCAATCATCTATAATAGTATCGTTGTATAATATCAAGCTGTTCTCACTTTGTTTATAATGAGCATGAGTATCTATAAATTCTATTGTATTCTTTTTGTCCGACTGACTGACGACCTTTTGGTTATATTGAGGTAACTGAGAGCCTCAAAAGGCATCAAAAAGTATTACAAGCATTAGAGACGCACAATCATGGGTGCCGTAACTAATGTTTAACTTTTTGTTAAAAATACAGATTTAATCGGTCTGTCACATAATTATTTATCTCACGTCTTTATTTGTATGGCACAACACTAAAAGAATGCCTTTTGAAAATTAAAACCTAATTCGTTGCATACTTCACGTCATTAGGCTTTGCTAATTTTGTTAATCAATAAGGTCGATATACACTGAATTTTCTATTCTATGGCCTAATCTAGATTACGAAGTGAAAAATAGTTGATTTTGCCTCTTCTTCATTATTTTTTTTAACTCTCATTGCATTTCTGCAGAAAATTCAGTGGTCATCCAAATTGTCTACACCGTGTAAAAATTTAATACTTTCAAACCGCCAAACGTTTGATAGTGTCATCTCATACGTCATGCGAATTCGACCACTTTCTCCCACGAAAGTAGCGACAGTCGTCTTCGCTAATTTACATAGTTTAATATTCTTTTGTTATGTAGGTAGTTATGGAAATTGAAATGTATTGGATGGCCGCAGTTCTTGAGAGGATAGATCTCGAGAATACTATTTTATTATGCACAGGATGATACTTTCAAGTTATATAGAAAGTTTTTATATGACTTATGAGAAAATAAATTTTAGATCATTGAATAACAGAAATTAATGTGACTCCTAAATAAAACTGTCTGATCACTCAAATCAAAATATTATTTAAAAAATCATATCAATTACTGGCCCTGCGCTCCAATTTAGGCAGTGATTGTAGGTTACATAGTCAATTAAATAGGTACCTACATAGCTTAATAATTGGTATATCACGCACATGTAGTTTGAAAATATTGGGTACTTTAATTATTTGTATTTTGTGATTTATTTCAAATGAGTGCGCTATGTTTTCCACCTTAGTAGCGATCTACGGAATTGATTTACATTCAGTGGCATTCTTGACTCTAATTGCATTATTTTAGGGATTAAAATACAATGAACATCTAATCCACCTGCAAAGTGGAATAATTAATCTACTTAAGCGACTTCACCTTGAGTGTTAAAACTGAAGTAACTAACACGATATGTGGTAATAGGAAGTCGTTTATTGTCATACGATTATCATCTTTAGGAAAACATGATAAGGTATAATACGCTTTTTAGCTTAGAATGTAAAGTGTGATCTAGATGCCTTCATAATTTTAGACTCTCAATGCCATAATTTTAATAGGAAATCACACTTGAAAACAAGTTATAATTTTTCACACCCAAAAGAATTCAAAATCGAGACATACTCACGCCCGTATTCACAAACATTACACATGCAACATGGATGCACAGGGTGACATATGAACCAATGACAGAGCTCTATTCAACGCTCTGCGTTCGATTTACTGCTTCACTTAAGCAAGCATCGTTTGTGAATACGGGTGTTAGAGAAAAAGTCTCTAGCTAGATAATAGAGTACATATTATTTACTATTAATTAGATTTTATGATCGCTTCATCTGTCTCTATAATTAGGATCGAAAGATAAATCTTTAATCATACAATGAGAGGAAGATCTCTACCTTAGTTATTGATTCACACTTTTTTACATTATTTACCTTTGATTTTGCCAACACAATAGGTCATATTAATCTTCCAATGAAACATAAAGTTAATAAAGATGTTACATTCGCGTGAGCAGACGTCTTTCCTAACATTTTTGATTAAGAAGTAACACGAATAACCTTGCGTGCAAATATTGTTGGAATTTTTGTTCGATATCTTTATATTCTTCTCAATTAAAAACTAAATACAATTTTCATTTGTTGTAAGCGACTTTTTAAAAATTAAAAGATCTTGGCGGTATAATTCGGCTTTTCTTGATGATGCCTATAAATATTATTTATGAAGAAACTTAATATAGATTCATGAATGATTGAATTGGCAATAATAATAACAATCGATCGATCCTCAGCACGGCACGCATTGTCCGGAGGTTCCTCAGCCTGTGACCCTGACCACCGGTAGCTTGGGCCCTGCTCCGCTGCCAGCGGGTTAACTATTTTTAAGATTTTTGTTTTTATAATGTATTTTTATTTTTTGATAATTACATAGTAAAAAGTAAAATTAAAAATAAGAAAGAAAAATGAATAAAGAAATAACAATTGAAACCAAAAATTAAGGCTGAGTTGCACCACCTAACTTTAACGGTAACTATAAAGATAACCGGTGCTTTTTTTATGGATTTTGACAAATTTTTGACGTTTGTCAAAGTTAAAGTAAGATCGTGTAAAGCCCTATTTCATCCATAGGGATTAATATTTAAAAAAAGTGTTAATAAGTAGAAACTTTCCACCAGAAATAATCTATGAAATTGCATGCCATCTTTGTGTACAAAAGTTTCTAAAACATTTGCAAATAGATAATTACAGTAACATGTCATATCTGCCAAGGGTGAACCGATGGAAATGCGGCGCCATTGTAGAAGGCTCCCACGCTTCTATCGCGACGATGGGTATTCACTTGTCAGGTTTTTGTGTTGCCTGCTTCTGATTTTACTTTTCCGACTTTAAAATTGTCTAGCAATTAAGCAAAGTAGCATGTTGAAATAAGAGTGGATAGTTTATTCTACAATGGGTAAAGGTAAATAAATGGTAGGTAATTGTTAGTTTTTTGAATGATTGTATCTTTGAATAATTGTATCTGGCGTAATAGTTGGTAATAAACGTTTGTGGGATTAAAGGTGTGAGTATTTGTATGTTTATGTTACTTTTGAATAAATAAATGTACAGATGTAACGCAATTTATTTACACAAAACATAGGTTATTCCAAAGACTACTGACTAAAGTACATATTTTAAAATGTCAACAAGGAAACAGCCCAATATTCGTTTCTTTCGTTGCAATAAATGTTTCTTTCTCTCTTTCTATTTCACACGACCAAAGTAAGGTCTAAAATATTAGTGGAACCAATCAGATGTGGCGGCCGACGAAATTGTTGACTAGCGCTGAAGCATAGCGGTGTCCCACTTGGTCCGAAGGCCGCAATATACTGTGTGGCACTTTTGATAGGAAAATTAAAAGAATATTTATAGTACGAGAGGTGACCGTTAGAAACCCTTCATCACTTGATATTAAGATAAGCTCCATGGCACACGTTCAGAAAAGTTGTGCTGCTTGTGCTAAGCTTGGAACAATCTAAATGTAAATAACTCAAAGGTGACTAACTGACTGACATAGTGATCTATCAACGCACAGCCCAAACCACTGGACGGATCGGGCTGAAATTTGGCATGCAAGTAGATGTTATGACGTAGGCATCCGCTAAGAAAGGATTTTACGAAACTCCACCCCTAAGGGGGAAAACGGGATCCACGCGTACGAAGTCGCGGGCTGCCGCTAGTTAATTAATAAACTCCGATTCAGATATCAGCTTAGTATCAAGTGACGTAGGATTTCTTGCAATCCCCTCTCGTACTATTAATATAAAGGTACAAGTGAATTTTAAACCTCCGGTTTCTGTAAATAATAGTTATGCAATTCATCACTTCACACCGGTTCCGCCAGTTGTAATCGCGCATTGTAACAATTTTAACTCAAATTTTGTAAGTGAACTAGTGCAAGGTGACGCGAAACATACTCGTTCACACAGTATAATATGTTAGCTGTTTATTTTTACAAGATTTTTCGCATCCTTTTTAAAGCTGTGTGAGATGAATGTTTAGAATAGGTAACTAGGTAGGTACTCTAGCAAGCCGTTTATATTTGGCGTTAATGAGAAATATGGAATTGTAAAAAAATTATACTAAATAATCCTTACACTTTTCAACAGTTCATGTCCTTTGTAATCTAACAATACCTATAGGTAGTGTTATTAGAAAACTAACCTAAGGACACGTGAAGGGTTAAAAATCAATTCAAAAACAAATATAGCCAACGGTAAATGACGTTAACATCGTATAAATATTATAATAAAATAGCATTAATTTATTTGCGTTTTACTTGAACACCGAAGGACACATTGCTAATAACTTTACGTGTACTGTAAGATTTAACGTCTTTTGTTACCTTCTAAACAAATAAGTTAGGAAACCGCTACTGATTGCTTTGTGAGTTTGTATATACTTGGTGTGGAAATCAATTGACACCAACGTACAATTCACACACATAATGCAATATTTCTAACGAATAAGTGACATTTCATTTGCAAGTGCTAAATGTGCAAAAAGTCAACAAGGCATATAAATATAGACTTTGAAATAACAGAGAAATATTGACATAATAAAACACTGGCGAAGAGCGAGTTGTTCTGCAATTATTGTCGGTCACATTAAAAGTTTTATGATTTATGCGAAACTTATTTCTGTACATGATTTAAAGTGTATAAAGTCACATATTCCAACTATTAAAATCAGTATCTTTCAGAGGACTCGCCGCCATATCTAAAACGCGTATCTTAGTTTTGATGTATAGTTAGTAGGTAACTTATGAGATACGCTGTGATGTAACGTTAACGGTCAATAGTGAATCCCTTACAAAACGAAACTATTAAAAGAGTAATCTGCTATTTTTATTGGCTGTTAAGCTTTGGGATTTATGGAGTTGTTGTAACTGTGACGACATTTTGATACATAAGACTTATGCAATGTCACAGCCTAGAACATAGTAAATCTTAACGACTTACCAGTGGCTTTAAACTAATTCCATCATAGTTTTTGGATAGAAGCTTTATTTAAGTATCCCAATGTTGTATAGTATTTTAAAGTATTATGTTGCATGATTTGTGCAACCGAGTTGAAACGGCGTCGGGAGGGTCCTAATTACCGTTTTAAAAAGATCTTGTTTGCCTCCCATCCCATAAAAAATGCAGGCTAAGCATATACTAAGCAGGCATGACCTGGGAAGAATGTGGAAAAGCGCAAGATAAACGATCTTTTCATAGCTTTGACATAGTAGCGGTTTTTTGTTTATGTCCATAACTTTTTTTATGGCACTGGAGGCGAACGAGCAGACGGATCACCTGTACCTCTAGCATGAAGAACTTTCGTCTTCGAATCGTTTGCGTATTCGACAAAATTCGAATAAAACCTTCGAATTAAACGATGACGTGACAATTTTGACTCTCAAAATAAGTTACGTGCGACCATTTCTCATTGTAAGTTCACTTTACGACACGTTCACAAGCGTGATGTTGTAGTTTTCGTACTAAATCTTTTGATGGCGATTTGAATACGCAAACGATTGGAACTCGAAAGTTTTTCGCGCTAGCCGTATTGATGGTAAATGATTATTGTCGTCCATAGACACACGCAGGTGGAGGTCTTACGAGTGCGTTACTGACCTTTAGTACCTAAATACGCCCTCCACTGCTAAAAATATAAAAGGTGTGGTTTTGACCCAACACCCATTCCCCACAATTGGAAATGCCAGTGATGGTATCTTGTGGGTTTAACTAGCACTTTCGAAACCTAAACAAATAGACTGGACATTCTGTTGACATTGACATTTAACATTGATGGCTCGCAAATACGTGTTAACTTTCAATTACCTATACACATTATGACACGGTGCATTTATTTACGTAATTTTTAAACTTATAAGATATTTATGGGAAAATTTTGGTAATATATTTCCCGAAGATCATGTGTTGGGCCTCTTCAAGGCGAGAGGTAATAGGCAGTTACTGTACTACCCTAGACTTAAAAATCTTTTTAACTTTTTGTTGGCTTACTCATTGCAATGTTCTAATCCGATCTACTTTAGTATTTTAATGAAATTTGTAATACATAAATCATTGTATTGATAAATGTAAGCACAAATTGACATAATTTTACCCAAAATTATGTCAAAACTACTTTTGGTAATTTACCAAAAACTTTGTAGATAGTTAAATGTAAGCGTCACAGCTTCACGCCCAAAACTTTCTATTCAAACACCATGTTTTCCTAAATGACAGTAATACGTTTGTTTCGTGTTCCACGGCAGAATGTGATTGTATTATTATGGTAAAAGCCGATTATTGGAGCGGGCAAGTGAAACTGCGTGTGAAGGCTCATCGATATTGTCGTTCGGTTAAATACCGTGAACGATGACTATTTGTCGGCTTTTTATATCGTCGGCGTCGTCGAACNAAAAACCCATAGGAAATGAGATATTTCCAAAAAAAACGCAAAAATCCGATTTTTGTGACCTTTGACCTTAAAATTTAATAGTTGCTTACACCCTACCATATGTAGGTTTTGAGACAACTTTTAGGGTGAGAATATACAAGTATTTACAGACTTACAGCTGGGTATCTCTAATTCCGAGATTCTTACCTAATTTAAGCTTAAATGACTGGACTATTCCTGTATGATGAGGGTATAACAACTCAGGCAAACTAAATGAACCATCATAAGCGACTGGCATGGCTCAATCTGTCCTACAGCTTAACATGTCTTCTTTACTATGGAATCATGTTTAATTTGCAGACAATTTACATACACACAAAGTGATATGTTAACAATAAGCTATCAACCAATACCAATCAATCTAAAAACACTTGGCTAAGCTATTACAAAGCAATCAGACGGTGAGCGAGCTTTTTGTGGACGTTCTCTCCGCTTGGACTACTGACTCCAATGGCTGGGAAGTGGGACTGTGACCAGGAAGAGCTTTTGCTTTGAAAATAGCTTAAAGCTTCTTACACAATATGTTTTTTCAATTTCCAAAGAAATAAAAGAATTATCGTACATACATTCTCATTCATCAATCATTCTGCAAAGATGAATGGTATTTTCTTAACAACAACTTCTAGATATTTGTGTTTTGTATTTCGTAAAATATCTCAATCTATCCAAAAAAGTGTTAGTTTCAGTAATGATTAACTGTCTTTAGTCTCATAGACTGAAGATCTGATGAAAGTTATAGGATCGATGTAGGTATATTGATAATATCGTTTCCCTTTACTCATAGAGTAAGCTATAAGTCAATATCAATACAATGAATATAATATTATAATATTTTTTCAGTAAAATCTGTTCACTATGATTTCGTCAAATCATTTTAAACGTCACTGTTACTTTGTACATTTAAGCAGGATCGAAGTAGTTATAAGGAAGTCAATAAATCAGCATTAACTGTGCACTTAAATAAGGCCATGAAACCAAATAATGCTCTCTTTGTTTTAATTTTACGTAAGCTATCTGATTGAGGAAATAATTACTTGTAAAGTGACGTATGAGTTATTACTAAATAATTATGACCTGAAACTATGACGTCAATAAAATAATAATTACATAAACAAAATGAACAAAGAAAGAAATTGGGAAACATAATTTTTCCTTTTTTGATTTTGCTTAATTAATAGATGTAATGAAAGTGAAATATCAAATTGGGGCCCACGAGTTACAATAGATAATAGAGTTAAAATAAAGTAAACTTTACTATTAAAATGAATAATAGCTATTACATATAATACACTAGGGTAAAGTTAGTTGTTAAAGTTAGTATGTTTCCAAATGCAAGTAAAGTACCCGTTCCAAACATTCAATTTGCTTTAAAAGTGTTAGAAATCCGACTTATCCTCACCGTCAGTTACTCACGAAAATTGGTTACAATGACACTCTACATGCGGCCTGCGTACAAACATGTCAATTTTCTTGCGTTTTCTGCATTTGTGTCATACGCATTATGATTCTCCACGCGTCCGTCTCCGTTGTTATTTGAAAGAGTAGAACACGGTGTCATTTGCAATTAGGCTCTAGATTTTTGGTAGATTGTATAAATACAGGAATGTAGCCCATGTATTTGACGACTTGAAACTCGAATGAAACTCATGTTAGTACAGTCACGGAATGAAAAGGTTCGTCAGTTTTCAAATTGATTCCTTCAACGAATCGCGAGCACATACCTATTACCTTTTGAAACTATGTTACAGAATAATCTCGAGTAAGAGAAAATAATCTTTAACTGTTCGCCAATAAAGTTCAAAATTATTCAGATCAAAGTTGTTTGACGATTTAACTTGTCAAGAAGATTAATAAGATTGATAAACTAAAACCTTCTTGTTGGTTCAACCTGCCATTATCTATTGAAAAAAAAACTACATTTTGTAACAATATTGCACTGATGGGATAGAAAAATAAACAAGCAAAACCTCATTCGTTAGCAAACGTCATATTTATTTAAATGTTAGCAGCATTGTTTCTTGCACGGTTATGTTGGCAGGTTCGACTCTTACAGTACCTAGTGCAAGCGAAAACCGACACTAAGGTGACGAACCTTTTCATTCCGCGACTGTACATACCTATAACTTATGTTTAGCTAGAGAGAGTTCTAAAGAACATTCTAAAGTATCGGTAGATACCGACACTTTATCATAGCGTTTCACACCTCATCACCAATTCAACGAGCACCCATCGTGACCTTAACGATCATCTAAAATCGTAAATGCATTCAAACGTCCTTCAAATGCTCTTTAATGACAGTCATTCACACATGCCATAGTGACCCACAATCACAAATCCATCGGCACCTGTAAGAACCGGAGCCGTGCGCGTGCGCCGGTGAAAGTGGTCAGAGACATCCTAAGAGTGGACACGCCATTGTGAATTGAAAGGTAATTCAATCAGCTGGGAACACGATTTTTGAGTTCTTTGGATAGCTAGTTTTGGTAGAATTGAGTGCCTATATTGTGAGGAAATGAATTAAGTATAGAATTGAATTTGAGTTTAGATGACAATGAAAGTTTTGATTATTTCTTAGAAAAATATTTAGTTATTGTAAATACACACAACAACTTTTAATTAAAATAGGCTTCAGATAACTTACCTACCCATAAGTCATCCATGGACATATTAAAAAGAAAAAATGAAATTTTGAAAACAAGCAAGATACATGTAAATCTAAACTATGCCAAGACCACAAGACGTTGCTTACTTTGGTTTGATTTCTTTAGAAATTTGTCGTGTCCACAAATATTAAGACTTCGGAGTTCACGGTCAAGTATTGGAAAACTATTTGCATAGTACGGACGACAGCACATCAGCCTATACATTTTTGCTACAAAATCACCCGTATTACAAACTGCATAAGATGCTACAATGTAGAGCTTGACGTGCTATCGTCTCTACAATGGTATTCAGTTTACTTCACGGAACTATAGGAAATAAATTGCGATGGAACAATAACCTCTTTCAAAGGCAAACTCTTTTTGTGGAAGCGAGTAAAATCTATCTTATATCTATAAAAGCGAAAGGTCACTGATTAACTGACTCACTCATCATGAATTCTCAGAAACTACAAGTGCTAGAAGTCTCAAATTTTGCATGGTCCTATTAAAACGTAGGTGTTCAGTAAGATCGAATTTAACGAAACTCCACCCCTAAGGGGGTAAAGCGGGTTCCATGCGTACGAAATCGCGGGCGGTCGCTAGTGTTACAATAACTTTTTTTAAACCTATATTTTTTGTAAAAACGAGTAAAATAAACAATAAAAGACTTGACAAGCAATTAGGTATAGTTTGGTTCAATGTCCGTGAAAATCATTTCGTTTGGGGCCGAATCAATTCGATATATCAAATTGGTCGTGTCTGTTGTTTGGGTTAACAATGAAGACTGCATTGAAAAAGAAAGTAGAATTTCCATTAATCAGAATCAATTACAGCCAAAAGTTTAGTAAGGATAGTTGTATTGCATGAAAGAATAACCAGCTACAACGCTGCTCATTTAAATGATAAATAATTTGTATAAATGTCTGAATCTCAAAGTGTGATAGGTACATGATTCAAATCAGTTTTTACAACTACCATGATAGAATAAGAGAAGTCTAGTAAATATGCTTTATCAAGAAAACTTTTCTTACGAATCAACTTTTATAAATAGGACGAATAGATAAACGTAGTATAAGTATTTATTGTAGGTATGTGCGCGACCGAGAATTGTTTTTACTACCCAACTATTAATAATTATCTTAATCACTTACCTATAAATACATTTCAATGTTAGTAACGTGTGACATATAGCAACGATAAAAATAGAACTTGTATTAGTTCATTTACATTTTTTGTCATAATGCATTGAATTAAGTCAATGCCAATCGATTTTAATACAAGAAAAAGAGTTACAATATTTAAAGTAATTTACTCTATTTAAACTTATAAAATTCTTATGCTCTTAAGAAAATAGTAAAGCGACTATGTAGAAAGGTATTCAATATTATGTGTTTTAATTTTCAATGCAATTAGGTTTTTAATGTAAGTACAATATGTCATAGACAACTACTATTTGTTATTTAACGGTTTCTTCATTACAGTGTGAGAAAAAGGTAGGCAATGTATACGTTAATTATTTTCCTTATAATAAAGCAAAAAGTTATTTTACAAGTATAGAAATCGAGTTCTCACAATAAAGTTCCTTAACACATAACTGGCTACAGTCAACACCAATGAAAAAACCTAATTTAAAGAAAATGCTTTAAAAGGAGTTATATTGGTTGACTAGCGGCCGCCCGCGACTTCGTACGCGTGGATCCCGTTTTATCCCCTTAGTACTTTCGTAAAATCTTTTCTTAGCGGATGCCTACGTCATAACATCTACCTGCATGCCAAATTTAAAAGCCCGATCCGTCCAGTGGTTTGGGCTGTGCGTTGATAGATCACTATGTCAGTCAGTCACCTTTGAGTTATGTATATTTAGATTTCTAACTTCCAATAAAGTAATTACTAAAAAACTATTCACTAAAATTGGCACAAAGGAAATGTCTCTATTATGCATCAACAAAGNTTTTTTTCCTGAGAATCTGGGAAGCGTGAGTGTTGAGCATGGTGAAAGTTTTCACCAGGATTTGAAGGTTTTTGAGGGAAGATACCAAGGAATTTGGAATAAAAATATGTTAGCGGATTGCTGTTCGTCTATAATAAAGGAAACTGATACTAATCAGTATAAAAGAAGGAGTAACACGACTCATTTTTGATTGTTTTTAGAGATAAATGTATAAAAATGATACAAATTAATATAATCAATATTTACAAAATTTGACGTCCTAAATTTTTTCTAAGTTCAGTTTTTAAGTAAGGGTTAATAACTCTACCGATACATATCAGTTTCATCTCTGGGTAAAAAACCTTGTAAACTAGTGTTATTATTGTCGTCCATAGACACACGCAGGTGGAGGACTTACGAGTGCGTTACCGGCCTTTAGTAAATACGCCCTCCACTGCTAAAAATATAAAAGGTGTGGTTTTGACCCAACACCCATTCCTCACAATTGGAAATGCCAGTGATGGTATCTTGTGGGTTCAACAAGCACTTTCGAAACCTAAACAAATAGACTGGACATTCTGTTGACATTGACATTTAACATTGATGGCTCGCAAATACGTGTTAACTTTAAATTATACACATTACGATAAGGTGCATTTACTTACGTAATTTTTAAACTTATAAAATATTTATGGGACATTTTTCCCCGAAGATTCTGATTTGGGCCTTTCCAAGCAAGAGGTAATGGGCAGTTACCACCACCACTACCCTAGACTTAAAAATCTTTTTAACTTTTTGTTGGGTTACTCATTGCAATGTTCTAATCCGATCTACTTTAGTATTTTAATTAAATTATTGATACATAAATTATTGTGTTGATAAATGTGAGCACAAATTGACATAATTTTACCCAAAATTATATCAAAACTACTTTTGGTAATTTACCAAAAACTTTGTAGACAATTCTAAGTGTAATCGTCACAGCTTCACGCCCAAAACTTTCTATTCAAACACCATGTTTTCCTAAATGACAGTAATACGTTTGTTTCGTGTTCCACGGCAGAATGTGATTGTATTATTATGGTAAAAGCCGATTATTGGAGCGGGCAAGTGAAACTGCGTGTGAAGGCTCATCGATATTGTCGTTCGGTTAAATACCGTGAACGATGACTATTTGTCGGCTTTTTATATTGTTTATTCGATTTTGTGGTCTTGGGCGATGATTGCTGAACGGGACAGTGATCTGCTACTGTCATAGCACTATAGTAACATTGTTTTATTCATTTAAAATTTATTTGCACATTGAACAGGGTAGAAAAGGCGAATTTTAGTTTTTACAATAAATGTTTTTGACGCAATGCTTTCAAATATTCACAACTAAATTATTAAATCGTTACACATTGAAGTTATTCACGTATTTACAGTACTAAAAACTAATTTAGTTTTGACAAAAAATAATAAAATAAAAATCAGCAGCGTATTCATACAAAAGACATCAACGCGCTACGATACTTTGCTCGTATTTTTAAGTTGTCACTATACTAACCTAAATAGTTATTGAGAATTAGTTCAAAACTTATTGTCTTATTCAAAAATAAATACTGCAAAGTAGTTAATGAACAGAGAAAGCTAAATTCTAGTTCTCACAGTTGAGAGTTTCACATATTGTTTGAATTCAGGTTTATTTGGTCTTCGCTTGTGATCGTGTTTGTTTATTCAATTATTGTCTTTCTTAAATCTAATTAGTTATTAAGTTTTTACAAGAAAATTATAACATTTTAAAACTAACTTTACCTTGTTCCAAATAAATGATGTACCTACGCAATTACTTCTTTGGTGATTTAAAAAATGGTGCATTTAAAAATGTTTTGTTTAGTATTCATATCTTTCATAGCCTAGGCCTATTTCTCAACACGCAAGGCTTTCAACAAGATTAAGATTGCCCACATTTTTATCACGTACAATGTCGGATATGCTAATTCGTCCTACATTTTCGCCAAAATTGGTTAATCCCATGAGAACAACACTGACCCTGAGAAGAAGTGTACCGATGGCACATCAACCGTTACAGTTGCACTTCAAAAAATGCTCTTATTTCGTTAGGAATCAGAGTTAACGTGATACCTACTCACATTTGAACTTCTTTTGAATACTCTTACTCAATACTCAATCGTTTATTGCATAACCACATTAGCATTATCTTAAGAACTACATATTACTCAACATGTAAAATATGTACCTATACAGATTCAGTTTTTAAATATTTCATATAATGTCTTTGTTTTTTACATTTTCTAAAGTTTTCAAGCAACTCAATTTATAATATTTTTTTTAACAAAACTTTAAAATCTGATGGAAAATTCATCGTTTATGCGAAACTACCAATTTCTTCATAAGTTTTTGATGCTACTTTCGATATAAGCATAATGTATTTTACATAATTAATACATTTGATTGGCTCATTTTGATTAATCAAAGTCTTTCAAAATCAACGAGCCACTGTCACATTCGCATCTCTCAATCAGCGTTGATTAAAATGTACGCTACTATGTCTGACACCATGACTCTCCAATCTTCGTAATCTTCTATTAATACGGTATTTATGTCTTTAGTAACAGGTTTAAAGGGCAGAAGGTCAATACTCATAGTAGGGACGTTGAAAGGTCACTAATTTTCAAAAGAAAGATGTCATAAGCACGTATCTATTTAATTATTATGAATACCTACTTAGGTAACGTCGACAACACATCAAACTAAGTTATGTATTGTTTGTAGCAATAGAATATTTTTTTCGACTTAAGATATTTTGAACAGTGATTACCTTGATGTGCCGTTATTCATTGCATAAAATGTGTATTTATGAAGATAATTTATTTATTAATTAAAGAAATGACACAGCATTTTTAATTTAACACGTCACTGATGGATTCAGTGCTATGCCAATTAAGTAAGAGTCGATTAAACAAAATTTTACATCTCAACTAATTATCCATTTCCAATGTAAAAGATTTTACAGGTCACCAGTGAATAACCACAAAAGGCTTATTAAAAATAATGAGCTCCCCAATCAAGTGGTCACCGACCTCTTGACACTCAACTTTAAAAAAAAAATATTTTTATTCAAAAGATTAAGGCCGCGATTAATTCAGTTTTAAGTAACGGACGCCGAACACATCTCAATATACTTTCACGTCTGGTTTGGCCGAGTGAAAGGCTCATAATACTGGACTTTCTGCATGCGGCCAGCAAAAACGGACTGTCGTTCTTTTTGTTGGGTGGTGGTTTTGATATTGACCTTTGTGTTATGTAAGATAGAGTTGGAACAATGATAACAATATCATAATACTGTAAACAAGCTGTTAGGTAGCTAAAAAGTACGGAGAGAGGTAGAGCAAAACCTACACTACAGAATCCTCGTTGCTAAATTTGATACAAGTAGATTTTATGTTCGTACAAAATTAATTTCATCAGTCCCAACGTTTTCCTAGCTATTGTAAAAGTCCTGTATTTTTTTGTGTTTTTGTTAAAAAAAATATTTTATTTTTTTGTTACAGGTATGCACAATTTAGATCATCAATCATCAATAAGGTATTGTAATTGTAATATTCGTGTACATAACATAATTTATTTTACATTTTTGGTTATTGAGAGTTTTTATGATTGGAGAATGAAAAGGATCTTTCAAGTTACCTTGAATTTATTTATTGATTTACTGCTTCCACATATTCGCCATTAACATATTATTGCCATTTTCGCATAGACCACTGTCACTTTGAAAGTTGGTTCATACCAGTTTTGTGTAAGAAAAGCCTTGATTGGTCTTCGTCCTTGTTTTGCATTTAAATGATCTACTTATATTTCGATCATTATGTCCAAATATGTAGCAAATTCAAGTCGCATGGCATTGAAAATAACTACATTCTTACTGTGCTTTTTATTTTAAATTTGTCGGGAAATATTCCAGCTGTATCACTAGATATTTTATGATAAAATATACAGTAACATACTAAGTACCTACGCATAATAAAAAAGCTGTCGTAGGTAGGTACATACTATTATTATTATTTGTCATACTTTAATGTTTTTTTCTCCTAATCCGATAGAATTAAATTATTTAAAAGATACAGATCTCTAACATAGACCCGGTTTATCTCATTTCAGTTTAGTTTTTACTTAATTTATATTTTTTGCTCCACTTTTTAACGACGTTATCAGAAATAACGAGGAAGCAATGTTCTTTCCGTGAAACGTCCATCAGTCATAAGTAAGCGGCACAAATAGATTAGAGCGAGCCTAAATGGGTGGGTAATGTCACTGATACAAATCGAGCGCACGCGCCGCGAAGAATTCCTTCGTTTGTCACGCTTAGTGAGGCAGAGACATAGCAAGAACATTGTTTAATTGTAGCTAGTTATTTTCAATTTGAGGTACATATTGCTTCCTTAAAGGCAGTGTACTGTATACTTTTTAATGTAACAAATATTCTTATTCTTATAAAGTATTCGCCAAACTGATACAAAAAGTTTCATAACTTTTAAGATTGTACTGCCCTCTCCCTAAGTTCATATTTAGTTTTCTAGAAAAGATCGTTTCATGACGATAAGACCACCTAAATTGTTCTGTCTCTTTTGTGTATTTTTTATGTGCTGTAACAATAACGCGTATTATCTCTATGTCTATCTAAAATTTAAATGGCAACTTACTGGTTTCAACTGATTACAGAGAAAAGATAGAAGCTAAAAATGTAAAGCCGTCAATCCTTTTTAGATTGCTTGCTACACAAGATCATGAGCGATAAGGCGGGCGCTAAGCTTGGCCGAAAACTTGTGTGAGAATTACCCACTGCAAAACAGAGACTTACGCCCGTATTCACAAACAATACTTGCTTAAGTGAAGCAGCAAATCGAACGCACAGCGCTGAATAGAGCTCTGTGATTGGTTCGTGTGGCACCCTGTGCGTGCACGCGCACTTTGAGACCTCATAGTAATGTTTGTGAATACGGGCGAGATCGCAAACTACAGCCGAATAGATTAGTTTACAGATAAAGCATCAAATTCATAAGAAAGTAGCCTTGGTTTTCCATATTTGACTCTACTTTGTGGTCTGGATCTATGGCTGGAAATGCATACATACGGAATAGGTAAAGTGACCTTGTAGGGCGATTGGTATCAAATACTTTAAGTAATAAACTGAATATGGAATTCAGGGCTAAACATAATCTTTACTTATTATTTTAGTATGCCAATTTTGGTCTTGCAGTGTTCTATTATTATCTACTGAACAAATAATAACGGTGAGCTAAATTAAAACGTTAAAACCAACGAAAAGATTCTGCATATACGCAAGGCCATTAAACTTTCTGGAAAAGCATACTTTCCAAGAAAACGAACAGGTTACAACTCGTTCTTCATACCAAGGACGAGTATAACAGCCTACAGGTTACATTAACAGCTGACATAAGTTCACCGTTGTTATAATGTAACTTGAAAACTGGTCTATGCGTGCGGTAACTCTAAACGTAATGTTGCAATGAATATAGTCATCTAGGTCGTAAAGCTAAGAATTTCCAGTGTAAGATAGTCTAGGAGGCACTCAAGTTTGAAAATGAGTGGCTGAAACAATGGTTATTAACTGAATACTATGAATTCTGTGCACCAATTAGTTAATTTTTGGTTAGAAATATTTTATTTAGTTGTGTGGATTGAAGTAGGTAATTTCCTTTTTTGGTTGTTAAACTGACACCAGGGATTCTCTCTGACTTCAGATCGTATGATAGATAAGATGGGACAGATAAATATAATTCTAAATATAATCCTCATCTAAATTCTCTTATAACCATACATACTAGTCATATCAGGCGTTATACCTTATCACTTATTTCAGTCAGCCAAGAAGTGCATAGTATTCTATAACCTAAATTAAGGATAAGCTCCTTCTACCCTTATCACATACTACCTTACCATGTCCTGAATTTGGTAAGACTGTACTGTAAACAACAGTAAGCCGTATTTAAAATATTATAATATTCTAATGTCGTCACACCAGCTGGCCGTTGGCCCGCCAACTGTTGTTTCTTATCCACCACACCGTTAACACCACATGCAAGCTTAATGCAGTTAATTGTTACAAAATAATTACCAGATTTTTCCTCTCATGCAATTGTTGCAGCCCATCAATTCTACGTAGAGACACATTGTGTGGATTGCATCTAAAAATATCTAACATAGTTACTGTCTTTTAGATAATTTATCTTTTAAAATGACTTGTTTAAAGATGAGCTGCCGATTACGAATTGTGTAACGGTTGCAACTACAACTAGCAAGTTACAAACACACAATTACGAAAACGACTGTTTAACTTGACTAAATAAAACATTTTCACACACTAAAAACACTTATACAAAACACTTTCTCCCATTGTGTTTTGTTTTTTGTATTCTTGAGTAAGATTGTTTTGAGACACTCGTTTTACACCCAAAATTTTTTAATGAACCTTACAAAGGTAAAGAAAAACTTTGCTATTTTGTATCATCAGAGGTGGATGGATAGATGTATGCTATCGTATGTAAAAACCAAAATAAGGTTCCAAACTGTCTAACAAGTCCAAGATAGAGTCGATAACACCAGATTGAATGATAACCCGGTACTTTCTCCGTTTAGATTTTCTTTTCTTATCCAAAAATGTGATCAACATTAAAATTGTGCATGCCTAACATTACTAAAAAATAAGGATTTTTTTGTACATACGGTAGGCACGTATAATAACCACCTATCGTCATTATATTTTTATTAAAATCCTCAGCTTTAATAACAGTATTCTGAAAATGGCGTGCTAATCCCTGGTTACCAGTATAATTGATTTAATTCATCCTCCGCCATTGTGATAACCATCTGACACTCGCTGTGACACGACGCGCGCGCATAATGACAAATAATGACGGTTGACAACTATAGTTAATTCGACTGCATAAACCACGCGATTCATTCAACTACCCACATTATAGTATAACTGTGGAGTAATAGTTTTGTAGCAATTCATTAAGTTTATGCGCTATTGCACTGCTAATGTTATAATAAAGTGTTAGTAATATGTCAGTAATAACAATTATGATGATTTAAGTAACATATGTTGCGGTTCAGTATCAATTTGAGCTTAGTATAAAATGAGTCATATAGTCAGGTATAAAACTATCATAGTACCCAAAATATATATAAAACTTATTTATTTGTGTGGCATAAACAAAGAAAACTATGACAACTCTACATTAGAAAGAGATTGATTCAAAATGCATTCTAATTTATCTGTCTCGAAAATTTAAGTTAGAAGGAATAATTTAAAGCTAATTTATTCATCTTAACCAACTGACATGACGTGTTAAGTAAGCACACAGTGGCATAAACTTGAAGTAAATATCGATAGTTACTTTAGAACTCTGTAACGTCTTAATGAAAGAGGTAATAAAACGTCTTCGTTAAGAACATTTCCTAGCACTTTCACTAATATGCAATCAAATAATTGCTGTTTCACAAGTGTTACAGTCAAAACGGCTAATCAATTAAGTGCTTTATTAATGGCGATATAACGTTCAGTTAATAATTCTTCTGTTTACTGGTTTTCTCAGTTTCACCGTTAACAATAGCCAATATTCGCTAGAGAGCGAAATGCTTTTACCCGCTGCATGGGAATCGGCGATGCACTTATTGAAGAGAGTTTGAGAAAACAAATAATGTTTGAAAAGTCTCTAAGTAAGGTGTTGGGATAGTTTTTTGTAGATAATTAGCGGTACAATTCGATTGGATACGCTTAGTTACAAGTTGGTTAATTGTATCTTCGCGTAAAAGAAACTAAGAGACTTACACTGCACACAGGAATTAATTAATGCTACTGACAACGCCACTCTTGTAGCGGAGTTTTGGGCTGACACTGTATAGGTTTGTTGTAAGAAGTGACTTGTCATTCTTGCTGGATGCTATTAGAACTGTTTCGCACTATATCCGATCTGAATCCGAGAAAATATGGTTCACTGTCTTCGAACTTTTTGTATAGTTGTTTGCGTATAAGTACCTAGCTTCGATTTCTTTAGTTAGTTTTCTAGATCCTTATTTTGATGACTTCGGATTGGACGTATAGTGCGAAAGCGATCATAAGACTCGAAAAGAACGAAAATGTTTCTATTTTAAGTTTTCAATGATGACTCATGCACGTAAAAATGTTATTTACAACAGCAATTTTTATTACCTTTTGTAATTATTAAGATGGTTACATTGACCGCATTGTCACGCAGTAGAGTCAAAGTTTAACGATTTTGGCCTATTGTTAAGTAACGGCAGTTCAGATTTATGCCTGTACTTAAGCTGTTGCAATCAATGGGTGCTTTCATGAAGAGGAATTTGTTGTTTTCATGTTTGTGTGTCAGCACTGCAGGTGGTGTTTTAGGAATTCTTTGAGGTAGCATTGATGATGCTTTTAGATAAACTCAACTTGATACCTATACGTTTAACTAAGATAGATTTACATGCACAAGAAACTGATCCTATGGGTCTAGTACTTCCTTTTGAGGTACGGAACCCTAAAATATTTTTTCTGATAGAAATATGCATGCGAGAGTTATTTCATCTTTATTTCTGTTTGAATTAAATACATTTAATGTTACTTTAGAACTTCTGTTTTTAATAGTATCTTTGATATCACTACTGCAGTCCATTCTTTGAAACGAGAACTGGCATTTTACATCGATACTTATTCACTATCACCTCGCATTAGTAAGGTAGGTACAACTGTGCGTTATTTGTTGCTTTTTTCCAAACAACACACCAATTTCTTAATCATCATAATTAGTATCAGACCTTTGCACCGTCACTTTCCCTGCTATTTCGTCATGTTGCGGCCAAAACGCGTTCCGAATTCCGGAGCCTTACCGTTCGCGTCCGTTTCACTTTCATTCAGATATTTAGCATAAATTATGAACCTGTCTCTATGTCGAATGTCTACGCATTCAAAAATTGCTGTGACCGTCCGGCAACGATAGAAAATAATGCGTCACGTAGGCATCCATTATATTATATTTTGCTTGATATGTACTTGAATATTACAAAGTGATTTGTAGTTAAGCTACGTAACATGTAGTTATTGTTAATATATCAAGTTGTCATCGATTGAAGAAGCATTAAATTGATGATTTGTAATCTTTTCAACGCCAATTTGATCATAAGATAAATGCACCTTTATTGACCTTGCCTCTTCACCGGCATACGATGTGTGAGAGAAAATTCTGTAGTAGGTTACCTTACTTTGACATCGATAGAAAGTAGCAAAATACTTAATTGAAATTGAGAAGAACATGTATAGTACCTAATGTTATTTGTCTACTTGCTTAGAAGCTTTTAGGGTACTTTTTCTTCCTGTATGGTGTGGGTATAACAACACAGACAATCTTAATGAACCATCATCGCAACATCGCATCTCGCATGGCTCGATCAGTCCTACATAGCTACAGCAGCTCTCATGGAATCATGTTAATTTTCAGACAATTTACATACACACAAAGTAATATGTTAACAATAAGCTATCAACCCATACCAATATCAATCTAAAAACACTTGGCTAAGCTATTACAAAGCAATCAGACGGTGAGCGAGCTTTTTGTGGACGTTCTCTCCGCTTGGACTACTGACTCCAATGGCTGGGAAGTGGGACTGTAACCAGGAAGAGCTTTTGCTGTGAAAATAGCATTGAGCTTTTAGATTGATCACGACTTTTCAATTGCTGAAGAAATAAAGTGATTATTCGTACATTCATTCACCAACCATACTGCTTTGAATGGCATTTTCTTAACAATAACTACTGGATATTTTTGTACTGGAAAAAGTTATTATTTCGTAAAATTACATTAATTGTTACATTCAATAAACATTGCCATAAAAGCGTTTAAAAAAAATCGTAAAATATCTCAATCTGACAGAAAAGTATTGGTTTCAGTAATGATTAACTGTCTGTAGCTGTACGTACCCTCATAGACTGAAGATCTGATGAAAGTTATGGGACATCGATGTATTTCATCATGAGTGAAGATGGCAGAGTATCAGAATGGTAAGCTATTTTTAGTAAAATCCGTTAATTATGATTTCGTCAAATCATTTTAAACGTCACTGTTACTTTGTACATTTAAGCAGGATCGAAGTAGTTATAAGGAAGTCAATAAATCAGCATTAACTGTGCACTTAAATGAGGCCATGAAGCCAAATAATGCTCCCTTTGTTTTAATTTTACGTAAGCAATGTCTGATTGAGGAAATAATTACTTGTAAAGTGTAGTGACGTATGAGTTATTACTAAATAATTATGACCTCAAACTATGACGTCAAGAAATAATTACATAAATAAAATGTATTTAAATAAATTGGAAAACATTGCGTAAATAGATGCAGTTAAAGTGAAATATTAAATCGGGTTCCATGTTACAAAATAAATATAGAGCTACAATAAAAAGTAAGCCTTCCTTATAAACTACAAATAAATGTCAAAAATAATACAATAGGGTGAAGTCAGATAAAGTATTTCCAAATCCAAGTAAAGCACCCGTTCCAAACATTCAATTTACTTTAAAAAGTGTTAGAAATCCGACTTATCCTCACCGTCAGCACGGTAATACTATCATACAGTATTGTAACTTCATATAAACGGACGAAACGCGAGCTTTCCTTCGAAATTCAAATCTCGGTATGCGCTCGACATGCAAAAGTCGGGGGTGTCGCGAATGTGCCACAGTAATAAACGGACGATGTGTTGTTTTTTAAACAGTAAGCACTCTTTTTTATAAAAATAATTACAAGTGCCTATTTATACAGGGTGTTAGGTAAATGGGTTTATAAGCCGACACTAGCCCATGTTAACATTAAATGGTATGGTGAAGTCAGTGATATCATCATTTGATTTTTTAAATTTTCATACAAAATACAATTTATGAAATCAGATTTGTATGAAAATCAAAATTAATAAATTATGATATATTATATCAATTTTCTGACTTCACCATACCATTTATACACCACTAAATTTTTATCACCGAAAAAATTTTAACAGGTTATGTAGAAACGTGTGAAAAATTTAAAGCAAAAGAAAAAGAAATGTTTTTCATAAAGTAATTTTTTTTATTAAATTTTCTTTAGTCCGTATTTTACGCGTCACAGCTGGGTCACTCCGCTGCTCGCTAGAGTAGTCGTACGCGCTCGCACGTTGCATCGATCTATCTGTCTCGCTCACGCCTTGACCACGCTTCCAGTGTTATTATTACATACTTAGCTAACTTAGACCATTTTGAATTCTAATAAGTGTTACATTATCGTACGTAAATAGTGCTAGCGACGCGTGTGTCAATAAATTACCGATTTTAGGAGGATATTTTGAGTCACTTTATTTTACTTTTTTTTTTGCACAAATGGGATCAGTATCAATAACTCATTACCCAGATTTTTTTTTTCGGTGATTAAAATTTAGTGGTGTATGCACATGTTAACATGGGCTAGTGTCGGCTTATAAACCCATTTAACAAACAACCTGTATAATAATCAAGCATTTTGTACGTCTCAGTCGAGGCGCATACATTTCACAGTCGCAAATTTATAAGATTTGTTACTAAATCTTAACACAATTTATTTTTTAATTAAATCTACTAATCACAAAACAACATGCATTTTTTATCCTATTTCATTCACAAAGTATTTAGTTTGTCAAAATAAAATAAAAAATACATTTACAAAACTAGATAGAAATTCTAAGTAGGCAGATGTCATGAAAATAGGGTCTGCAGGTGGGCAGCCCTATCGCATGTTGTCATACCGTGACGTTCCGCGCGGCTTTTGACATTTATTTCAAAAATATGGTCGAGTTAGAATACTGTATAGATAGTATTACCGTGCCGTCAGTTACTCACGAAAATTGGTTACAATGACACTACATGCGGCCTGCGTACAAACATGTCAATTTTCTTGCGTTTCTGCATTTGTGTCATACGCATTATGATTCTCCACGCGTTTGTCTCCTCCGTTGTTCGTTGAAAGAGTAGAACACGGTATCATTTGCAATTAGGCTCTAGATTTTTGGTAGATTGTTAATAGACAGGAATTTACTTAACCTTTAACTTAACTATGTTTAGCTAGAGAGAGTTGTGTAAAGATTGTAAATTGGAATCCAGTTGTGAACATTCTGATAAATAGGTACGGGATACTTTGAAACATCATTTCACACTTCAATACCAATTCAACGAGCACCCATCGTGACCTTAACGATCATCTAAAATCGTAAATGCATTCAAACGTCCTTCAAATGCTCCATAATGACAGTCATTCACACATGCCATAGTGACCCACAATCACAAATAGTCGTAGATCCATCGGCACCTGTAAGAACCGGAGACGTGCGCGTGCGCCGGTGAAAGTGGTCAGAGACATCCTAAGAGTGGACACGCCATTGTGAATTGAAAGGTAATTCAATCAGCTGGGAACACGATTTTTTAGTTCTTTGGATAACTAGTTTTGGTAGAATTGAGTGGCTGTAAATAAATAATTTTAGAATTGATTCTTTGGAAATAACACGTTTTGACAAAATTGAATGGCTATATTGTAAAGAAATAAATTGTAGAATTTAATATAAATGAATTTTTTGACCATTTCTTAGAAAAATAATTAAGTGTTCGTAATAATATAAGATGGACATTGGATACGATAAGTCGCGATAAGTTTTTTGTTTAATTTTCTCTGCGGAATACATTTTCCTCAATTTAAAATTAAGTATATTATATTATAAGTTTCTTATATAAATATTAGCATCTCTTTAGCAATAGGCACAATGCTAGTATATAAACTATGCCAAGTCCACAAGACGTTGCTTACTTTGGTTTGATTTCTTTAAAAAATTGCCGTGTCCACAAGTATTAAGACTTCGGAGTTCACGGTCAAGTATTGGAAAACTATTTGCATAGTACGGACGACAGCACATCAGCCTATACATTTTTGCTACAAAATCACCCGTATTACAAACTACATAAGATGCTACAACGTAGAGCTTGACGTGCTATCGTCTCTACAATGGTATTCAGTTTACTTCACGGAACTATAGGAAATAAATTGCGATGGAACAATAACCTCTTTCAAAGGCAAACACTTTTTGTGAAAACGAGTAAAAACTATCTTATATCTATAAAAGCGAAAGGTCTCTGATTGACTAATTCACTCACTCATCACGAAATCTCAGAAACTACAAGTGCTAGGAGTCTCAAATTTTGCATGGGAGTTCCTTTTAGAACGTAGGTGCTCACTAAGATGGGATTTTGCAAAATTCAACCCCTGAGGGGATAAAACGGGATACAAAATCGCCGGCCGCTATTGGTACAATAACCTCTTTCTTTTTTTGGAAACGAGTAAAATAAACAATAAAAGACTTGACAATCAATTATAGTATTAGGTTCAATGTCCGTGAAAATCGTTTCGATTTGGGGTCGAATCAATTCGATAGGTCAAATTGGTTGTGGCGGTTGTTCGTGTTAACAATGAAGACTGCATTGAAAAAGAAAGTGTTTTCCATTTATCAGAATCAATTACAGCCAAAAGTTTAGTAAGGATAGCTATGTAGCATTGAAAGAATAACTAACTACAACGCTGCTCAATTTAAATGATAAATAATTTGTTCGTTCGTTCGTTCGTTTTCAGCCAAATGACGTCCACTGCTGGAAAAAATAATTTGTATTAAATGTCTAAATCGCAAAGTCTGATATTTGATTCACATCAGTTGTTACAACTACCTTGATAGAAGAAAATAAATTATGCTTTATAATATTATCCAAAAATTCCCAAGCTTTTCTTACTCTATCGATTTATACATTATACGATTAAAATTTATACATTATATGTACGAGTATTACCCAACTGTTAATATCTTAATAGCCTATAAATACTCCTCAATTTAGTAACATGTGACAAATAGCAACGATAAAATTAGAACTCGTATTAGTTAATTTACATTTTTTATTATAATGCATTGAATTAAGCCAGTGCCAATCGATTGTAATACAAGAAAAAGAGTTACAATATTTTAAGTAATTTACTCTATTTAAACTTATAAAATTCTTATGCTCTTAAGAAAATTATAGTAAAGCGACTATGTAGAAAGGTATTCAATATTATGTGTTTTAGTTTTCAATGCAATTAGGTTTTTAATGTACAATATGTCATAGGCAACTGTAATTTGTTATTTAACGGTTTCTTCATTACAGTATGAGAAAAAGGTATCATATATCCGAAATGTATCCGTTAATTATTTTCCTTATAATAAAGCAAAAAGTTATTTACAAGTATAGAAATAGAGTTCTCACAATAAAGTTCCTTAACACATAACTGTCTACAGTCAACACCAATGAAAAATCTAATTTAAAGAAAATGATTTAAAAGGATTTATATTGGTTGACTAGCGGTCGCCCACGACTTCGTACTCGTGGATCCCGTTTTACCCCCTTAGGGGTAGAGTTTCGTAAAATCCTTTCTTAGCGGATGCCTACGTCATAACATCTACCTGCATGCCAAATTTCAGCCCGATCCGTCCAGTGTTTGGGCTGTGAGTTGATAGATCACTATGTCAGTCAGTCACCTTTTTTAGATTTTTAACTTCCAATAAAGTAATTACTAAAAAACTATTTACTAAAATTGGCACAAACGAAATGTCTCTATTAGCCATCAACAAACNCAACAAAGTAAAGACACTTATCAATTCCGAAACATCTGAAGCGATCGTGTTGGCTACGAATTTCTCTGCGTACGCGCACGCAACTGTCGGCACGAATGTTGGCTCAAATATTGGCTTTGTAGCACGCAAATATCTGACAGTTATGTTTTATTTGTTTGCCAACGTTACCATTACTAAGGCTAGGTTGCACCATCTTACTTTAACTTTGGCAAACTTCATAAATTGACAAATTTCATACAAAAAACACCGGTTATCGTTAAAGTTACGGTCAAAGTTAGTTGGTGCAACTCAGCCTTAGCATGCCAGTCAATTATCGCTTTGTTTTATTTGTTTCTTGACTAAATCCACTTTGGGTTACGTTACGTGTAAATGCTATGCGTGATTGGACACGATACGAACACGTTTGTTGCAAACTTGAAAATAAATCTATTCACTTAGTTCTTTTACATAGAGTCAATGAAGTATGAAAATATGTATTTTGTGTTTAATATTGATTTATTAGACATAGAGATTTAGTAAAAAGTGTTATCAAGTTCCTGTTCAAAAATGTTATGTATACCAAAACGGTTACTACTGTTTTTAATTTGAGTTCCAATTTAACTATTTAAGTGAGAGTAAAACGATTCGAGAAACCAGCTTATTTAGCATTTGTGCAGCTGCTCTAGATCACTGTTATTACCACGGCCTAGCCTTTGGGCTAAATTGGAAGTCCTTATTTATTTTCAAGTGTCTAGGTGAGTTAAGACTTAATAAAACTAGAAAATGTAAAGTTCTAACATTGAATAACAAAACTGGCTTTATAAGAAAAACGCTAAGAAGCGTTTTTCTTAATCTGAGTTTGCGTAGGTATGAGTGTAATTTAAAGTAGGTTTGTAGTATCTTCTTATATTTTTGCTAAAATAGGCACGTCTTGACCTACATGGGCGGACCTGGGCGTGTCTCCTAGATCTATAAGGTATTCATGTAGGAGGCGTAAACACATATTGTGAGTTATTAGTAAATATCATCAGCTGAAGCACTTGACCTACATCTCACCCGATGGAAAGTAATATCAGGCTGAAGGTGGGAGCATGCTTAGCCCGACATCAGAAATCTATGTAGGTACACTACAAACTCTATATTCTTCTACAACTCCTTTTACTTGCACAAATAATCATCGTTTTCAAGTCAACTGACGTGCCCTATAAAGTTTCTCTCTTCACTCAAATAGTGCTCAAGTGTTTGCAGAAATCAAAAGCTAACTTTGAAGATTTGAGTACAATAGGAGACAGTGATAGAAAATCGTGACTGGCGATTTTATGAATAAGTGAAGAGTAGGAAGTGTAAGATGTATAAAGATACAAATCAGCAAGAATAATAAGATAGGTCTAGAAATATTGGTCACAATAAAATGTTCAGCATCCAGAAACTTAAATGAATATAAGTTAGATTAATGTATAATATTACTTTATAGGAAACCTTTTATATCAAAGCAACTTACATTATCTAGATAGTGTCTTCCACAAACACTCTACAAAATATTGAAGTACGTAAAGATGTATTGATTTCTATAGAACAAGATCACGCGCACCATTAGTTCCGCATGCGCGATGATCGATTTGGCCGTCAATCGAGTGCAAGTGCGCAACTTTGTTTTAATGATAGAGACGCAGGTTAAGTATCAAGGATGGAGTACCTTTCGTTTGGTATTCGTTATGGACTAAGAGCTAGTGAATGCCAGACCTTTATGCTATTTTTTAATAATTAGATGATGTTTACTCATCAGCTAGATAGTTTTGACCGTTCCAACCCCTTGCCAGATATAAGCATTTTAGGGTAGCTGTCAAATCCACGATGAACAAAATTTCATGGCGGTCCAACGCTCTTACCTTTCAGCCTTTATAAAATAACGAAGGTCTGGCGTTCACTGGGTCTTTCTCTATTAGGTACTCGTAGTTGTAACACCAGCGAAGTATTGAAAATGTTACTTGACTCAATTTTATCCCATTTTTATCTTCTATCTATCGTGGGGGTTACTGAAGTTACAACGATTATAACTTTGGAGTCAGTTTTGCCATCATAAACTTTTGTTATGACTTCATGAGATAGATTTAAGAGCCTTCTTCTAGGTGATTAAAATTCAAATTCCCAAAAACTTTCTTCATAATATAACGGAAAAGATTTTAAGTTTTTTAAATTCACATCAAAAATGCAACCATAAAATGTAACGGATACGGTGTTCTCAAATAACTGGTTGAATGTGGTGGCAATGAGTAAGGACGAATTGCGGTCGAAGCGATCATGAACTGGTAACTCGAAATCATTTTAGTAAACTTTATGTGTCGTTTATTTTAATGAAGTGAACGATCAGTGAGGGGTTTGGGTTAAATAACAGAATCTTTATCTAACGCAATCGAAAAAAGCTCGTAAGAATGTAGTGTATGCCTTATTTTAAGCTTCACAGTTTAGCTGACCACAGCAAAAGTGCGTTTTTACAGGTAAGTGCTTCATTAAATTACGAGTATACCGACCGCGACATCATAATATTTGAACTTTTCTGTCCTTAAATTCAATCAAGATATAATAGAGGATATCACTCTTACTTGCTTATTATACAGGCTGGTCAAAATCTCTGTTACTTGATCTGTTTGCTACGTGACCGTAGTACAGATTGTTCTATTCAGTAGACTCTGTGTTACTGAGTCTAGTCTAGTTGTTTTCAGTGTGCAAGAGACGACTCTCCGTTCAAACCCCTCACAGATCTATCAAGATCTCAATGAAGTATAACAACACAAAACTTATGCAAGAACTTATTAGTGGGATAGTTACACAGCGATACTCTATCAGAGTGGGCAGGCCTCCCACTAGGTGGACCGATGATCTGATGAAGGTCGTGGGAGGTGCCTGGATGCGAGCGGCGCAGGACCGGTCTTTGTGGAAATCCTTGGGGGATGCCTTTGTCCAGCAGTGGACGTCTTTCGGCTGAAACAAACGAACGAACTCTATCAGAGTTATATAGAGTTGTATTATTATATGACGTGCTATAGTGAGAGGCAATTCTTAGTTATTGACACCTCCCAATGCCAGACAAATATTCGAATCTTACAAAAGATATACTTGAAAATATAATTTGAAAAGCTTGACGCAATTTTTATTTCATTCACTATAATATTTCAAAGGTTACTGGATGATTTTGCAATTAAAGGCATAATACTATTGGTTTTTTAGTATTAACTATAGGTCACAACTGTCTCGAAGAGTCCATTTTTAGATGCTGAAAATTGTAATAATAATAAATAATAATGACACAATTCCCCATTTAGAAAAAGAAATGATGAAACAGTCTTTACACGAAATACACGAAAGTCAACGCACTGAAGAGATATTTAAGGTTTTTAGGCCTTCACTAAATACCCATAATAGATCATTAGTATGGCATAAATGCTGTCAATACTCTATTCTATTTAAAAACTTGCCAAACATTTGAATATTTCATAACTTTACCCGAAGGCCCACAGAGCTTTAAGTCTGCGTATTGTTTGAATGGTTTGGTGTTGAAATGTTACCGTCGTACTGTTACATACAAGCAAGCAGATTCATATTGCAACTTATTGCAATAAAAAACGATTGCTTTTGTAGGTAATTATGTATTATTGGAGCTAAAAATATTAATGTGGTTTCATTNGTGGTTTCATTCTCGTCAGATCAGAGCTAGAAATAGATGACCTATGTATAGAGATGGAGCTAACATACATTATGATTTAACAACACACTGTTCGTCTGTTTTCTTCCAAATCCTGACACAACCTTGCCAGTTTGCCTTAGCTTGCTTGAAATCGAACTTTTATGTAGAAATTATTCATTAAATTCAGTACTTTAGAGAACGAGGACTTTTAATTTGTTACTTTTCATAGAAATCTAATTGAGAATAGAAATAAGTAAATACTTTTACTTACTGGTAAAAATTATTCCCTTGAAAGTTAAGAAAAAAGTTTTTAAAAACCATTGCTAACCATAAACAAGGCGGTAAAAGCCCCGATCGATGACACTGGTCCTTGACCCCTGCGCAAGCGCTTACACAAGAGCCATTATAAAGCTATTATCACCGCGCACTGTTGCCCCACTGATCTAATGACCGACGCTCACCGAAGAGCATGTGAGAGATTACAAATTGTTTTATAGATAACATTCACGATTGATGCATTGCCTTGATCGATGGATTTGAGATTCGGGTTTAATTCGCTACTTGAGAACTTGGATTGGATACTGCTAGGAGAATGTAGAAGTTATCTTGAAACTACGAACCACATGAAAGAAAGAAAATAAAGAAAGAAAGTTAAGAAAGAAAGAAAGAAAGAAATCATTTTTATTTAGTCCAAACATCCTTACATACAACATAGTTACTTAGGTACTTATGTAGTTAAATTTGAACTAAAATGGCAGCCACTCAGCATGTGTTATGCTCTAGGTCAGGACCTAGAGCATAACGCTGGTATTCTGTGTCAGCCATATTAAGTGGTATCAATACGAGTATTTAAGTTTTAAACAAAAAATAACAAAATGCTCTTCAAGTGTGCATGCTCCACAAGATGGGCCTAACTACGGACGACAGATCTCGAGCATGTGGAGAACATGTGGAGTCCATGAAACACCTTACTGTGCGAATGCGACGCGCTAGCGAGAACTAGGAGTCTCCTGGGGTCGCTATATCCGGCACCAGAAGATTATAGGTCCCTCTCACCCAAGAACTTGATGTAGATTTTTGCAGATGAGAGGGAGTAAAAGTAAGGAGAAGCACAAAAGATCCCAATGGGTCGACGTGCACTGCGCTCATGGGCGGCCTTAAACAAGATAAGATATGAAAAGATAACTAGCGAAACTATGTAACGAAGTAAATATGAATCGACACTGCCAAAAATCGAATATGTAAATCACTGTATTAAAATAGCATTACATTATAATAAGCTTTTGCAACTAAGCTGTCAACTCAACTCTGGTTTCTGGTTTCTCTATTTCCACAAAATGTCTAAAAAATTCTATGAGTTTGCATCATGGTGAATATTTATTTTTTAACCGACTTTAACAAAAGGAGGATCGAGTTTCTCAATCGGCTGTTAAAGAAGTTGTACTTAGTAACAATTCTGCAGTCAAATAAATTAGAACTGTGAAAAATGTATTTTTTGTGGACTATGCATATTATTTTAATACGGTTAAAGGTATTATGTTTGTTTGTTTTTCACTTTTGTAACTGTGCCTGATTTTTACTTATAGCTGAACTGAAAATAGTACTCTATATTTTATTAATTTCTGTGATATATTATAAAAAAACACAAATACACGTTTCATGTTGTGTTAATTCTAGTAAATCTACTGAAAGTGAAGCCAGTCTATAATTTAATAACAAATCAGTTTCGTAAGAATCAGCCTATCAACCTACGAGTATAAGCTAAAGGTCTGGCTTTAGGCCAATAGTTAGCACATAGTATATGCGTTTTTTGCGACCACACTTGACGTGCTAACAGTGGCATTGTATGCAGATTTTGTCTTATTATGACATATTTGTACGGAAAACAGTTGTTTTCATCTATTTGTAAAACATTACAAATATGAAAACATAAATAACTTGTGACATAACGAAAATAAATGAATATTTATAAGCTACTCTTAAAAAACATGTTTCGTCAATTTTCAATAAATTATTCAACTTCACTGTTGTTGCAAGTGTAAAAATCTGATTAAAGTTTCTAAAAGTAAGAGGTAATTAATAAAAATGACTATTGCTTTGATAAAATTACTAAGTCATGATTAATTTGGACCACACTGTATATTTTTCTTGCAAAATTGCAACTATTTTAACTAAAGACGTCATTATGCTTATCTTGATGTGTTAAATCCCACCCAAATATTATTATTACTCGTATAATAGGTAGTTCAATAACCTACGTATTTGCATCTTTTTCTCCAACAACTTATCATTCTCTTCAACCGAAGGTTTCACTTTCGTCCAAACAAGAGCCCTTCAACAACGTTTGCCATACTTATAAATATTAATGCTCATAATAAGCAGAACTGGTCACTCTCACTTTCCCTGGAAAGCTACGCTGTGTCAAGTGTCGAGTCGAAAATTATTATTATAAACAATCCATCTTATATACACCGTTTTGGGCAGTGAAATGAAGTGAAAGTGATAAGGCTTGTTTTACGGAATCGCAAAGGGCAATGGATTCGTTGAAGTGTACAGATGGGGAATTTTTGTGGGTAATTTTACTTCGAAGTCGTTTTTACCCACATTTTTAAAAAATAAATCACTGTCTGCCTACAATGGCGACTTCTAGCACCAGCTAGTACGTTGTCCCAAAGTGACGATAAGGCTAGAAAGCTTCATGCGATTTAACTAAATGACGTCCACTGCTGGACAAAGGCCTTCTTCAAGGATTTCCACAACGACCGCCCGCATCCAGGTCCCGCGACCTTCGCCAGATCGTTGGTCCATCTAGTGAGAGACCTGCCACACTGAAGTAAATTTTAGGACGTGCGTAGTTTAGTATTTAGCCTGCACTAATACCTACTAGTTGCAGTGACGATAGGGCAAGCTTAATTGGGACTTTGTATCGGTATTGTCTGCAATAATACGAGTGAAACACCCAACTAAAATCACTGATAACTCCGATTGCGTCATCTCTCTAAATAGATATCATCCATAACTCACAACAATACCATAAAGACTAATGATACCATAACAATAAGTCTAACAGCCGTGGTCAACTTTTACTCAATACCAGAATGACGTTACAACAATGATGATATTTCACGGTGATTTAACAGTGATCAAGTCAAGTGATCAGGTTGTTACGCACGTTAGATGATATGTAACTGCGGCGTAATGGATGACATGTTTAGTTGTTAGAGCACAATGGTTACATTTGAAGCTCGTTTCTGATTAAGGAACTGAATGGAAAACTTGTATTTTAACTTCAGACACATAATTACAATAATATAATACAGTAGATAAAATTCCATATTCCCAAATTCATTATCTAAGGCTGAGTTTGTCCACTTTAACCGTAACATAACAAACCGGTACTTTTTGTATGGAGTTTGACAGATTTTTGACGTTTGATAAAGTTATATTAAGATGGTGCAACTCAGCCTAAGAAAGCTACGAGTAAAGTGAACTATTTTTAAGCATCATCGTCACTGTGACTAATTCAATTAAATAAATAAATAAATAATTTAGTCAAGGAAAGAAGGACAACCATAAACTATGAGAAGCAATGAATCTTGGATATTTAAAATGTTTTTCTATGCTTTTATATTTCCTAAAAGAAAAACTGAACTTAATATTGTCTATTACCATTTTAATGGAACAATTTCCACTTCCACTGTTGATTAGGCTATCAAACATAGTATCATACTTAGATCGTAAATGATACTGTGCATTTCACAGACATGCTCAAGTGGTGGCTGCACGCTCCATCAGTGCTATAGACAATTTTCACTTTTCCTTCTTTGGATGTGAAGCGTACGAGTGCACTGTTTTATAGTTTTGTTGTTAATCGTATTTAACCAATATTGTTTATGGAGCGTGAATTAAATATGTTTATAGAAAAAAGCTGTAGTTAGGTATTTTTAGTGCCTTTGCTACAGCAGAGCCGATACAAAAATACTTTTGAACAAGGTATTACAATAGTATCTTACATCGAATTTATATAAAGAGATCCTAACTTCAAGTAACCATTATTCATAAAAATAATAAAGAAATCCAAGATTCTTGTAAGATTTTTTGTTTACACTTAATTTAATAAACCTTTATGTTCGACTATTTTTTGCCCGCGGCTTCATCCGCGTGAACTTTAGTTTGTCACAGATCGTCATAAATTATAGCGGCCTATAAAATATTATTCTGCGTTATAAAGAATAATACTGTAAAGTTTCATCAAGATCCGTTCAGTAGTTTTTGCGTGAAGAGTATCAAACATTCATCCAGACATCTAGACATTCAAACTTTCGCATTTATAATGTTAATAGGATAAATTATATTTATCAGCAGGTCATAGGTCTTCTTTATAGCGCTATGCTACAAAGGTCCGATATGAAAAGGCGATAATGGTCGAGAACTTACATAACGATTATCAAAAGCAGTCCTAAGCTACGACAACGTAATAGATAAGTCCTGTCTTTTCATAATTCATTTGTTACATAGAGCATTAGCAAATGATTGTGAAACCAACTGATTGGCTCAAAGTTATTGATTTGGTCAATACAAAAATAGAAATGCAATAGTCTGACACCTACATTTCTTTAAGATATCTGAGGGACATTTAACTAATCATCACTTTCAATCAGGTGAGATGCAGGCCAAGAGCTTCCCCGTTGTGGATAAAAAAAAGTAATTTTATGTTGTAATAATTGAGTTTTAATAAGTATTTAAAGCACTCAGAGGCTTGATTCCTTTCCTTAGAGTAGATTTTAACTTGAATGCCATTTTATAATGCGGGCTTGGCCTGAAATTTTTAAGTCAATGGTTTATTGATTCCCGAGAAGCTAAGTGTGCTCTGTCAGAGTACAGTGAGCAACAATCTTGATAATTTGATACGGCGATTCAAATAAGCATTTTTTTGGCTACTCTTCAAATTCTCGTTTACGGGAATGTCTGTACGATATACCTTAATGGTTTCATAGCATATGGGGTCATAGGTAATGGCCAAATGATTGTGCAAATGGCTAAACCATTTATGCTTGAAGACAGAGAAATCGCTAATGACTTAACTTATTCGACCGCAAAGCTTTTTAAGCTATTAAGTAGGTACAAACAAGTTAGCGTTTTATTTTTGGTACAATCCACTCTAATTACCGTTTGCAATAGCGATTATTTTATATTAAAACCTAAATTTACTAAATATGATTTTTAATAAGGTTGATTCTATTATTCTATTCACATAGTTATGCCAATAAACTTCTTAATATCTCATATCACTATCACTAGACCAAAGCAACACTTATGTTAAAAATAACTCATATATGAAAACTACCGCACCTCACAACTTTCATAATAAACAACAATGCGCGAGTCTTCACAGTTCTGCTGACCATGCCACTAGTGAGGCAGCCTTTCTCCCAAACATCCGCCTCGACGGGCATCGAACCGGACTACCATTTCACCCACAAGTCACCGGCGATGACACACGCCGTTATGTCATTGGAACTGGTGCAGGATGTGATATGTTATTGATGGAATATTACACACCCTGTATGAGTTAAATCTTTTTAGATTTTTATAAGCATTATGGTTACGGCTCAATTAGACGGATTGATCAAAATATAAATATAAAAATCTTATTTACAATCACATTCCTCTACGATTAAGAAGCAGTCACTACCATGCCACTAGTGAGGCAATAGGTGAGCAAATACCTACTTTGAAGACTATTAATGTAAATGTAAACTAAAGTCCATGGTTGTAATAGCGCAGTAACTAACTTAACAGTGGCAGATTTGTATTTTAGATCTTTATTCGTCAAAATCTTGGAGTTGTTAAGTTATACAGAAACGCGTAGAGTTCCTTGTTGCATGCTCTCAGATAAAATCATCAATTCATTTAATAAATAAAATAAAAACCTTGTGCAGATCGGAGTTTCTAAAATACTTCGTGCGAATAATTACCTATTTCTTATCTCACCTTTGCATTATAATCAGTATCCAATATTGAGCAACACAAAAAACTGAATCATCCATACGAAATGAGTGCAATAACGGAAGGAACTGAATTAAACAGTGTTGCACTATCTTTTAATTAGCCGATTGATTAATTAAGTAATTGGGTAACTACTACGTCAGCATAATTGATTTAATAGATCTACTAATTTTCGTTTGTGTCTAGTTAGTAAACGATGCAATGAGTCACAAATATTGATTTATTGTCAGGAAAAACAAGAATTTAAAAGTAAATAAAAAGTAAATAGCAATTTCATAGGAAAAATTATTGAAATGAAGGCTAATCTTACTTTAACTTTAACGAACGTCAAAAATCTGACAAACTCCATACAAAAAGCACAAGCTTGCCAAGTTCCTTGGCCTTGCGTGCCGACGAAAGAAGTTAGAAAGTTAAAAATGCTTAGTAAAACAAAAATTAACGTTTCGAGTTCGAACTCGAAACGTAAAAAAATCCGTCCTCGTCTTGAACTCAACAGTTTTTCGTACTAGTGGTACATTAATTGTTATAGTTGCGGTTAAAGTAAGTTGGTGCAACTCAACCTAAGTTAAATATTTATTATTGATTTGACCCGTTGTTTCAAAACACTAGGCAACCTGCCAAAAATACCTGTCTAAAATTATTGAGGAAAGCCATTGTCTGACAAAGTTGAAAACCAATGAACACCAATAATTTACCACAATATAAAGCTTGATATGCACTGATGGACAACAGTTCCTAAAATCAAAACTTACATCAAGGACCGCCAAAGTCTAGAAAGCTCTAGAAACTAAAATTTTAGACGATTTTTCAAACCTCCTTTTAGATCTTTAGGAATCTGGAATCAAATTCTGCTTGGCAAAAGCTAAATTCTTAGGAAACCATACCTATGTACCCGTCAGATCTTTCATACACCTAGTCTAGTCTAGTGGAGGCCTACCTTTACTGCATTCAGGTTGTGGTCACCCCATGGGCCATTCCCCCAACTTTGTCGTTCGTCAGCTGATTATTGTTTATGTAACTGCCTTCCTGGCTCTTGCACGCCACTGTTTATGTGTTACTAAACGCAGATTACTGTCGCAACGTTACTACTGGAATTATTATTTAAATTACGTGCTAACGGAGAGTCGGAACATTAATTTTAATAACTAAATAATGGTTGGAACATTGTTGATGGTGTTGCTACAAAAGGTTGCATTCTGGATTAGTCTGCAACAAACTTCTTTATGCATCTTAGGCACCAGGAAATGCAAATATCTAAATTTAAAGTCAGTAGCTCTTTTCGCAGTATTTTTTACATAGTTTTTTGTAAATAGAATTTTTATGTAAGTAGACTAAGTAGAACACGCTGAAGACAAGACGTACATCCCTAATCAAATTTCGAAAATGTACAAAACACAGAATAAAAATTTAAGTAGGTTAGGTACCACTAATGAACTTGAGCGGTAAGAATATCAAAAAAGGTTGCCACATTTATCCAAAGCCTTGGCTTAAGTAGTACTTAATGACGAGTGAAACCTAAACGAAACAAACCTTCAGGTTTTATTTGCTCAGTTAGATGATCATTAGCACTAACTACTTCAGATGTGTCTGGAGACAACCTTGGGGTAAGCACTCAACTCTCTGAGTGATGCTTATAAAGCTCGGTTAGTTATGGGTATAATAATAAGACCAAGGAAAGAGACTGTCTAAGTAGAAGATGATTACTCGAGTGTCATCATAACTATAGTTTGCGACTGTGCAATTGATTGTAATGCTAATCACAAAGGGTAATTTTATTGAAATTAAAATGGAACTGTCCTAATTCGTGGTGCTGAATTTCGTTAGATTCTGTTTGTCAGTCGGCTTAATATCTACTGGCATTTTTATTATTTTCTTAACAAAATATTTGACTAATACCTATTAGACACGTTTAGCAGAGTAAGCTTAATCTTTTACACTACTATTTAGCTGCCCGGCAAATTTCGTACAGCCTGTGTTCATCAGAAATAATGTAGAATTTTAATCGGTTCAGTAGTTTCGGGGCAAATAAAATACAAACATTCGAATTTATCCTCTCTATAATATTAGTGTAGAAGGACAATTTAAAGATCAAAACAAAGCAACTAATGATAACAAAGCCACATTCTAAGGTAAACACAGCATTGACTGCGTAGGCCGATATAGTCAGACTATACTCTATAGTCGAGCTCAAGTGAAATCTGGGTCAAATCGCCTTATATCCTGGCTGGTCACGCCCGCTCGGCATCACAAGGAAAACCCCGCTCTTATGCAAAACTTTATATTAATATGACCAAGAATGAACTGTTAATGAGTTGTTTCTCGTTTTATTATGCTATTTTACTGTGGGAAATAAACAAATGCCAAAGGATCAAGTCCCTTTTACTTTGTTTGTTTAGTTCTTCAAGGTGTTAGGGGTTTGAAGTACAAAGCCTTATTTCAGTACTAGCGGCCGCCCGCGACTTCGTACGCGTGGATCCCGTTTAACCTCGTTAGGGATTGATTTGCAAAATCCCGTCTTAGTAAGTATCTACGATCTAAAAGGAACCCCCATGCATTTGAGACTCCTAGCACTTGTAGTTTCTGAGATTTCGTGATGAGTGAGTCAGTCAATGAGTTTTATAGATATAGATTTAATAACATCTTTAAATTAAATTAATGTTTTTTTTTCAGATCTCGCGCAGCCAACATGCGTGCTAGAATCAGACTTTGGGTTCAAAATCAACTGTGCCTTCAAAAAGTCTGGCCTCTTCAGGGTACGGAACCTTGGAGGACTCAAAGCACATGCCAGCTTAGGTAAGTTCTACCAAGTCGATACTTTTTTATTTGCGGTTATTCCCAGTCGCCCCCTCCGGAATCGCTCCCACTGTGAATTCGGGTAACTGGGAATTCGTAAAAAATAATGTCCCAGTTGCCCCCAATGTCATGTTTTATTATAGTAGGACCTGTGGTAGGACTTAGTCCATAAATGTGTCCATAAGTGCATCTCAAGCTTCAGTATGATCTCATTTTTAAAAGTTCACGTATTTTTGGAGCACTACAAAATAAAATGAGATCTCATTCAAATTACTTACAACTTTCTATTGCTCCTTATAACCAAAAATAATACCAGTAATAATTAATAATGCATATACCTAGTTGCTACCAACTATCGCTACTTTCTCTATAGATTTACATTCACCAAATTATAAAATTGCATTGGAAAGTTCAGTATAGAGGATAGAGGTTACTTAGCAAAATAAGTAGTCAGTTCCGATGGTATCAGGGTCGGACTGGTCATCAATCATCAATCGTTGGAAAGGCGACTGCCGGTCACATTTGCTGGTCAAGTAGGGCCAAAGTCACGATGCATGTCGTGGTCACTAATGTGTTACTAATATGACACGAAGCGATAACGATTGTCTTCAAAGATGGTACTATTTTTAAACACAACGGGAGTTATCGGGTTCATCTTCATCATAAAAAAATCTCATTTATTTTTGCAAGTAGGCTTTTAAAAAGCACTTTTTCATGTCCCAGTATTAACCCTACCACTGCTACGGGACAGTAAATATCTGATAGCTAAATTGATAGCTAAGCTTATCATTATTATGTCCTTTAGTCTCCACAGCAGGAGCACAAAAGACAAAAATTAAATGTAGGATTGACCTACACTCTTCTCCACTCTGACATTTTGGCGAGGCCTGAATTTGAAATATTTGTCCAATAGTCGCCTTTTATGAAATACACAGAAAAAATATTCCTATTCCACATTAGCATAATCATACGGCTTGGGCAAACGAAATCAGCTTCGTTTTAGCCGAATGACGTCCACTGATGGACAAAGGTCTCCCCCAAGGATTTCCGCAATAACCATCCTGCGCTGCTGAAATCAGCTTAAATTGTTAAAAGCCAGTGCCTAAATATGTCTTTAAAACCTTCTTGTATGTTACTTCCAGGGTTCAGCCTCGGTGATGAGCTGGGCTTTGAGCAGTCCCTCACAAACTTGGACCCCAGCCGGCGGAGATCCGTCAGCGTCAGGAACGGAGCTCCACCAAATATTATCGACTCGTCACCGAGGCCAGCGGCTAAGCAAGAGGTAGGAATCTGAAGTAACCCTTGGTCACCCCGCAGACTGCAGACTTTATGTCGGCCAATACATTGGTCAGGCTCATTACAGCTCTCTCTCATTTGGTATCAGACAATTCATGGTTCTAATTTGTAATTAGAACCTGACCAAACTATCGGCCGATGATCTGTAGTCTTCGGGGACTCGTCGTTTATTTAGGTACTTAGGGTATGAAAATCAGCTATTTTTTTTTAAATGAATGTCGAACATCTATGGCGCAATTACGACAGTCAATCCATAAATATAATGCAGATTATAATGGTAAATTACGCTCATTGTAGATATCCTTTTCTGTTAAATAATACATAATACTAAGGCTGGGTTGCACCATCTTACTTTAACTTTGAAAAACGTCAAAAATCTGTCAAACTCCATACAAAAAGCACCGGTTATCGTCATAGTTACGGTCAAAATTAGGTGGTGCAACTCAGCCTAAGATTCGTTGTATGTTACTATTTAACCCATTTGTGTTCGAGGTCAGAAATCAATAGCTGTTATGTAGTTTACGATAGTTTTTTCTAAATGTGGGTGCAGTGAGATCACTGATTGGTAGATAATGTCAGTGGTAATTTTGTCCACTTGTTCAGCGACTTGTGAAACATACTGCGATTCGTTATAAGCTGTCAGATTTCATTACAGCCTAATATTGTGGTCTGTCTAACTGAAACTCAAGGATCATAGAACTATGAATTTATGCAAATTATAGTGATTTTTCCTAAATCTCGCAAATCTTCGTTATTATAACCCGACAAACTCGTTGAAAACTTGAAACGTCTGGACTGGAAATCGTATATTAAATATTTATTGCAAGTCACAGGCAATAAACAGCATTTTCTAATCTACCTACGCGGCTGTCTCAAAGTCGTAAACTGATTGAAAACGCAATTTTATTGCAATCCCTTATCCTGCAAAAACTTAATGATTTAAATTAATAAAATCACAGCAGATGAGTTTGAGTAAAAAATAAATTCACAGCAGATAGATGAGTTTGAGTAAGAAATAAATTGCATATTAGTTCAGCCATATTTTGTTTCTTGTTTTACCATTAGAAACACAAGATTCCATTCTGTATAAGGCTTGAAGCGAGAAACAGCACTTTTTCTTTAATATTCAATAACCTAGACTAGGTGAGATGAAATACCGTTATTTCTAAAAAGGGATGTGTGCTACCGTTATTCGGTTAAGCGTTTAATCGGACCAACTGGAGATTGTCCAATTAAACTGCAAATTGTTTATAGAAACACAACCGGATCCGATTCGAGACCAAACATATTTGGTTCAGTGGAACGGATCCATAACGGCAAAAAAGTTCGAACAAGCTTTATGAACTACTAACATTCATCGTGCATTGAAATAATGAAGGAAATTGCTAACGATATACCTATCCTGTTACAGAAACGCGGCAAGCAGAACAGAATAATGATGCGACCGATGGCGCCGGTAGCAGCGCGACCCAACCAAGCTGCGATGGACAAGCTCAGCTCTCTACACCAAAGGGTTTCCACCACCANGCCTTGATTGATGGGTTTTACGCCCGTATTCACAAACGATGCTTGCTTAAGTGCAGCAGCAAATCGAACGCACAGCGTTGAATAAAGCTCTGTGATTGGTTCTTGTGTCACCCTGTGCGTCCACGCACACTGTGAGACCTCATAGTAATGTTTGTGATTACGGGCGTGAGATCTTGATTCGCTACTTGAGAACTTGGATTGGATACTGCTAGGAGAATATAGAAGTTGTATTGAAACTACGAACCATATGCTTCAAAAGATGGGCCTAACTCGAGACGAGAGCTGTCGAGCACGTGGAGAACATGCGGAGTCCATGAAACACCTGCTGTGCGAATGCGATGCGCTAACGAAAACTAGGATAGGTGTCCTGGGGTCGACTTATGCGGTACCAGAACATTACATATGTATAGGTCCCTCTCATGCAAGTACTTGATTCACTTTATGAATAAGATTTTTGCGGATGAGAGGGAATAAAGGTAAGGAGAAGCACAAACATCCCAGTGGTTCATGGGCGGCCCTAAACAAGATAAGATAAGATAACTAGCGAAACTATGTAACGAAATATGAATCGAGTACTGTTCAATATTGAATCTCTCAATCAAAACTCACTGTTCAATATCTAATATGTAAATCACTGTATTAAAATAGCATTACATAAGCTTTTGCAACTAAGCTGTCAATTCAACTCTGGTTTCTGGTTTCTCTATTTCGACAAAATGTCTAAAAAATTCTATGAGTTTGCATCATGGTGAATATTTATTTTTTAACCGACTTTAACAAAAGGAGGATCGAGTTTCTCAATCGGCTGTTAAAGAAGTTGTACTTAGTAACAATTCTGCAGTCAAATTAGAACTGTGAAAAAGTATTTTTTGTGGAATAGTGCATATTATTTTAATACGGTTAAAGGTATTGAGATAAAAAATTAAAGAAAGTATTTTAATTATCGACCATTTATGACTTTTTTCTTATAACTCAATAAACTGTTAAACAGAATATTAACAGTTTTTAGTTAAAACTTACGTAACTTAGAAAATATTGAAATCAATTTAAAATCCTCCAAAAAGTACAGTCATTGCCCATTACTTACACTAATTGCCCACATCAAAGCACAGTAATTGCCCAGTATCTTAAAACAAAATAATCAATTTTAAAATGACAAAATAGGCTTTAAATTAACAAAACAAAACATTAAACTTAAATTCTAGTACTTCAAAATTTCAAAATAAATTGCGTTTGGCCTTATTAACATATTATCAAATATTTCTTGAGCTGAATCAGATTCGGTTGATGAGTCAGAATCGGTAGAGACAGAATCATCTACTTCAAAACAAAGATGACGCAAAAATTTGAATGTTATATGTATTTATTTTTTTATCTTCTTTGATATCAGTTCAAGTGGTTGCTCAAAATGTTCAATTTGCTGTTGGATATTCTTCCCTAAAGTTGTATCTATCTCCTTACAATTAACATTTTCACTAGTAGATTCAACGTAGGATTTTCATTTTTTGTATTTGCGTTTGAATTTTTATCAATTTTTTCATGCCAAACCATATTTTTCAGCAATTTATCTTGTAGATAAATTGTTGGATACATCTTGTACAGCTTCGATCGCTTTTTGCAAATTTTCTATACTACCTATATTGAACTTTTGGAGTCTTTGGCATACTGAAAATGAAACATTAAAAGTCATTTCAATATTTATGCGTAAATTGCAAAACAAGTCTAGCAATGAGCAACTTAAACACTGCTACTGCATGGTGGCAACACTCTAATAATAATTGCCATGGGCAATAACTATACATTAACATATGGCAATAACTGAAATAATGGTGGGCAATAACTGAAAATATACAGATTTACGTGCAGTGATTACCCACCGTTAAAATGACCGATAGAAATTAAATTTTATCAGTTATTTTCATTGATAATGGAGAAAACACTTATAATTTCATCATGACTATACACCATTACTTGAATATTAAATAACTTGCAAAAAAAAATTAACCTCTAAGCTAGTAATTCCTTAGTAGGTAAAATTGTTAAAGTCTTTACCTGTTTGAGTAACATTTTCACCCGTCTTGACAAAATCCGCCATAACTGTTTTTTTTAGTGTATCCTATTGTAAATTTTAAATGTACTGTACATTGATCTCGGAGCCATCTACTTAGTAAATTCAAATCTAACTACAGTGATTCAAAGTCAGCACCTGACAATATTATTCTTAAAACGGGCAATCACTACCAGTGGGCAATTACTCTCTGGTTTACCCTACATGTTTCATGTTGTGTTAATTCCAGTAAATCTACTGAAAGTTAAGCCAGTCTATAATTTAATAACAAATCAGTTTCGTAAGAATCAGCCTGATCACCCATAAGCTAAAGGTCTGCCTTTAGGCCAATAGTTAGCACATAGTATATGCGTTTTTTGCGACCACACTTGACGTGCTAACAGTGGCATTGTATGCAGATTTTGTCTCCCTATTATGACATATTTGTACGGAAAACAGCTGTTTTCACCTATTTGTAAAACATTGCAAATAAGCAAACATAAATAACTTGTGACATAACGAAAATAAATTAATATTTATAACTCTTAAAAAACATGTTTTGTCAATTTTCAATAAATTATTCAACTTCACTGTTGTTGCAAGTGTAAAAATCTAATGAAAGTTTCTAAAAAAAGAGGTAATTAATAAAAATTACTATTGCTTTACACGAGCTGGAAGACGTAGCGTGGGCAGGCGTCCCACTAGGTGGACCGACGATCTGGTGAAGGTCGCGGGAGGCGCCTGGATGCGAGTGGCGCAGGACCGGTCTTTGTGGAAATCCTTGGGGGAGGCCTTTGTCCAGCAGTGGACGTCTTTCGGCTGAAACGAACGAACGAACTATTTGCTTTAATAAAATTATTAAGCCACGACTATATTTGGACCACACTGTATATGTATTTTTGTTGTGAAATTTAAAGTATTTCAACTAAAGACGTCATTGTACTCAGCTTGATATGTTTTATTTTCCACCCGAATATAGTACCTATAACCTACGTATTTACATCTTTTTCTCTAACAACACTTCCATCTTGAACAGAAGTTTTCACTTTCATCCAAACAAGAGCCCTTCAACAACGTTTGCCATACTTATAAATATTAATGCTCATAATAAAGCAGAACTGGTCACTCTCACTTTCCCTGGAAAGCTGCTATGTCAAGTGTCGAGTCAAGAATTATTATTATTATAATAAACAATCCATTTTACATGCACCGTTTTGGGCAGTGAAATGAAGTGAAAGTGATAAGGCTTGTTTTACGGAATCGCAAAGGGCAATGGATTCGTTGAAGTGTACAGATGGGGAATGTTTGTGGGTAATTTTCACGGTAAAAACGACCTCGAAGGTCGTTTTTTTCACGACTTTTCTTTAATAATAAATCAGTGGCTGCCCATAAAGCCCAATTCTACTCATAGTAGGTACCAGATGTATGTTGTACTTATTCTTCTTTTCGTGTCGACAACAAACCTACACAGTGTCAGCCCAAAACTCCGCCACAAGAGTGGCGTTGTCAGTAGCACTCAAATCCTCCTGAGTGCAGTTGCTTGGGCACTCAGGGCACGACATTAGGTGCTTCATCGACTGGGGAACAAATCCGCACCTGCACTCCATGTTTAAGCCATCCAAGAATGCGTCCGAAGTCTATTTAAAGACTTCCATGTTGTACTAAAATGACGATAGGGCTCGTAAAGCATTCGTTCTTTTTAGCCAAATGACTTCCACTGCTGGACAAAGGCCTCCCCCAAGGATTTCCACAACGACCGGTCCTGCGCTGCCCGCATCCAGGGTAACTTCCCGCGACATTCACCAGATCGTCGGTCCACCTAGTGGGAGACCTGCCACTGAAGTAAATTTTAGGACGTGCGTAGTTTAGTATTTAGCCTGCACTAATACCTACTAGTTTGTTGCGGCGCTTCTTCTCAGCACTTGCCAAATGTTGGTCTCGAAGCACTGGTAGGGTAAAAAGATTATGAGACATGTAGAGCCTCCTTAAGAGCAAAATGACGATTTGTAAGAACTATTTATTAGTCTAAACAAATAAAGAAATTTTGACTTTGACTTTGACTTTGACGATAGGGCAAGCTTAATTGTGACTATGTATCAGTATTGTCTGCAACAATTTAATACGAGTGAAATACCCATCTAAAATCACTGATGTCTTCGATTGCGTTATCTCTCTAAATAGATATCATCCATAACTCACAACAATACCATAAAGACTAATGATACCATAACAATAAGTCTAACAGCCGTGGTCAACTTTTACTCAATACCAGAATGACGTTACAACAATGATGATATTTCACGGTGATTTAACAGTGATCAAGTCAAGTGATCAGGTTGTTACGCACGTTAGATGATATGTAACTGCGGCGTAATGGATGACATAGAGTTGTTGGAGCTCAATGGTTACATTTGAAGTTCGTTTGTGATTAAGGAACCGAATGGGAAACTTGTATTTTAACTTCAGACACATAATTACAATAATATAATACAGTAGATAAAATTACATATTCCCAAATTTATTATCTAAGGCTGAGTTTGTTCACTTTAACCGTAACATAACAAACCGGTACTTTTTGTATGGAGTTTGACAGATTTTTGACGTGATAAAGTTGAAGTAAGATTGCGCAACTCAGCCTTAGAAAGATACGAGTAAAGTGAACTATTTTTTAAGCATCATAGTCGCTGGGACTAATTCAATTAAATAAATAAATGATAAGTAAGTTAAAGAAAGAAGGACAACCATAATAATTTATGAAAGCAATGAAACTTGGACCTTTAATATGTATTTCTATGCCTTTATAATTATTTCCTTAAAGAAAAACTTAGCTCAATATTGTCTATTTCCATTTTAATGGAATAATTTCCACTTCCACTGTTGATTAGACTATTAAACATAATATCATACTTAGATCGTAAATGATACTGTGCATTTCACAGACATGCTCAAGTGGTGGCGGCACGCTCCATCAGTGCTATAGATAATTTTCACTTTTCCTTCTTTGGATGTGAAGCGTACGAGTGCACTGTGTTTAATACTGTTTTGTTGTTTAATCGTATTTTACTAAGATAGTTTTTATCAATCGTTACATTTTAGAAACATACTTTCAGTGCGATATTTTTAATATACCTATTAATCGCCTTTGATACAGCAGAGCAAGCATAAAAATACTTGTGTTCTAGATCGAATTGATTGACGTTCCATGAGAAGTTAATAATCCTAACTTCACGTAGATAACAATTGAAAATTGTGTTATCAGAGATTCTTAAAAAAACCTATTTTTAGTGCACACGTAATTAAATAAGTTTTATGTTAGATACATTCTATTTATCAGTAGGTCATAGGTCCTCTTTATAGAGCGCTATGCTACAAAGGTCTGATGTGAAAAGGCGATAATGGTAGAGACATTACATAACGATTATCAAAAGCAGTCCTAAGCTCGTACACAACGTAATAGATAAGTCCTTTTCATGATTCATTTGTTACATAGAGCATTAGCAAATCTGATTGTGAAAGCAACTGGTTAGCTCTTAAAATTGATTTGGTCAATACAAAAATAGAAGTGCAATAGTCTGACACCCACGTTTCTATAAGATCAAAGGCACATTTAACTCATTGAAGTAATTTTGTGTTGTAATAATTTAAAGCACTCAGAGGCTTCATTTTTTTCCTTAGTCTGTGGAATATTGATTCCCGACAAGCTAAGGCTCGGTTGCACCACCATAATTTAGCTTTGACAAACGTCAAAAATCAGTCAAACTAAAAAAAAAAAAACACCGGTTATCGTTATAGTTGCTGTCAAAGTTAGGTAGTGCAACTCAGCCTAAGCACAGTTGGCCTTCAGTGTGCTCTGTCAGAGTTCGGTGAGCAAAAATCTTGATTATTTGTTACCGCAATCTCAAATGAACTGTTCTTTGGTTACTCTTCAAATTCTCGTTTACGGAAATGTCTGTACGATATACCTTAATGGTTTCATAGCATATGGGGTCATAGGTAATGACCAAATGATTGTGCAAATGGCTAAACCATTTATGCTTGAAGACAGAAAAATCGCTAATGACTTAACTTATTCGACCGCAAAGCTTTTTAAGCTATTAAGTAGGTACAAACAAGTTAGCGTTTAATTTTTGGTAGAATCCACTCTAATTACCGTTTACAATAGCGATTCCTTTATATTAAAAGCTAGCATATAATTTACTAAATGTGATTTTAAATGAAGTTGATAAATAAGATTTTAAGTAGGTACCTAATGAACTTTTTGAAATTTCATATTATTATCACTATGACTAGACCATAGCAACACTGTGTTAAAAATAGCTCATCTATGAAAACTACCGCACCTTACAACTTTCTTAATAAACAACAATGCGCGAGTCTTCACAGTTCTGCTGACCATGCCACTAGTGAGGCAGCCTTTCTCCCAAACATCCGCCTCGACGGGCATCGAACCGGACTACCATTTCACCCACAAGTCACCGGCGATGACACACGCCGTTATGTCATTGGAACTGGTGCAGGATGTGATATGTCATTGATGGAATATTACACACCCTGTATGAGTTAAATCTTTTTAGATTTTGATAAGCATTATGGTTACGGCTCAATTAGACGGATTGATCAAAATATAAATATAAAAATCTTATTTACCATCACATTCCTCTCATGCCACTAGTGAGGCAATAGGTGAGCAAATACCTACTTTGAAGACCATTAATGTAAATGTAAACTAAAGTCCATGGTTGTAATAGCGCAGTAACTAACTTAACAGTGGCAGATTTGTATTTTAGATCTTTATTCGTCAAAATCTTGGAGTTGTTAAGTTATACAGAAACTGCTCTCAGATAAAATCATCAATTCATTTAATAAATAAAATAAAAACCTTGTGCAGATCGGAGTTTCTAAAATACTTCGTGCGAATAATTACCTATTTCTTATCTCACCTTTGCATTATAATCAGTATCCAATATTGAGCAACACACAAAAACTGAATCATCCATACGAAATGAGCGCAATAACGGAAGGAACTGAATTAAACAGTGTTGCACTATCTTTTAATTAACCGATTGATTAATTAAGTAATTGGGTAACAACTACTACGTCAGCGTAATTGATTTAATAGATCTATTAATTTTTGTTTGTGTGTCTAGTTGTGAAATGATGGATGAGTCACAAATATTGATTAATTATCAGGAAAAACTTTACAGAAGAATTTAAAAGTAAATAAAAATAAACAGTAACAATAGCATTCCACGTGTCTTCAAGTATTTTATTGAAGCAATTTCATAGGAAAAATATTTGAAATGAAGGCTGAGTTGCACCATCTTACTTTAACTTTTGGTGCAATTCAACTTATGTGAAATATTTATTATTGATTTGACCCGTTGTTTCAAAACACTAGGCAACCTGCCAAAAATACCTGTCTAAAATTATTGAGGAAAGCCATTGTCTGACAAAGTTGAAAACGATTGAACAGTAGACTATTTACCACAACGTAAAGCTTGATTTCCAGAGAAGGATAAATGTGCAGGTACAGTCAAAAGTTGTGCCTAGAAAGCTGAAATTTCAAATATGTTATCGCTTAGAAAAGTGACTTTTGAAATTTAATCTGTTAGGGAGGACATGGGAGTTAAATTCTGCAAAGCCGTTTGACAACCGCTACATGGCTACATTCATAAGAAACTATACCTTTGTAACCCGTCAAATATTTCATATACCTAGTCTCTTATGTGTAGGCTTACCTTTACTGCATTCAGGTTGTGGTCACCTCATGGGCCATTTCCCCAACTTTGTCGTTCGTCAGCTGATTATTGTTTATGTAACTGCCTTCCTGGCTCTTGCACGCCACTGTTTATGTGTTACTAAACGCAGATTACTGTCGCAACGTTACTACTGGAATTATTATTTAAATTACGTGCTAACGGAGAGTCGGAACATTAATTTTAATAACTAAATAATGGTTGGAACATTGATGATGGGGTTGCTACAAAAGGTTGAATTAAAGCGGTTGGTTTGTTGTTAAAGTTGCAACAGCTTCTGGATTAGTCTGTCAACAAACTTTTTTAAACAGGGTAGGCACTAGGAAATGAAAATATTTAAATTTAAAGTTAGTAGCTCTTTTTGCAGTATATTTTAGCAATTTTTATGAAAGTAGATATACACGCTGTTACAACCTTAATAAAGGACAAAAGTCCCTAAATAAAAACAGATTATAAAAATCCTTAATAATAAAAGGCGTGATATACATTCTAAAGGAGACAAGATGTACGTCCCTAATCAAATTTCGAAAATGTACAAAACAGAATAAAAATTTAAGTAGGTTAGGTACCACTAATGAACTTGAGCGGTAAGAATATCAAAAAAGGTTGCCACATTTATCCAAAGCCTTGGCTTAAGTAGTACTTAATGACGAGTGAAACCTAAACGAAACAAACCTTCAGGTTTTATTTGCTCAGTTAGATGATCATTAGCACTAACTACTTCAGATGTGTCTGGAGACAGCCTTGAGTTACCACTTAACTGAATGATGCTTATAAAGCTTGATTAGTTATGAGTATAATAATAAGACCAAGGAAAGAGATTGTCTAAGTAGATTGTCTTACTCGAGTATCATTACTAGTGCCATCATTCCTACAGGTTGCGACAGAGCAAATAGATTAAAATGTAAAATTAAAACTAAAACAAGTAGATTTTTATTAAAATTGAGATGGTAGCTGTCCACGTATATTGTCGTATTTTGTTGAAATTTATACAAATTGACTAAGTATAAGTTAATAACCACATCACAATATGAGCCGAATTAACCCTTAAGCAAATTAAGCAATTGTTTAGGGCATCACGTCTGCCCCCAAAACAAACCAAAAAGAGCAATAACAAAAAATGATGAAACATAAAAACTATTTTCCGCGCGATCCATAAGATGCGTGCGTTTAGCAGAGTAAGCTTCTTTAGACCTCTTACTCGTACACTAAGGACATTTTACAAGATCAAAACAAATCTCCTAATAATAACAAAGCCACAGTAAGGTAAACACAGCATTGACTGCGTAGGCCGATATAGTCAGACTATACTTTATAGTCGAGCTCAAGTGAAATCTGGGTCAAATCGCCTTATATCCTGGCTGGTCACGCCCGCTCGGCATCACAAGGAAAACCCCGCACTTATGCAAAACTTTATCGTCGAATGACCAAGAATGAACTGTTAATGACTGTGAATGAGAATGAAATAAACTAATGCCAAAAGATCAAGTCCCTTTTACTTTGTTTGTTTAATTTTAAGGTAAAAAATAAATAAATAAGATCCCGTTTAACCTCGTAAGGTATTGAATTTTGCAAAATCCCGTCTTAGTGAGCACTTACAATCTAAAAAAATTATAATAAAAATAAACTTTTTAAAAACAAGCTTTTATTCTGAATTTCGAAAGTTTGTATCGCGCATGGAATTTATTCCTCTTTTTCTCTGTTTGCGCTACAAGCTTTCGAAATTCAGAATAAAAGCTTGTTTTTAAAAAAGTTTATTTTTATTATAATTTTATTTTACACTTTTTAGTTATTTCTTAATCTCAGGACCCTGGACATTATCTAACACTAAAGTGCTCGAAAAGACAAATCCAACGAACCCAAACTCGATGAGTTTCCGCCGTAATGTTTAGGAGTTCCTATGGCCACCTCCCGACTCCATCATCAGACCAGCTCAATGGTACCATAATATTGCATTGTCATCGTACTTACATAAGTATACCAAATTTCAGCTCAATCGGTTGAGGAGAACTGGTCTTAAATTCAGTTGCAAGATTTGTCCCACACATACTAACAAGTGAAGTCAATATAAAGCTTGTAAAAAGAAACCCTCATGCACTTGAGACTCCTAGCACTAGTAGTTTCTGAAATTTCGTGATGAGTGAGTCAGTCAATGAGTGATCTTTCGCTTTTATAGATATAGATTTAATAACATCTTTAAATTAAGTTAATGTTTTTCTTTTCCAGATCTCTCGCAGCCAACATGCGTGCTAGAATCAGACTTTGGGTTCAAAATAAACTGTGCCTTCAAAAAGTCTGGCCTCTTCAGGGTACGGAACCTTGGAGGACTCAAAGCACATGCCAGCTTAGGTAAGTTCTACCAAGTAATCGATACCTTTTTTATTTACGGTTATTCCCAGTCGCCCCCACCGGCGTCGCCCCCACTGGGGGCAACTGGGAATTCGTAAAAATAATGTCCCAGTTGCCCCCAGTATCATGAATCGGTATTATTATAGCCCATAATGTGGTAAGTGCGTCTTAAGCTTCAGTATGATCTCATTTTTAAAAGTTCACGTATTTTTGGAGCACTACAAAATAAAATGAGATCTCATTTAAATTACTTACAACTTTCTATTGCTCCTTATAACCAAAAATAATACCAGTAATAATTAATAATGCATATACCTAGTTGCTACTACCTATCGCTACTTTCTCTATAGATTTACATTCACCAAATTATAAAATTGCATTGGAAAGTTCAGTATAGAGGTTACTTAGCAAAATAAGTAGTCAGTTCGGATAGTATCAGGGTCGGACTGGTCATCAATCATCAATCGTTGGAAAGGCGACTGCCGGTCACATTTGCTGGTCAAGTAGGGCCAAAGTCACGATGCATGTCGTGGTCACTAACGTGTTACTAATATGACACACAGCGTGGTAACGATTGTCTTTAAAGATGGTGCTAATTTTTTTAACACAACGGGAAAGTATTTGGGTTTATCTCATCTCATCTGATAGTCTCCACACTCCACAGAGCGGGAGCACAAAACCTACAGAGGCAAAATGGAGGATTTGGTCTACATTCTACACTCCCCTCTAGTAACAGTAGTCTGGTTGTTATTTCGGTCGACTAGTCAAGTGCAACTTTTTAGTAGCAGTAGCTCGGTTGAAATATAGAACCGAACTACTACTGATACTTCTTTAGTAGCAACAGTTCGGTTTCTACTAGAGGCTCCACTATCACTGGCTGGACAAGTTGATGTTTACTAATATGTCGTCCCGCTTCACCCTTTATAACATCTACCGCAATAGTGGGAGTTGTCCTATTGTTCTCAGCTGGAACCACTCTTCAGTTTAAGCAGACTAAAGACCCGTTTGATTATTGTTATGCAAAATAACTAGACCAGCGCTTGAAATGTCTTTAAAACATTTTTGTGTATCACTTCCAGGGTTCAGCCTCGGTGATGAGCTGGGCTTCGAGCAGTCCCTCACAAACTTGGACCCCAGCAGACGGAGATCTGTCAGCGTCAGGAATGGAGCGCCACCAAATATCATCGACTCGTCACCGCGACCGGCGGCTAAGCAAGAGGTAGGAATCTGAAGTAACCCTTGGTCACCCCACAGACTGCATTTTGTCAGCCGATAGATTGATCAGTGTGCCTACCATGAGTTTACGTTAGGTGTGCTCGCTAGCGACTGCGTAAAAAAATGACATTTAAATGTATGACATATTGTGCAGCGCCCCTAGTGGCTACTTTCAAGAAATAAAATCTTCATAGAATTTTTTGACGTATTCGCTAGCGAGCTCACCTAACGTAAACTCATGGTAGGCACACAGTAGCCTTATTAGAGTAACAAAACTTCAACGACAACAAAACACTGAGTTGCGATCCTATCGAGTAATTTGACCCTTGTGAATACGGATTTAGAACTGTTTTTCAATGGGACGACTTCTAAACGTCAGCGAGATTTTGACTGTCAAAATACGTGAATCAGGCCACAGGCTGTTATTGGAAATGCGCACTTTACAGCTCTCTCATATGGTATCAGCCAATTCCGTCTATAAATTAGACCTAGTTAGCTGACCAAACTATCGGCCGATTAAATCCGTAGTCTTCGGGGACTCGCAGTTTATTTAGGGAATGCACTTCACCTCATTTTTGTAAATGCACATCGAAACTTATGACGAAATTACGACAGTCAATCCAAAAGTTTGCATACTCGTAAAATAAGATGCAGATTAGGTATAATGATAAATTACGCTCATTGTAGATATCCTTTTCTGTTAAATAATACATAATACTAAGATTCGTTGTAAACTACTATTTAACCCGTTTGTGTGCGAGGTCAGAAATCAATAGCTGTTATGTAGTTTACGCTAGTTTTTTTATTTATCTGAATGTGGGTGCAATGAGATCACTGATAATGTCAATGGTAATTTTGTCCCCTTGTTCAGCCACTTGTGAAACATACTGCGATTCGTTATAAGCTGTCAGGTTTCATTACAGCCTAATATTGTAGTCTGTCTAACTGAAACTCAAAGATCATAGAACTATGCATTTATGCAAATTATAGTGATTTTTCCTAAATCTCGCAAATCTTCGATATCAAGTATAGCCCGACAAACTCGTTGAAAACTTGAAACGTCCGGACTGGAAATCGTATATTAAATATTTATTGCAAGTCACAGGCAATAAACACCATTTTCTAATCTACCTACGCGGCTGTCTCAAAGTCGTAAACTGATTGAAAACGCAATTTTATTGCAATCCCTTATCCGACAAAAACTTGATGATTCATATTAATAAAATCACAGCAGATGAGTTTGAGTACCTAAGAAATAAATTGCTTATTAGTTTGACCATATTCTATGTTTCTTGATTCACCATTAGAAAAACAAGATTCCATTCTGTATAAGGTTTGAAGCGAGAAACAACACTTTTTCTTTAATATTCAATAACCTAGACTAGGTGAGATGAAATACCGTTATTTCTAGAAAGGGATGTGTGCTACCGTTATTCGGTTAAGCGTTTAATCGGACCAACTGGAGATTGTCCAATTAAACTGCAAATTGTTTATAGAAACACAACCGGATCCGATTCGAGACCAAACATATTTGGTTCAGTGGAACGGATCCATAACGGCAAAAAAGTTCGAACAAGCTTAGTGAACTACTAACATTCGTCGTGCATTGAAATAATGAAGGAAATTGCTAACGATATACCTATCCTGTTACAGAAACGCGGCAAGCAGAACAGAATAATGATGCGACCGATGGCGCCGGTAGCAGCGCGACCCAACCAAGCCGCGATGGATAAGCTCAGCTCTCTACACCAAAGGGTTTCCACCACAANAATCTGAAGTAACCCTTGGTCACCCCACAGACTGCATTTTGTCAGCCGATAGATTGATCAGTGTGCCTACCATGAGTTTACGTTAGGTGTGCTCGCTAGCGACTGCGTAAAAAAATGACATTTAAATGTATGACATATTGTGCAGCGCCCCTAGTGGCTACTTTCAAGAAATAAAATCTTCATAGAATTTTTTGACGTATTCGCTAGCGAGCTCACCTAACGTAAACTCATGGTAGGCACACAGTAGCCTTATTAGAGTAACAAAACTTCAACGACAACAAAACACTGAGTTGCGATCCTATCGAGTAATTTGACCCTTGTGAATACGGATTTAGAACTGTTTTTCAATGGGACGACTTCTAAACGTCAGCGAGATTTTGACTGTCAAAATACGTGAATCAGGCCACAGGCTGTTATTGGAAATGCGCACTTTACAGCTCTCTCATATGGTATCAGCCAATTCCGTCTATAAATTAGACCTAGTTAGCTGACCAAACTATCGGCCGATTAAATCCGTAGTCTTCGGGGACTCGCAGTTTATTTAGGGAATGCACTTCACCTCATTTTTGTAAATGCACATCGAAACTTATGACGAAATTACGACAGTCAATCCAAAAGTTTGCATACTCGTAAAATAAGATGCAGATTAGGTATAATGATAAATTACGCTCATTGTAGATATCCTTTTCTGTTAAATAATACATAATACTAAGATTCGTTGTAAACTACTATTTAACCCGTTTGTGTGCGAGGTCAGAAATCAATAGCTGTTATGTAGTTTACGCTAGTTTTTTTATTTATCTGAATGTGGGTGCAATGAGATCACTGATAATGTCAATGGTAATTTTGTCCCCTTGTTCAGCCACTTGTGAAACATACTGCGATTCGTTATAAGCTGTCAGGTTTCATTACAGCCTAATATTGTAGTCTGTCTAACTGAAACTCAAAGATCATAGAACTATGCATTTATGCAAATTATAGTGATTTTTCCTAAATCTCGCAAATCTTCGATATCAAGTATAGCCCGACAAACTCGTTGAAAACTTGAAACGTCCGGACTGGAAATCGTATATTAAATATTTATTGCAAGTCACAGGCAATAAACACCATTTTCTAATCTACCTACGCGGCTGTCTCAAAGTCGTAAACTGATTGAAAACGCAATTTTATTGCAATCCCTTATCCGACAAAAACTTGATGATTCATATTAATAAAATCACAGCAGATGAGTTTGAGTACCTAAGAAATAAATTGCTTATTAGTTTGACCATATTCTATGTTTCTTGATTCACCATTAGAAAAACAAGATTCCATTCTGTATAAGGTTTGAAGCGAGAAACAACACTTTTTCTTTAATATTCAATAACCTAGACTAGGTGAGATGAAATACCGTTATTTCTAAAAAGGGATGTGTGCTACCGTTATTCGGTTAAGCGTTTAATCGGACCAACTGGAGATTGTCCAATTAAACTGCAAATTGTTTATAGAAACACAACCGGATCCGATTCGAGACCAAACATATTTGGTTCAGTGGAACGGATCCATAACGGCAAAAAAGTTCGAACAAGCTTAGTGAACTACTAACATTCGTCGTGCATTGAAATAATGAAGGAAATTGCTAACGATATACCTATCCTGTTACAGAAACGCGGCAAGCAGAACAGAATAATGATGCGACCGATGGCGCCGGTAGCAGCGCGACCCAACCAAGCCGCGATGGATAAGCTCAGCTCTCTACACCAAAGGGTTTCCACCACAATGCAGCCCATCGTCGTCCAAAGCACAGCTGACACTTCAAACCACCCACGAGCTAGTCCAACTGTGACCATGGCCAAACCCATGCCCATGGGAGTACCACCTTTCAAGCCCCTCCCGCCAAAAGAAGAAACTCTGAAGGTCGTCCCAATATCATCGACGAAGACCACCTACACGCCGCTACAGGTCCCGCAGGCCAAAGGCCCCGGCCTCGCGTACCAAAGTGAGAATTACCCTCAATCATCACACAACCACGTCTCAAAAATGGTTTCACAAATGACTGCAGTACAATACGCGCCACTAATCAGAATAACACCGAGCCCCGTCATAGTGAACACGCCCAAGCTCTACCAAATGCCCACTACAATTAACCCATTCATTCCCATGCCTATTGCCGCTCCGCCCACACAAGCTATATCTATCATACCCGCACCAACATTCAAAGACCCCATACACGTTCCGTCACAGTTCGTTCCGCCTCAAAATTCTTTCCAAAAGCCCAATCCTGTTTCTAACTTTCTAGATCCAGTTCCTCAGCAAGTGCATCAGTTGGCGAACATGTATCCGGCTTACAATACGAAGAAGATTGACGATTATAATTCTATCACTGGTTACGGTGATGACACGACGTTGAAATTTAACAAAGATGATATAAATGCGAAGATAGTAGAGATAGCGAAAGCAGGGAACATATCAATGGAAGCAGTGGAGGCTGCGATAGCACTAAGGCAGCAGCAGCTGTTGAACAAGTACGCGAACCTGCCGATGCCTACGACGACCACGACGACTACCACGACGACGACCACGACGGAGGAGCCGCTCATCTTCCAGCCGCAGCCGGAGCCAGAGATCCTCGTGGCTACTCCGCAGAAACCAAAGAGGTATTGTTAAAAGTTTCAAATAAAGCATTAAGAATTACAAGCCAAATACTTGTAGATCTACGATGTGCAGTTTTGCAAAGGTTTTATTTACCTTAATTGTATAGTTGTGCTGGTAATATTACTGCCGTCAAGCGCTAGTTTCCCTTGTCTTTGATAATACAACCATTAATTGCATAATCGTTCTATGTCACTAAATGAATAGGCACTTACAGGGCAGATATGTACCATCTTAGACTGCATCTCACTTAACACCAGGTGCGATTGCGGTCAAATACCTGCCTTGTCTAGCATAAAAAAAATATATCTGAGGACGACATGAGTATGAGACAAGTAATTTGGATTTGTGTAAATCAGTGTTCTGTTGCTGATGATTTTAATTCATAAATAGGTTTAGATTTTTTGAAAAAGAAAAGGTTTAAAAACAAATCAGTATTCCTTGACAGATATTATGAAAGTTCTACACTACACTAATCCCAATTTACATTCTAGAAACCCAACAGTGGGCAAAGTGATGAACGCGCCCAGAGAATACTACCCGGTGGGCTATGAGAAGAATTTCGACGACCACTTCCAGTCCAAGGTGGACTTGCCTGATACTGACTTCCACTGTGGGGACCAGAAGTACTTCCCCGGACTGTATGGAGACGAGACCCTGGGTTGTATGGTAAGTTAAAGAGTGTTTAAAATGTTAATTCATTTAGGTAATTGTTTGGTTTAGTACCTTTGCTTATAAAGTATGGGCTATGATTTTAGTATAATTTATTTTTTGAATTTTTAAAAATATGTTTAATCCCTTGTTTATCCTAGGAAATTATCTTACGTGATTGAATGTTATTCAATTTTAATTGAAAGCTTACCTACTGCAACAGTACCTACGTGGTTATCGTGGTGCTTTCTGCCGCAAAGTTTCCAAAAATTTCAAATACCCTGTTATCTCTGTGTATCTGTATTCTTTTAAACTAGCTCTAATTAAGAATGAACTATTTTCCAGGTGTTCCACGTCTGCGCACTAACCGACGACGGCCTAGTCATGAAGTCTTTCCTATGCCCTGAATCGACACTCTTCGACCAGACCATCCTAAAATGCAACTGGTGGTTCTACGTGGACTGCAAGAATACCCGCAAGCTTTATGACACCAACATCCCAGTTTCCAAGAGCTACCAGCTCATGAAGGCGTTGACTTTCTTCTCGTCGTACAAGAAGGAGATGGAAGACGGTGAGCTATTGTTCATTTGCTTCTGGTAAATTTAGAGAGGGTCATGGTACTGCATAGTACGCAGAACTGACGGCCGATGGGGCAGCAAGGTTCTGGAATGGAGGCCGCGTACCAAAAAACGCAGCGTGAGACGTCCATCTACAAGGTGGACCGACGACATCGTAAAGGTAGCAGGGAAGCGCTGGATGCAGGCCGCTACCAATCGATCAACGTGGAAAGCATTAGGGGAGGCCTATGTTCAGCAGTGGACGTCCTATGGCTGAAATGATGATGATGGTGATGATGGTACAGCAGAGAGACTTTAGGACTTTAGGCCGTGATGATGATGTAATGGAATCTTCTTTATCAAAACTTTTTTGCCTTAGTAATAAAACGTCTTCTAAATCATGATTTACCTAGTAGAACAAGTGTTAAAAACCTATCCTTCAGAAATCAGTGTAGCCTAGTATGTTATACCTAAATTATTCACAACTTTATCACACACAAATACCAAATAGGCAAAACTTAATAAACATTGTTAAACAAATAAAATAAAATGATATTTCTCCTAGTCAATAATTAAGCCAAAGGAATTCATCTGATGATGTTATTAATTTGAAACATTGAGTTATAATTGATTTGAAATTTGTTTCTAACATTGCAGGTCAGCCAACCAACCCTGAAGACGTTGAAGGCATCAAGGATGCTATCACTATTTTAGAAAACCAAGACAAGCCGGCAGAGCAGTATGCAGGATCCGATGGTGTTCAAGTAGTCACTCCTGTACCCACCATTGATGAAAGGAATAACCATAAAGCAGACTCTTCAGAAAATCATCCTGTTTATAGAGCAACAAGGAACTACAATGGTTCCAATAATACCAGAAATAATCCCACAAAACCCAAGTCCAGTCAAGAAGATACAAGCTCAGAATTTAAACTTATTACAGTCAACGCTGATATCAATTTCGCTAAAAATCAAAGCAGTTCCGGACAAAGACGAAAAACGACTTCATCCGACTCATCAGAGAGAAAACATCGAAGACGAATGGTGCTCAAGAATACGCCTACTTCTACTACTCCTATCCCTAGTACATCATCCACCACTACCACTACTACTACAACCAGTAAACCAATAGAACCAAGCAAATCCCCAATAGTTGAAATTATAAAACAAGAGATACAGCCAATAGAAGCTTTCACTGCTGCTGAAGCAAGACCACACCAACTAACAGATGAACTTGAAACCCCATTTCAAGTTGATTCAGCATTCCTCAGAGAAGCGGAAAAGGCTCCACCAGTCAGAAGATTTTATAGATCAAGTGCTGAGAAAGAGAGCAAAGAAGTTGCTTATGTAAACAACGAAAAAATCCAAATTGTGAGGCCAACGTCCACAGCCAGACTTGTCGGCAACTTCCAAACTCCAACAGCAGTCATAGCTAAGCTAGATGAAGCTATTCTAGGAAAACCTTACAGTAATAGATACAAAAAAGAACTCGTCACTATAGTGACTCCCCAAAACCACGAGAGCTATCAAATTCCCAAAGACCAAACATAGCCTGAAACTTTTTCTTAGTCAATAACTAAATTTAAGTGTCATAACCTCTTGTTAACTTATTTATTTCGTACGTAATAGGATACGTATGCGCTCAATGTTATTATTGTTAGACTAGCGGAATCAGTCAAGTGATATTACGGTGTATGTCTTAGTGTAGAAATAAAAATTGTTTCCTAATTTTGAGCAATTTCATTTATTACATCACACGAAATTTTACATAAATCACCATTGACCTTAGATAACGAAACTAGACGGTCACTTTTTGGACTTCATGAAACAGTGGAGGAATTTCTCGCAGAGTAGTGGACCGATGACGATGAAGCCGGCGGCTGTAATGGCAGTTGCAAAGCTCATGCAAATCATCTTCTAGAATATTCTTTGACTTGTCCCAAAGAATCTACTGCCGTATTTATTGGCAGTGGTCGTTAAAGGTTCCTTATCATTTTCCGCACGTTCGTTGGACGCAGCAACCCTCGTCGTCCTCTTTGCCGGAGAGGTACTGCCTGCCCAAGCTCAGGCAGATAAACACAGCCGCCGCTCCCAATATCCCGATGAAAGATATGTAAACCATACGTTCATCATCAATTTACTGCTCCTGAAACAATAGAAATTATCACTGAAAACTAGATAGTTAACTTTTAATTACTGAAACAAATTGGAATGAAATAAAAGTTAAGTTTACCCTAACCTAGTGAATTGGGAAAAACCAACGAAGTCTTGTGGGTTTGAGTTTAAGCTAGGTGTTAAATAAAAGCACTTTAATAGTTGTAATGATTCGATATTTATTAAATTTTAAATGATTGGTAAAGTGTTTATATTACCTACTTCTTGCTTTTCATCAAACATTTTAACCATTTTTCACAAATCAAAGGGCCTAAAGCAATCAAACCTACAGCGGCGACAGCGGTGGCACAAGTCATGCAAATCATTTTGAAATACAAAATGCGATGCAAATGGTGATATAAAAACTTTAGAATGCTTGATTTTTGATGTGGCCAAGAAATTTGGTTTACAAAATAAAAATACGTCTCAAAAATGTATTAGAACTTAAGAAAAAAAATTAAATTTGTAAATTCTTAAAGTTTAGTAAGGGATTCCACAGTCTGGACAAATAGGTACAGGAGGGCAGGAACACTTGCGCTGGAGCAGAGTTTGAGCACAAAATGGCACACAAATCACCAACGCGGCGGCGCTGAATAGACTCAGCAGTGATATACAAATCATAAGATACCAACTCCCACCTGCAACAACAGAAACTTCTGGTAAAATGAAAATATTTCAAAATTAACAAATTAGTAATTGGGATAACTTAACGTTTTAGGAATCATCCTTATCTCTATCGACACTTTAAATGAACGAAAACGGACCCCGAATGTAAAGTTTGACAAAAATGAAACTCTGAATGCTAGTATCTAATATCTTGTATTAAAAGAATTCCAAAAACAAATCTTACAATTTGTCAACGCTTCTTTTTCTTTCCTTGATTAATACAGCATATCATTCTCTCACATAATACGGGTCCGCAAATGATCACACAAAACAAAGCTACTGCAGAACAACAACTCATGCAAATCATTCTGGATACGTCATTTAGATTGTTTTGGAAAATGTATCACTCACAGTTAAATGTAACATTTCACATGAGTATTCCGAGAATCTTACAGTTCAATAAGTAAGCCCGCAATCTGGACAAATCGGTGTAGATGGGCATAAACACTTAGACTTCAACAATCTAGAAGTGCAAATAGGCACGCAGATAAACAACGCTGCACCAGTGACTATGCCCAGTAGCAAATTGCAGAACATAGGCTCTGAAACAAAAACCGAAGTAGAATTGGAAAACAATAACTGATCGAATAATCACAATAAAGACATAATAACAGAAAGGGCTTATCTGTACACAGTTGAAAATGCCACTGACTCAATGTTTTGCACTAATAATTTCTTAACCATAAAAAAATTGTATTGAGGTTCGTATGTTGTGGAGAAAATCAACAATTTTACGTCTAAAGAATTCTTGATCTACAAGCAAGATGACATTTGGTACATACATTTACTTTCAACTCCTATTTGTCCAGATTTCGTGCTTCGCGCAATCTCTAATCTATACGCCGAAAGACAATCCCGAGATCAAGATTATCCTAGCGCAATTCCACAATAATTTAACAGTCATATTGTTTTTGCGAGAAATTAATTTGAGAAACGTATCCACACACACCAAAATTTTTATCTTTCTTCTAAATTTGAAATTATGTCATCGTTCATGTCAGTGAGTTGACAGATCTCTATGGAAGAAAAAAGAGGTTTGGCTTCATCATAATCCTCGAAGTAAAAAGTTTACACATACGAAAAAACTTTTATGAACAGAAAGTAGAAGCACGGTAGGAGAAAGTTTATGCAGCCTCCAAAAATTGTAGTTTAACGTGTTTTTATGACGTCTAAACACAATAGGTACNAACCTTCGTTTTCCACAGTGGCCTCTCGAAGGGAACGCACATGAATATTCAATGTAAGGGATTTCCTAAAAGGGGTTAGTCTCTAAGTACAAACAGTAAAGGTAGGCAGGTAAATAACTGAAAGGAGCAAGAAGGTACTCTAACAGATCCTTGCAAATAAATAATCTAATTAGAGGCAAAAATTACTGAAGAAGAACACGAAAGGCAATCTTAGAAGTGTCCTGATTTACTTTAATTATTACTAATTTACTAAATTAGTTTCTTACTCGTCTTCAAATAGCTATTACCTTGATGGGACTTGGTGTCTATCAAAGTGAAAGCATCAAGAACTGAGAAATAAAACATTTATTAAAACCTCTTAAACATACACGACGACAACAATTTATTCAGTTGATTTTTTCGGACAGCAAGGACTCTTGCAGGTTGATAAGGTGTTTTCTGGCTTGCTCGTATCGCAGCACTTTTTGAAAGGCCAGTACGTGTCTAGGAGTATGGGGGCACAGGAAACACATCCTGCTGCTATGAGGGCCGTCATGCATGTCATGCAGATTATCATAGCTGGGTTACTTCTTGAGGCACTTGACGAATTTGTGCATTTCAAATTGCCTGTAGCAGACGGGCACGCACGCCAAGATCGTAGCTGAGGCGATCAGGGCGTACAGTGAGAGGCAAATCATCTTTTACAAAGTTCGAGGGCGGTGAGCCACCTTGATATCGGGTCTTGACTGGTAATGACAGCAGCAGAGCTGCCTCTGGGTGTATCTGGAAACAACAAGTAGACGCTTAGACCTGAGGTGACCGATGAACTTGTCGAAAGTCAACCTATTTTCTATGTCCACAAAAGATTTCGACGATGCACTAATAAGGTAAACTAAACGGTGAACTACTGCTCTGCGCTGAAAGGAGTTTTAAATTATACTTGAAGTTTAGCGCTAAAAATTAATATTATGATTCTAACCTATTTTACACTGGGGAGAGTTATGTAGTCTGAGACACTGAATTAGTACTTTTTAAATTATACTTGAAGTTTAGCGCTAAAAATTAATATTATGATTCTAACCTATTTTACACTGGGGAGAGTTATGTAGTCTGAGACACTGAATTAGTACTAGGAAATATGATTTTTAAGTAAGCAATTACTAAGCTTTATTAAATTCAAACCAGACTGGAATACTGACCTGTTTTACAGACTCTGTACAATGACAGCCACCAATCCTATGTGCTTTCCTTACGAGGCGTGCCCCGATACCTCACCAAGAAAGAAAGTTACACAGGGAGTATAAAGGCATGCATAATTTCGGTAATTTGTCCTCAGTTTCCTAAACTCATGTTTTTTTGCATAAAACACACAACTTGGCAAGATTTTACAAATGACACTGTCATTATTTGAATGAATTATTCTTTTTGAAATCTGAAAAAAATCTCGGCCAGCATCAAGTCAAGCTCACGATTTTCTAGAAAGAAAATATTTGTATGGTGTCAATAAATTAGATATGCTTATCGTTTTACAGTTCAAATATAATATTAAATTAATTAATCAATAAAAAAATATTTGATAACATTCTTCTATAATCACAACCTGACAAGAGAGGTTTTCTAATTTAGAACTATCAATGATGATCTCTGTCAATCTGACAAACCATCTGATCGTGATTTGTTTGTGTCGATCCTGAGCAAAATTTTTTATCCACCATTCTTTAAAAGTGAAAATCTATGTAGTCTTTTAGTTTTTAGTGGGCAATTTCGCATTGCCGTGTTAGTTGCAGTTGTATTTTAGGTAGTATAAAGTGCGTATAAATGAGACTTTTGGTTTTGGTGTTGCTGACGTTTTGGGGGGTGACAGTTTGGGGTTTTCCGGAGAGGAGGGCGGCGGAGAAGTTACAGCTGCCTCAATTGCAGCAGTTACAGTTGGAGAAGAAGGAGAATAAAGTGCGGGAGACGCCGCGAGACTGCAAAGGGAAGTGTGCGACGAGTATAGCGCAGAAAGCTGCTGCAGAAGCTAAGGCAGCTCAGGCTGCTCAGAACGCTGCTGGTGCTCAGGCAGCGCATATGGTTAGCAAGCTATTGTTTATGTCTTGTCTTGAACGGCAAAATTCAGCACAGTATTTACTATTTACTTCTGTCAGTGTTGAATAATAGGTACAAGAGATTTTTATACTTTTATTAACTAAGAAAGGAGTATGAAATAAGTTCATCACGAATCATAAATACTATGCGTTATGTATAGTGTAAAAGGCTTCCTTGTACTGATAGCATGAAGGCTTGTTTTATAAACTCAAAAGAGATGTGGAAGTTTTGATTTGTGATGGGTCCTTAATTCGTTCTTGCTGTAATCGTGCTCCTACTAAAATATAAAATCACAATTTACTATTTCATTGACAGTTAAGTTAAAGTTATTTAAATTCAACAGGTAAAAACTCAACTAGCCGAGAAAGCGCTTCAAGCAGCAAAAGCAGCTGAAGCAGCACTTGCTGGAAAACAAGCGGTGGTAGAACAACTGCAGCAAGAAGTGAAGGAGGCTGAAGCTGTGGTCGCTGAGAATACAGCGGCAGTGCATCAACAACAAAGCACTGTCAATGCGGCTGTAGCAGCTGCACAGCAAGCCACAGCACAGGTAAAAATATAAGTTATTATTGTAATCCTAGAAAATTGACTCTTGAGACTTTACGCCCATATTCACAAACATTACTATGAGGTCTCACAGTGCGCGTGTACGCACTGGATGACAGACTAACCAATCACAGAGCTTTATTCAACGCTGTGCGTTCGTTTTACTGCTTCACTTAAGCAAGCATCGTTTGTGAATACGGGCGTTAGTCTTCAGTTTTCTCATTTTGAGCTTAACAAATTCAATGCTCTGTCACATTCAGATCTTTCTTAATGTGAATCTTGATTTAATTGTAGTCTTATAGAAATATGCTTTAGTATCTATCTAACTTTAGTATCTATCTAACTTTAGTATCTATCTAACTTTAGTATACATTGTAGTAGTTTCAAACTTGAATAACGTATCTTCTTATTCATGCTAAGTGTCCAAGCAGTAAGATTTAATATTATCGTTTCATTCTCCATAGTTCTTACGTATTGTCATAATTGTCTCGATACGAGTATCTTTTTATAATGTGGTTACGAAGATTTAAATTCACATAAAGACTTAGACTGCATTGTTCAAACGAACTTTATTAAGTACGATAACAAAACATGATGAATGCACTCTGTCAGGAAATTAAGTACGCAGCAATTTTTATATCACAGTTTTAATCTGTCTATTGTGACCTAACTGAAAGCGGGCTTAACACCTACGTTTTTCTTCAGAGTTATAAAGGACTACATTAATGTAGTTAGTTCAAATGGGTTCCATTCATCTTGTGTTTGTATTCAAGTCATTATTCTTCAACAATTTCTACCGGGCTGCACAGAAACAAGAAATCAAAGTTTTACGAAGTTTTGCAATGGCCATATCGATGCGGTTACTACCACAAGTTGTTTTGATTAGATGCACTTGTCAAAATTGTTGTCAATGGTAGTAATTGTTGAAGAGCCTCTTCTTCTATCGGGAACACTTCGTAAAGCTTTGTTTTTTCTTTGTTTCAAGGACTTCGATCCACAAGAATTGATGATTGAAGCAATCTAAGAAAAAAGGGAGAATGATTTGCATGACACTATACACGTTCATACTAGCCGCAGGACTGCTGTCCTGTGCTCCAGTTTGTATGAAGGCAATATCAGGAAAATTATCATGTTTCTGTTCTGGCAAAAGAAAATAAATAGTGTTAATTTATTATTTTGAATGGTGGATAAATACAGTGTAACGTCAAAAATGTTGTGATTTAATAAAGTCATTAATTAATTGCCACTTTTGATGTTTATTTTTGCTTCCAAAAGTAAGATACTTAGGTGTACACATACTTGCAATAGGTAACGATGTGATTGATATTGTTATTCCAGCATAAACTGATGATGCAAGCGACCCAGCTTGCGGCACAGTTGGAGAAATCTGCACATTGCGTTCTGGAGAAGACGAAGTTTGGTCTGCAGGAGAAGTGTCACAACTTATCGGAGGCTAGAGCTCGGCTGGCGCATCTACAGCACAAGCTACAATGCGCCTGCGCCGAATGTTCTGCCACGAAGCAAGCGGCGCATTGTGCCTGCGAAGCCGCCAGGGCAGCCTGCGGTAATGCACGGAGAAAGAAACACATCTCTGACCAAAAAGAACTCGCTCCCAAAGAATCTAAGAATGGACGATGATGATCTAGACTAACATAAGTGATTGAGATCACAACTACGTTTCTGTGTCAAGTTCTCTGGTAAGATTTGCGATTTATTTTATGTACAACCAACAAACCCATATCCCAGGACGATTTAGATGTCACGTGTAACAGAATGAGTGGATAGGACGTCAGGAATTTTAGATTAACTTGATTTACTTAGTTTTGTAATTACATGTGTTAAGATGTGTCATTTAAGCTTTTTGATAGAACTTTGATAAGCTTCTGATAATATAGTTTGAATCATGTATGACGAATGTTTTATTTGTTTACATCCGCTTAAAACCAAATGAAATAGTATGCACTATATTTCTTACACAATTTATTAAATTAACTTAAATAAACATTCAGTCAATCGTCATTTACAAATTTCAACAATATTGCACAATTTCATACCTAGAATAATTGATAATCGATAGAGAAAGTTGTATGAACTGGTCGGCTGCTTTGTACGTATTGAAAGTGTAAATTCGGAAAAATTACAAGTTTAAACAACAATTTTATTAGACGCAGATCAACAAGTCTGCTTTCTAAAATAATTTACTATTTATCTACTATACTAAACGCGTCGTTAAGGTTCTGTGGGCTGAAGGCCATGTTACTGTGCTTATAATTAACGTATGGTGAGATGGTGGCTGATGCAGCTACTTCGGAGTCCAGAAAACTTTGTGGCGGGGCAAAATCATCTTCCCCATTGAACATAGGGGCACTAGGCTGAAATTTTGGCACGTATCTAGGCGGGGGCTCTGCGTACTGCCCTCCAACTAGTATCTCATCGTCAGGCTCTGGTTTGTTCTCTTGTCTAAACCTAGGCGCTTTCCAATGCTTATTTACTTGTTTGTTTGTATCTGTGAAATATTGGGGCTTCTTTCTCTTGTTGTGCAAGTACTGGGGCTCTTTGAAGTTCTGGCTATAAGTAAACGCGTCTGAATATGAATTCAAGTTAAAATCTTCCTCTTGATTTTGTGGGCTGTCGAACATTTCGTCAGGTTTGACAAACAGTGGTCGTTTCTTCGAGTAAGCGTAAGAATTGTCTTGGTTTGGTTCACGGCCATAGTTCTGCCAGGATTGATATTCTTGACCAAAGTCTTGATTTTCGAAATAATTGGGGTTTTCGTAAGCTTGTGCGGTAGGGTAGACGTCGCTCACCGTGGTTTTCAAGGGAGCTCCATAGGAGTCGACAGGTGGCTCGGCATAATTTTGATGAGGCTGTGGATGAGGTTCATAATCCGCTGGCGGTTCTGCGAAACCTGCTGGTTCAGGCGTATAGTAATGTGATGGAACCTTCTTGGGTGGACCATAGATTGGTTTGTTAGTTGGACGCTTTGGTGGGCCATACCTAGGCTTTGAAGTCCTCTTTTTGTGACTCGGTGGTCCGTATTTGGTACTGATTTGCTTTCTGTACTTTTTCGCAGGTTTCCGTAACTTTGGCGGGGGTCCATATTTAGGTCTGGGAGGTCCATACTTTGGTTTGGGTTTCGGTGGGCCGTACCTTTGCCGGGACACTCTTCGGTAGATCACTTTTGGTTTGTGGGTGTACACTGGTTCTACTGGGAAATTGTCAATGAGTATCGCTGCGTCTCTTTTGAGGAGTCTCTTTGATTTGCCTATTGAAAGTTCTCTTTTTTGCCTGTCGTCCTCTGCTTTTACACATGTTGACGTGACTGTTATCTGGAAAGAAAGAAAGAAAAAGATGTGGTTAGTAGAATTTATTATTCAGTTAGCTATCTATTTGAAGACTGTATAATTACATAGGTTTGATTTGGGAAAAAATGCATCATGTTTTTTTGTTTAATGCTTCAGAAACCTTAATTTATTTTATGTGGCTCTAAAAATGCTATTGTTAAGAATTTGATCTTGTAATCTAGAATTCAAGACATACCTACATTTATTTATTTAATGATATTGAAGAATTGGCTAGAAAGTTTTTTTGATTAACATTTACAAAGAATTCACAAACATTAAAAATAAAAAGTGCGACGCCAATTAGACGTTCGTCTCTGCTACAATTTATAACATTTTGGTTTACAATTTGTCATTTCACTTATTTTGTGTTTATCTTCTAGAGTTTTATTAATAAACCGCGTTACAAGTTGAGTGTGCGTGCGCAGTTAATTGCAGATGAAAGTAGTGTGCGCTTCAGCCGAGATGGATGGCTTGGCTTGGCTTGAGATTTCTTCGGATCAGATATTTGTCTGGCACATGGTTTGGTTTGGTATTTGCTGTGAAAACTACCTATTTACGCGTCTTTGTCAAAGAATACGGCAATGTTATGATTTCCATCGTTATCATGAACAACTAACACAACTCTGGAGATTTAAAATCCGGTGTGAATGATAGTATTTTCATTGAAATCATTGTTGGTTTGTATCTCTGTCGAATTGAAATAACTATCAGTTACTTAGCACAGCTAATCGGTAACTGTTGGATATGGTGTGGTGTGTTATATCATTTGTAGTTGTTGTTTTAGTTTTTCCTTTTTTTATTCATATTTCCTCTTAACAATTGGTAAGCATACTCATCTTATTACAATCATAGGTAAAAGTGTATCAACGGAAACGATCACCACTACGTAATGATGATTACACAAAATAGGCTTCAAATATCTCATTATAACTGACTAGTTACTCATCATTACAAAGCATTACAATGATTTGTTAGGTACTTGAATGAATTGTAGGTAACTATGTTAATAAGATGTATGAAAGTACTTTGATATTCATATTTCGTAGCTATCATTTATATTTTTTACCTTCATTGCTCTAAAATATGTTCAGCAAAACCTTTTTTCAATGTTATTTTTTATTTTTGTCAGAATGGGCTGGTTTTATTTCTTCAAAGAAAAAGTATTCCACATTTTTTAATAGGTAAGTTGATTTTTATCTCATCGCTTTTTGTTTAACTTTTGGGCTTCAAAAGTTAAAAATTGTGTCTCGTAAAGGAGCGTTCGCAAATCATTGCAAGTGTCTTACTAAAAATCCGATTATTCCCAATATTTATGTGATTCATTTCGTTGTGGCGTTTTTGCTGACCATCCTCCTCATTCATTGGACCATACTTTCCCTATTATGCTAATCGGTGTCCCCAGGGGTCATCGCCGGTTCGAATACAAACAGCCAGGTTGTGAAATGCCTTATGTCAACGGCCAGTTTTCTCTATGGCTCTATTGAATTGAATCGTAGAATTAATTGTACGAATCTCTTATTCATAATTTGTTAAATTACCCAAACTGTTAAATTATTCTAATTACACCAAAAAAAGTCTACTACTAATAGTCTCAAGAAGAGGGCTTGGGAATAAACGCAGTATTTTTTTTGTATAAAACATGAAATACTGCTGAAGACGTAGGTATTATTCATTCGTTTATTGCTGCCAAAAATAAAGAGCGGAATATCTAAGACTCATTTCCGGGAAAACAAAGCTTATTAATTGTATGTGCTCTTACTAAAAACAATAAGACTAGGCGCAGACCATCGATAGTTGTGCCTGTTGTCTGCGCATAGGCTAATATTTTAAAGAAAATTTTGTAAAAATCTATCGAATTTGGGTTATCTATTTGGAACCATAATGTCACTGAGAGACACCCAAATACATACATCAATCAGATTTCGTTTGAATCGTGGGTAAATAGAATTTCATCGATTTATCACCGTGTCTCTAGTCTAGACTAATGGACACGAAGCGGAAGGAAGGAAATCTCACGGTGGAAGTTCAACGACTCTACGTAACCGCAGTCGCTTACCGTTTGTCGGTAAACAGTAAACTTTAGTGCTTAGATCCCACACTCTTCCGACTATACCTGCACATATTATGCATCAACAAAATTTTATTTAATGTAGGCATGTGTTACTCCAGCTCATATGATACATAGATCTCTAAATTCTCTATCCTTTTGCTTATGTGAGAGAGAGAAAGAGAGATGATCACATGTCGGCCAGTCCGACACCTTCACCGTACGGCTATTTGTTGCTTCTTAGTCTGAGTTGCACCACCTTACTTTGACTTTAACAAACGTCAAAAATCTGCCAAACTCCATACAAAATACACCGGTTATCGTTATAGTTACGGTTAAAGTTAGGTGGTGCAACTCAGCCTTAGTCTTATCATAATTATTATTATCTTGATCTAAATTGTAACCTAGGCGTCATTCATACTCAATTATTTCGAATTTGACTCATGTCAGAATGTCCTATAGATTTTCAAAAAGCCGTTGTCTGAAATCTTCTTATTATTGATCATATTTTTTTTTTAAATCAAAGTTAACAACCAAGCCATAAACATCATTTGGTTTACAGTCCCTACAGTAACAAGACATTATAACATGAGAAACAATGCAGTTCAATAGATAAAGGTTCCCATAGCTATTGCATAAAGTGCAGTTAGGAACTGCATTTATGGACAGAAAAAAAGGATTTATTATGTGCAGTACACATACAGTTTCATTTTTAATGATTACCGTTATGTTACATTTTGAAACCATACTTAATAACTTAAATTCGAAGTTTCGTTCGTTCGTTCAACCTACTCTAACAAAGGCCTTTAAAGTTTAATTTCCACAATTTTATTCAAACTACAACATTTCAAAAACAATCTTTGGGTGGCGCCCGCGCAGTGATATTTTCCCGATCCACCCAGCCTGGATTGACATCTGTAATTCTTAATTTGAATGTTGACAGCACTGAGCGGCCCAGCCCATCGGCCACAGATTAATAAAAGAGCGTTATTAGTTCGTATTTAAATAGGAAACAATAAAATCATTTACTATTATTTTCATTTTTCTAAAGTCTCTAGTTGAAGGTCTGGGTTCCAGACTAATATTGTAATTTTAATATTGATAAATTGACTACATGTTTTGTATGACATTTAAATTCAATTGAATTATTCTAAATCTTAATATTTGGATCCTTTGTCTATGAAGAAAAACATGAGCACACCACATTATAAAATATCTAAATAATTGTATTACCGTTTTGAGCAAATAAAATAGTTGATTTGATTTGCTTTGAAGGAAAACATACTTCATACCGAACATTATGGTGTTGATCGCACATGCAGACGTAATATGCGCTTGCGTTCATACACTAGTATGTCATTTGCCGGTTTTACACTTTCTCTGCTACTTAAAGTGATTTCATTTAGTCAAATGAAATAGATTTTAGACCATATTTAGAAGTGAAAATTTCATATTATTGCTGGAATATTACTTTTCAATTGAGATTAATCAAATCAAATCATAAGTACTGTTAATTAATTAACGAAAATTGACTGACCGTACTGATCTATTGCACAGCTGTTTCTATAACCCTAAAACTGCTAAAACTATCATAGAGTATGTTAAAGAAGTTATGTAGTTAATTAATTTTACATACCTATGTATTTGTAAAATCAATCAACTATTCTTCTTACTTAAGGGCAGTTAATTATTTTTTTATTTTAAGGAATGTGCAATCAATTTAATCAAAGAAATTATAAAATTCCGCGTTGTAATATTAGGTACTTCCTAAAATACTGTTACCACCCAAATGTCAAATCAAATCGTCCCCCACAGTTAAACGGTGATTAGTGTTAATCAATGACTAATTAACCGTAAGTTAACAACGGGTTAGCCTGACGGCGGTACGTATCAATTTTCATTGGAAAGTGAGAAGTTTGGCGTAATTGTTAAATCACTTTCGTTATTTGAGTAAGGTTTCGCAATTATAAGCCTTTGAAATGATTACATGACCTAAAAATGGCTAAAATAACTTTCAACTATGAAAAATCTCTTTGTTTTTATTAATTGACTTTGAATTTGATTTAGCGCCTCTTCTTTCTACATTATCTAACCCGTCAAACGAAAGTAGGTTTACGAAAAACATCACAAACTGCTTGCATTCGCAAATTACAACTACGCCTTTTAAATTTTCAATACTCAATACTCAATACTCAATTCTTTATTGCATCCATAATGTTACAGAGGTGGTATGTATGGTTTTATAAGATACAATTATGGACCCTGTCGGGCACAGCATTCTAAGAGAGGGGAAGAATTTATAAATATTTAATTAATTCAATTATATTATTAGTTATTAATTATTTATCACAATAGGTATACAATTAATTTAATAATTGGTATTACTATTACATATAACATATTATTAATACAAAGTACAAACTTAGATTNCATTAGGATTTAAAAACTATGGAACTATAATATTGATTAACTTTTTGTGGAATTTCAGTGAAGTGCATTGTGTTTGTTGTTAGTTGATTGGTGCCAGTGATAAATGTGAGAGATATTGAAGAGTAGCGGTGGCGAATCTCGTAAGTACTTTTTGTATTTTACGTTGCAGAAGTAAGCAGTTACCGTTCAAATCGTAGTTAAACATAATTATTTTCTTTGTATGATCAGAATGATCAAACAAATACTTTTGTTGTTGATTTATGTACAATTTTAACTCAATAGCTCAATTTTTTAGTCGTATGTGTCATCACATAGATTTAATTTTTGTTTGGTGCGCGTTAGCGTGAGCATGAGTGTATCTATAAGTACTTGATTGTGTTTATTAGCTTAGTTAATAATAAGTACTGAAGCTTATTTTCTCCATCAAGGTTATTGTTTACATATGCGGTTGATCATGTAGGTCATAGGTGTCAGAACGGAATATGCGTCGTATCATTTCTCAATGTAATGTGATGCTACATGATACTTTGGAAGAAGTTATCCCTTGGTAGGTGTAGGTACGTCTTGTTCCTCTATCTATGATATCGACTTTCTTCTAACCATATTATAACTTAGTAGGTCACGTTAATTAGTACTACCTACCTATTGCAATATTCTTTTACATTTCCCACTAAGCACTTGCTCGTACTTTTCTCTTCTAGGCTAAATTCTTAAAAAAAACATTCTTTAAATTAATTTCTTAGGCAGTTCGATTTTATCAAGTTATTTCTAATTTTCAAATTAGTTTGAGACGCGACTCTTAACGCTAAAAAATTAAATAACTATTCTTTAAATTAATTAATTTTCAATATAATAAACAATTTCTAAGCATTTACACGATTTCTTTTTAGTTTCAACATCATCTTGAATTCTTGATGTTTGTATTCTTAAATTATCTCTCCACTAGGTATTTTAAAAAAGCCAACAAATAAAACACCATTTTTTTTTGCTTTTTTGTAACTTTTACGCGAACCAAGTGCCAGTTCACTTGCCATTTTCAAGCAATTAAGCGACAGTGAACTACGTAAAGTGCGTAAGTGCTTGGCGCAGAAAATTAGCGTCATAACATGCGCATGATTCGCAACGAGGCCTCGACGTAAAACCGTCTAACGCCGTTACACGTGATAACTGTTTTTAAAGAAGTATGTGGCTGTCACCATGACGAGTGTTTTTGCCAATGGTATTTGGTACTTTAACGTGGGGAAGTGTGCCGTCGTGTCACTGTCAAGTTTTTGATGTGTGAAAGCAAATAAAGGTCATTCTAAGAATATAATGGATATAATTTTTTGAGCATATCAACACTGTTGTCAGTAACTAATTGATACGATACTTTTTGTATTGTTTTTTGGGCTTAGTCTATAGGTCAGTTTCCTAAACTGTTTTGTACTGCGATGCTCTTGGAACTTTGTAATTTTTTTGGGACGTATATCTTAATAAAACACCAGTTATAGGTTATAGCTATACATATAAAAATTAATATTAAAAGTTAATACATTTATTATACTTTTTGAATGGGTACTAATGATAAATGAGAAGTGCGTCGGGAATTCACGATTGCTTTAAAGTTTGGGGACCCCTTCTTTAGGTATTAGTAGATATGCCAAATAGTATGCATAGGGTAAACCACCCAATCATTGGCACTCTACCAATTTATTGGCATGCTCCAGTTTTTCAAGAAAATTAAGATTCTTTGTAGCCAAACCTTATATTTTTTGGTAGAAATTGAAGAGTAATATCATTTATTACTCAACTGGCTACACACGTTTTTTATTATTTCAAACATCGCGGCGCTTCAACCATTTGTTTGACAAACCGGGACCTGTGCGAATAAAACAATCGAAATATTCGTTTTTTACTAAGGTAAGAGCTATCATAATCTTTAAAAAAAATGCAAATCTATTTTGTTGTTCTTATTCATAATCATTTTGTCTTATTATTGACTATATTAACTGCCTTTTTAAAACATTATTTTATAATTTAACGGCCAACTTTTAATTATTTGTAGTATGCCAACAATTGGTATGCGTAAAATCTGTTTATCCATTTTATTGGCACACATGCCAATAAAAGGGTATTTAAAATAATTTGAGTTTATTAAAAATTATACCTTGTTTGTCTGAAAATTGAGTTTAAATTGCATTTAAAATATTTTCTAACGTTTTGGATACACCAATCCAAATGTTGGCCCACTGCCAATTATATAAAATCCATTTATTGGCACGGGTGTCAAACATTGGTTAAAAAGGTGCCAATAAAAAATATTATCTTTTTAGCCACTTTCAAAGCCTTTCAAAGTATTATTCCACTAATCCCCGTTGACAATCCCCGTCAACGGGATTAGTGAACTTTTTGTTCATTAATCCCCGTTAACGCCAATGGAATTTATAATGGGGATTAATGAACTAAAAAGTTAATTAATCCCCAGTACGTTAAAAATAAAATACTAATGTAAGAATCAGGTACCTTCTATTTATTATTCTACTTATTATTATTATTATCAAATTAAATTAAATTTAAGACTGATTACAATACTTAAAAAAAATTAACACTTACCTGATTAACCAAAAGCACTATGGATATTGAATCGTTATTCCTCATTCATTCCTCATTTAAAAGAAGATGGAAACGATTACATACAAATTTGGCCCAAAATGTAACAAGATAAAAATGGTGTAATAAATTAATAGCTTTGTAATCAGGCTTAAATTAAATTAAATTTGATTATAAAAATAATCAATAAGTGAGTTGTTATCCAATAATAAATAGAAGGTACATCGATTCTTACATTACTATTTTATTTTTAACGTAGTTTTCTGAATAAAGAAAAGTAAAATAAAGTAATGGGGATTAATGAACTTTTTAGTTCATTTATCCCCATTATAAGCTCCATTGACGTTAGCGGGGATTAATTAATAAAAAGTTCACTAATCTCCGTTGACGGGGATTAGTCGAATAAGCCTGTGAAAGGCTTTGAAAGTGGTGCCACGGTCTACTATACAATCCAGATTGAAACATCCTGATCATCGCTCTAAGACCCGTCCGTTCACAGTTTTAACTGACGAGGAAGAACAGCTTTTTGTTGACTGGATAAAATAAAAATCAGTAGCAAAACAGGATTTCCGAAGAGAAAAGAAGATTTGATAAAACTGGTTATGGAAAGTTTAAAACCTCAGTTAAATATAAGCGTTTGAACTGATATGGTATGTTCCTATACAAAAAAAATGATACTTTTCTTTTAACAAAAGATTTTATTTTGTTTATTTCTATCATGAATCTCTTTAAAACCTCTACATAAGACCTAGCAGCTATTTTTCAGTCTTGCGAGATCAGTGCCAATAATAGGTAATTATCACTGCCAATAAAAGGTTTGGCTATGCCAACAACTGGTATTTTGAGGTAATTTTTTAAAAGGTACACTATATTGAATAAATGATTTAATTTATTAATGATAAGTACTTTATAATATTCTGCAAAGATTAAAAGAACAATATAAATGTTTTTATCTTTGATAAAACATATTTTTACATGTAAATTTTACCGGTTTTGTGAAGTAGCTGCTTAAAGTGCCAATAATTGGGTGGTTTACCCTATTTGTCTATCAACGTCTATATATATAAAAGAAAGTCGTGTTAGTTACTTCGCCTATAACTCAAGAACGGCTGAACCGATTTAGCTGAAAATTGTCAGGGAGGTAGTTTAGAGCCAGGAGAAGGACATAGGATACTTTTTATCCCGTTCGAAATTAAAAAAAAAGTCTGCTTATTTATTGCCATTAAGGCGGAACAAAGTTCGCCGGGTCAGCTAGTTATACATAAAATAAAATTGGTTAGAACATTTTGGATCACACAAACAAATAGACGTAGAAGCAATTACTTTCGCATATTTTAATTTTAATACAGAGAAAACCCCTAACAAAAGCAGCAGCGTTAAAATTTTAATATCCTCATTTTATACTCAATTTTAATGATAGGCGCGTAGGCGAAACGAGTCATTAGATACTTCATTGCTTACCAATTTAGGTATTTACAGTCCTGGTATCAGTGATCACTGGTTCCGAGCAAGTTTCACTGGGTGGCACCTAAACCGGCTTGGACTTTTCTTTTCATTTATTGAATTACCAGTATCATGTAGGAAGTGAGGAAGTCTAGAGCTTGTGGGCTAGGTTAATAACAGACGTAGAAGGTCTGGTTTATAAGCTGTGTGTGGTTAGCTGTGACGTGATTTGCTTAAGAATGCAGTTAAAATTACAGGGCTTTTAATGAGGAAAGTTAGATATAGGATGTCATTTAGTTACGATTAGGTAGTGAAACTTAATTGGCTTTGGTATGTTTAAATTCACATTTAAGAATAAGGCTATGAATGAATATTACTAATACGTATTTTACAAAACGACTCGATGAGATGTACGTACTTTTTACAGTAAAACTTGTCCCTAGAGGGCTTCGAACCTGCTACAACTGCTCAATAGTTAGTTGGTTAGACAATTTGTGATAAATCGACCAAATAACACAGTTATCTTATGATCACACTGACAATAGGGGATCAGACTGCAGATCTTTAGCGTACTTAGACCTTTAAGTATAAGCCAGATAGTTTTGACCGTTCCAACCCCTTGCCAGACAAGCATTTTAGAGCAGCTGCCAAAGCCAAGATGACCCGAACTTCATGATGGTCCAACGATTTTGGGAGCATGCGCTGACAAACTTTCAGCTTTTATGAAATAACGTAGGTGTGGCGTTCACTAGCTCTCAGTCCATTAGTGAGTTTCAACCAGTTACGCTTAATCAAATGTTAATCAACTCAAAGTAAAATTAACGAAATCATTATTGGAATAGAGACGAGACTCATTGTAAAGCATTTGGATTGGGTGTTAATAAACTAAAGTAAATAATTTTCCTTCAAACGAACTGGCTTTTTGCACGCATGTCGATGTATTAATTGCTTTTGTTATTTATCGAGAACAAGAATAAAATTCAGGTGCAAATTGGTGATCGGAACACAACGATTATATTGTAAAATTTTCTAAAGAATACATTTCTTTGCAAATTTTCAAAATATTTAAGATCAGCTTGATTGGTCTCTAATTATTTAGAGCCAGAGCGCGCTAGTCGCTTTTTAGTGAAGTTAATTTAGAAAATATTTTGTGTGTCGTCAAAAATCTGTCAAACTTCATACAAAAAACAGCGGTTATTGTTATAGTTACGGTTAAAGTTAGATGGTTCAACTCGGCCTAATGCCCGTTTTCACCATCAATTGCTAATTTTGAAGTTACCCCTATGGTAACACATAACCGGAATTTTGTTTTCATAAGGGTCACTTAAAAATTAGGGATTGATGGTGAAAACGGTCTAACAAGTCTACACCTAATAATACCATGTGGGTTATAATAACTGAGTTCTCTAACCTTAGTGTCATATTTTGAGAATACAAACTGACTAGTCAGCTACTAGTTAAACCGGTTGTTAACTACGTGTGCTCTATATTTATGCGAAATGTAGATTAACAATTTTCACTTTAGGCCTAACATAAATATTGCTACATCTTTTAGTATGTGTTTTTATTGTCGTGTTTAATCCCAACTAATATTATAAATGCGAAAGTAACTCTGTCTGTCTGTCTGTCTGTTACGCTTTCCCGCTTAAACCTCGCAACCGATTTTAATGAAATTTGGCATAGAGATAGTTTGAGTCCCGGGAAAGAACATAGGATAGTTTTTATCCCGGTTTTTGAAACAGGGACGCGCGCGATAAAGTTTTTCTGTGACAGACAAAATTCCACGCGGGCGAAGCCGCGGGCGGAAAGCTAGTGTTAAAATATTATACAGTGGTACCGATCTGTACTACAGACACCGCTAAAGGTTTTAAACCTTTGTTTGTCACCTGGTATCCGCTTTGCAATGGAGGGAAGTCGAACAACTCCTCCTATGTTCTTCTGATTAATTTCGTTGCGGGTCCAATGACAGTTTAACTTTCCCCCGGGACAAACTTGACCTTCATTGGTTGGGTTTTTGTGGCGGTCAAGCTGTAGATCCTGGCTACACAGGAGTTGCAGTGGTGGGAACGAGAGGTGGGAATAGTCCCGTACAGACACCGCACATAACAATCACATTGGTTTATCTGTATTAATAGTAGCTGTACTATACTGACCAATATTTGCGAGGTGCAATAAATATAAAAAATAAAAACTTGAATCGAATTAAAAAAACAGAGTTTATAGAGCAGATTGATGTTATTAACTAAATACAAATTAATAAACTACATTTTGAATATCTTAGGTCAATCCTATGCCGTCGTAAACGTTTAGGCTGGGTTCCACAATCTTACTTTGACTATAACAAACGAGAAAAGTCTGTCAAACTCCATACAAAAAGCACCGGTTATTTTTATAGTTACCGTTAACCGTTAAAGTCATGTGGTGCAACTCAGCCTTATAATCTCGTTTAGTTATTCATAAGAGAGAGTTAAATCTTTTCTTTTCTACAATAAATAATAGAAGCAGTTATGTAACTTGATGAAGGTGGCATAATAAGATTGGGAGTAGTAAATATGTGACATGAATTATTATAATAGATCTAACTTTGTTTTAAACGTGACTTAAAATACACCCTAACACTCTTTTTCTATAGACACAAGAGCACAAGAATGTGGTTAAAAATATTGTAAGTTGATTAAATATCACACAAATTCATTGAAATAATATTTGAGGCAATATAATATTAAAACAATTATTAGGTACTAGCTTTCCGCCCGCGTGGAATTTTGTCTGTCACAGAAAATCTTTTCAAAAACCGGGATAAAAACTATCCTATGTCCTTTCCCGGGACTCAAACTATCTCTATGCCAAATTTCATCAAAATCTTTTCAGTGGTTTAGGCGTGAAAGCAAGACAGACAGAATTACTTTCGCATTTATAATATTAGTATAGATAGACTATGAAGTGATGAATGAAGAATACACGCATGACCAAATACAACAGAGAATAGAAGATGTATGAAACGTTAAGAGTCGAGTTGCACTTATACTGAAAGTTACATTCGCTAAAGGCAAGGCCAATGTAAAGGAGTGTTAGATTCTAATTGACTTTACATAGAATTCATTTTTTTTTTTTTTTTTTTTTTAATCTCCGGCTGNTATTGTTCACATATGCGGTTGATCATGTAGGTCAGAGGTGTCGGAACGGAATATGCATATCATTTCTCAATGTAATGTGATGCTACATGATACTTTGGAAGAAATTATCCCTCGGTAGGTGTAGGTAGGTACGTCTGGTTCCTCTATGATATCGACTTTCTTCTAACCATATTATAACTTAAAATAGGTCACGTTTAATTAGTACTATCTACTTATTGCAATATTCTTTTACATTTCCCACTAGGCGCTTGCTCGTACTTTTCTCCTCTAGACTATATTCTTTAAAAAACCTTCTTTAAAATAAATAATTTTCAATGTAAACTACGTCTTAGCAATGACATTTTCATTTAATTTTAAACAGCTAATCTTGATGTGTGATAATAATCGTAAGGTATTACAAAAAGTGAGTTTCACAAACAAAACAATCCCTTACCAAGTCGAACCTTAACTTCGAACTCCTATGTTCATCAAATTAATTTCGTTGCGGGTCTAATGACACTTTAACTTCTCCCTTAAAAAACTTTGCCTTCGCTAGTTGGTTTTTATTGGCGGTCAGTAGATCCTGGTTACACAGGAGTTTCAGCGGTAGGAACGAGAGGTGGCAAAGTCTCGTATACAAAACAAATCGTTTTTATTACATACTTTTTTATAACTTTTACGCGAACCAGTTCACTTGCCATTTTCAAACAATTAAGCGACAGTGAACTGCGTAAAGTGCGTAAGTGCTTGGCGCAGAAAATTAGCGTCATAACATGCGCATGATTCGCAACGAGGCCTCGACGTAAAACTAAAACCGTCTAACGCCGTTAAACGTGATAACTGTTTTTAAAGAAGTATGTGGCAGTGGTGTGGCATGACTAGGGTTTTTCCAATGGTATTTGGTACTATAACGTGGGGAAGTGTGCCGTCGTGTCACTGTCAAGTTTTTGATGATATGTGAAAGTAAATAAGGCCTCCCGAAAGTCTCATTGTAACAATATGGTGACCAGATTTTTTTGAGCATATCGACATTGTTGTCAGTAACTTTGATACGATACTTTTGTATTGTTTTTTTGGGTTTACCCTAGATAGGTCAGTTTCCTAAACTTTTTTTTACTGCAATGCTCTTGAAACTTTGTAATTTTTTTGGGACGCATATCTTAACAAAACATAGGTTAACATTACAAACTATAGGTTATAGCTATACATATAAAATTTAAAATAAAAAGTTAATACATTTATTATACTTTTTGAATGGGCACTAATGATAATGAGAATGTAGGTACGTCGCGAATTCGCGATTGCTTAAAGTTTGGGGACCCCTGCTTTATGTTAAGTAAAAAAAAAAAATATTTTCTTTATTATTCTTATAAAAACTTTATTCTTGGTTAGATGGTAAAATATTGCCAAATGTTTTTGCAAACNAGGTCCGACATTTCAAAGGGGTTAACTTTAAGGTATTGGCATATAGCCATGTGCTGTACTCTTTGCCGGGCAAAACGTGGACATTCTTTGAGTAGGTGAAGTATATCCTGGACAGCATTTGTGTCGCAATTGCACTTATCGGTCTCGACTATCTTGAACCGATGTAAGTATTGTCGGTGATAGCCGTGACCAGAATTCAGAGTAGAAAACTTATTTTCATTGTCATCATTTCAGCCATTGGACGCGCCGCGGCGCGTCCGGTGCTGAACATAGGCCTCCCCCAATAATTTTCATTCATATGATTTGAAATTAGTAATTCTTTCAAAAATTCATTGCCTAAATACAAGTTCTATGGGGATTATCAGACTTTACTTCATAATTCAAATAATTAAAATCAAAATTTATCTTTATTTGTATAGACTAATTAAATTAGTAATAACAAATCGTCAAATGCTCTTATGGAGCTTATCCATGTGTCATTATTTTTTTGCCCTACCAGCGCTTCGAGACAAACATTTGGCAAGTGCTGAGAAGAAGCATCGCAATAAACTCAGTTAGAGTACTTAGGACGGAGAAAGTGATTAAATAATTCATTCCTAAACGGTGCAACTGGATGTCTAAACAAAAACTGCACGCTGTTTTTTCATCTCCATCAATGGATCTTTGCAATGTGTTTTCAAACATCGTAAGTTGTTTATTCTTGGCACGCGACGAAGAAACTCTAAAGACAATGTCCTCCGATGTAAAACGGTTTACAGTCATCGAATAAGGCGAGTTATCGATTCAGTGTAATCGAGAATGATTGATGATATTATGTAAATCCATTCAATGATGTCCGATTGATGATTTATTCGTGGTAGAGTGATTTGTGACGTATGTTTCAGTAAAAGATTTTAGCTCTAGTTATGACAAGAATCCTCTCTCTATTTTTTCTGTTGATTTCATTTAATTAGAAAGTTCCTACACAATTTTGTCTTTTTAATTTTGAGTTTGTGTAAAACTAAGTACAAGAAGCTAAAAAGTTGAAACGTGATTAAACGTTTTAAGTAAATACAAAATACATATAAAATTATCACTCAGCTTAAGCTATGTGGATTGGTTAGGATGCAGAACTCATAGGCTTGTGTAAGACTTATTACTTTTATGCTACTTGTATCATAATACTTATAAGCTGTATGTTTTCCTAATAAAGAAAATATAATCTAAAATATAGAACTGTAGTTGCATTGTTATTAAAAATTCATAATTTAAAGGTTTTAAAAACTTAATATCATGTTATTTAATGTGATCTTAGCAGATCTATAGAAGATGTAAATCGTCATACACTTGGTTTCATTACGTTTGATTCAAAATCACACGCAGTGCGTTGCGCCGGCGCATCTTAATTATGCAAAACAAGTCAATTATTCGCGTAAACAACACTATTTGGATGTTTGGAAAACAACAGTAAGAATTTTTATCTTTGCGATAACAGTTGACTACAAAATTTAGCTCAGAATATGTATTTTACTTTTTTACATCTTTTGGGCTGTGTTTAGTATGGTGAATGAATGAATGAAGCTTTTTAATGAAAATATTTTCACTTTGAGATTCACATTTTGATTTGATTACTAAGTTAATTTATAAGATAAAATAGACTTAGGAAAAAACTTAACGATATTGTAATCGCTTGAAAATAGAATTAAGGAGCTTTCACTGCGTAAGCTGAGCTTTCGTAGAGTAGATAATTGAGGTTTTTTGTTTGTGGTACTTTAATGCAATAGATAGTTGATACATATAGATTTATTAAACAAATTAACATTTTTTTTTATTTAAAACTGAAATAATGTACCTATTTTATTTTATCTTTAGAATTATAATACGTTGTTAGTAAAAAAAATCTAAGCAAATCAAATTCCCCAAAAAATATTCAGATGAAAACACGTATAATTAATTTGTTAAAGAAATAAATGAAAAAAAAAAACGCTTTTAAAACGTGCCAAAAATATGTCTCGAACAAAATTTTGAAAAAAATAAAATAAAAAACAAAAACTTACCATCAACAATAAATAACACAGGCAGTCTCCGATCTGCATGGTGACGTCAGGCGAGCGGCGCGCGCGGCGGTCGGGCGGGCTGTGCGATGCGTCCGCGCATGCCGGCTGCTCGCGCCCGTGACAGAACTGTGTAGAGCGGATAATACTGCTTTCTCCTATTTTAGTTAAAGTGAGTTTAGGTGTTGAGGACTTTTTGTAAAGTTTGTTCGCTTTACCCTAACCCTTTCGGACCCGCGCTTAAACTAGAAATAAATTTGTAATTTTGAAGATGAATTTTAGGTAATTTGGGGCCGCAGATTACGAATCCGCTATAATTTTCCAGATTTTCCGCCGCCATCTTGGAAAATTCATATACCAACAATTGTATCAAACTGGGCCCTTCACTTCCCACGTACAATTGTGAGGGTCAAAATTGTAAGGGTTTTGGAAATTTTATCAATGGCATGAATTCCGAAAAACGTATTTATAACCAGTAAGGAATAAAGAGGTTTCATTTTTATACCAATATTTGCCATTTAATATTGATTTGTGGGCAAAACCATCTGTTCCATGAGCTCAAAAGTAAATATAGCACTCGAAATATTTCTATGAAGTTTTAATATCTCCTGGATCATGAACTGCATCTCCTGGAAGATGTTGACGATTGAAGGGCTTCGTCTGCTATGCCGCTTGCATACTCAGAGGTATGTATCGTCATGAATGTCTGAGCCTTCATCAGAAGAAGAGGAGTAGTTCATCTGAAGTAGCCGAAACTAGCTTTTGTCATTGTCATCGCTCTCATCCCCAGATGTATTGAGCATCTCTGCGATAGTAGCGTCGTTTAAAATCGGAAACATGGTGCGGAAACCATGAAAAATTAATAATTATGAGAAACTTAAAATACGCATAAGGTATTGTAGGGCCCACGTCGATACAATTGTGTCAGTAAAGTTCGTTAAGCCATTATGCCAAAGTCTTTGCTTACAATTAGTCACTGTTATCACAAAAAGATGCTATTTTTATCTATTTGTTTAATCAATAACTTGTAAATTACTACAATTATAAAATAAAACCATAGTAGGTACTTTCTTTCGCCAAGTCGGGGAGCGCAATCAGTCATGAACTGTACAGGTTGTAACCTGCTCACCAACTGCGCTTCGGACAAAATTTGCACGGGAGGTGAAAGAACGCATCCCGCACAATCGTACGATACTCAGCCCATCCACTTTTGATGTAAAACTAATGAGATAATCTCGATTTTGTAACCCGCACAATTGTATTGGAGCGGTCCGAAAGGGCTAAAAAAAACATCGAATATTTAGCCAATTTAGGTGCTGAGAAGGACTTTTTATTCAATTTGTTCACTTTACCCTAAAAAACATCGAATGTTTAGCCAATTTAGATGCTGAGAAGGACTTTTTATTCAATTTGTTCGCTTTACCTCAAAAAACATCGACAATTTAGTCACGGGACGTCCATAGCTGGACATAGGACCCTATGATTTTCTGTTTGTCCCTTCCTTTATACGCTAGATGATCTGTCCAACTTGTGGGTGGACGTCACACGCTGCGCTTGCCGATAAAGTATTCAATATGTTGGATTTACCTCTCAAAATCATCATCATCATCATTTCAGCCATAGCAAGCCATTGCTGAACAAACGCATTCCCTAATGATTCCCTGATTTGCCTTCCTGCAAACTTTATAAGGTCACCTGTCCAGTGAGTGCATGCTCTACACTGCGCTTGCCGGTACGTGGCCTCAATTCCAGAACCTTGCTGTCCCATCTGCCATCAGGTATCAGTTTGAGTGCCCATTGCCACTTCAGTTTGCTAATCCGTCTCTTTCCCACTAACTACCTGCAAGTCCGTTGTCCGTCCTGCAAACCTTTGTTTGTCACCTGTCATCCGCTTTGCAATGAAGGGAAGTCGAACCTTAATTTCGAACTCCTCCTATGTTCTTCTGATTAATATCGTTGCGGGTCCAATCACAGTTTAACTTTCCCCCGGGAAAAACTTGACTTTCATTGTTTGGGTTTTTTGGCGGTCAAGCTGTAGATCCTGGCTACACAGAAGTTGCAGCGGTGGGAACGAGAGGTGGGAATAGTCCCGTTACCGGCAACTCCGGTATACGTCTTGTCATTTATCCGGTTTTGAAAGGCAGATTCGCTCTACCTATTCTTATAGGACGTGAACATTTTATTATGTTCTTATACCTACCATTATGTTAGTTATTCTTGGTAACACAACGCCAAGTCATTCTCCTCGTTTTTAAAATTTTCTTCTGAACTGGATTTTGTATTTTGCTACGTCACATTCATGTTGGTCACTTGAGCTTGTTTTTGTTTGAACAACTTATAACTTAACTGTTTTCTCACTTATTTTCAAAATGAAATAATCATGTTTAAGTATTAAATATTTTGTAGTATTATTCATTAATCATTATTATTTGACTTTAGAGCGAATTATACCAGCTGGGTTTATTTAAAACATTCTTATTAGCTTTTCCAGAGTAATGTTTTGGTGGTTTTGGTGGTATTCACATAAGAATTACTTTTATTTGGGTGTATTAACAGCTCTATATCGTTCGGCTACCCCGCCTGCGCAGCCGTCAGCCACTCTCACATCTTTGTTTATTTATTTATTCCTATAAACAATAGCTTTGCACTAATCTATTGCATTGTAACTATTCTCAATGGACACCTACGATTGATTGACCTACTTTTTAAATAACTAACATTTTTTATGATATATTAGCTCATTAAATTTTACATGAATTATTTATTGGCTTTATTATTTACGTTCACTTGGAACGTGCAACTAAGAAAATAGATTGTTAATTTAACATTTTCCTCCAGTGTTTATTATTATTTCAATTGATTTGGCAAATGGCAAATTGAAATTATTTTTACAAAAAATTACACTTGGGCTTATTAATAATATTATTTAATTTATGACATAGAATTCGGGAAAATTTACATATTTCGGTAGGTTGATTTTTGACAACTAATAGATTAAAAATATAATAATAATGTCGTGTACAAAAATATACTTGAATCAAAAGGTCTTGAGTTCAATCTCTGGCTTGCACAAAATGCTAGTTATTCATCATCATCATTTCAGCCACAGGACGTCCACTGCTGAACATAGGCCTCCCCCAATGCTTTCCATGTTGATCGATTGGTAGCGGCCTGCGTCCAGCGCTTCCCTGCTACCTTTACGATGTCGTCGGTCCACCTTGTAGGTGGACGTCCCACGCTGCGTTTTCCGGTACGCGGCCTCCATTCCAGAACCTTTCTGCCCCATCGGCCGTCAGTTCTGCGTACTATGTGCCCTGCCCATTGCCACTACAGCTTGCTAATACGTCGGGCTATGACAGCGACTTTGGTTCGTTTACGGATCTCCTCATTTCTGATTCGATCTCGCAAAGAAACACCATCATTATCGATACTAAATACTTATTAATTTTTATACTGTCTGATAGAAAATTAAGTAAACACAAACCAAATTAAAATAATTTAAGCAGAGTTGCTGTAGCCAGTCTCTGTTTCTGTCAAATGTTAAACAATTTACCAAACGACAGGAAAGGAAGAAAAAATAACTCAACTATTAAAATGTAGTTTGTAGCATCAAGTTTTAACAAAAGCTTAGTTAGATATTGGTAGAGTAACGCCATCTATTCATAAGAGTAGAAATTTCAATGTTAGATCAACAACTGACAATGCAACCTGCTTGATTCATGCTAGCTGTTAAATGTTTCGATAATCTTACGTTAGATGGTGCTACTACGTTTATTAGATTCTACCCAAATTATTATTATTTAGGTACTGTGAAACTTTGAAATTAATGCCTGAAAATGACTGAATTGCTGGCATTATTTAGCTTTTAGTTTTTCTCGTAAATATTTTATTTAAACAAGGTAGAGCTTTGTTCATTCATTTTGTTGATTTATTATATTAAAATAATAGAGGGATAGAGTTGATTCAAAATGCTTTATTCAGTGGCATGAAAAATTTATTTGATTTTCTTTTAATTACATTATTATGCTATGCTAAAATAAATACAGAAATTGTTCGGATATCTTCATCTTATTTATATGTTCATTTAAATAATAGTGGGTAATTAATAATAATACATAAAAGCGTCTAACCTATTTATTTATTTACAATCCAATGAATAATTTACTGTTAAAAATAACGATAAGTGACTTATTTGTTTTATGTCTTACAAGACCAGATTAAATAAAGATTGCAAGGATCAATGTTAATATTTATAGATGCATATGACAGTAGAAATTTTAAGATATTCACATAAAAATTGTGTCACTCGATTATCGTGAAAACTTAAAAACTTACATGTGTTAACTATAATTCGGCATTGATAAAATGAATGCTCTCCTTAAACGATACTTGAATAAATCACACAAGTTACATTAAAACTTGAAAATGTCTAAATTGGAAGATAAAATTCGTTTGATGACTCGATACAATACAAAACCTAAGTGTCGCGGGACCCGTATCGACAAAAGTTTTTATAAGGAATATTCATTAAGAAGACGGAAATTTAATTTCTTGTTACCTTACTTATGACACCAATTTATTCTTCATTTTTAACACAAATATTATATTTTCATTTTTCCGTAGGTATTAAAGTTTTTTTCAGTCAGTAAAATATTATTTTACAAAGTAGGTATTGCATTAAATAACAACTGTCTACAGTATTTTTGCGCACGGGTTATGCATAGCTTATTTTTATTGCTTTATAACCTAGAAACAAGAATAACAACAAAAAATTGTTCTGAATTTGCTTTTATGTGTAAAAAATAGAAAAATTCATATCAATGAATGTATGAAACATGAACATAGAGATGATGTAATTTGTTGCTAAATATTATTTTTTCTTTCTTTCTTTCATTATTTCTTATTATTAAAACATAACAAACATCCATTTAAGATTCATTCTCACAAGAGAAAAATTAAAATAGAGTCCAAATATTTATTAAAAATGAAAAGTTCTAATTTCCTGTTATGTTCCATAGAAGATTATTTTCATAAAAATCTAACCCTATTATGCTTTTAGTATACTGGCCTTGGTAACGTCGTTTCTCAAATCCCACTATATTTTGATGAAAGCGTGCCCCTTGTTCTTGCGAATAAGCCCCCATAATTATTTATAAATATATCCCAATGAGAATGTGACGTGCATCTTGAGAGACATTCTACTATGAAGATGGAAAATTCAAATCGCTATAACTTCTTAAAAAGCAAATATTTTCGATTTGTAATCGCACTTTTTTATATACATTTGCTTATATAATCAGAATATAATAAGTAAAATCCATGCGCAAAAAAAAAATATTTTTTTGTTGACCGGTGTAATGTTTGGATAACAAATTCCTCTTTAAAATTTTAGCAAAGTCCAAAGATAGAGCACAGCAAAGTTTTTATAATTAACAACGTAATGAGTATTACGTTTAATTCAAACAGATCTTTTCGCCTGAAACACAGGTTTTTAACCTACAAAAGACTTTTATTATTATTAGGCTACAAAAGACTATGAACTATAATATGTAAACTCTAGCATAATAAGTTCTTATAATGCTCTTATTTTAATGAATAAATTATTTATTTAAACAAATAGTTTTTATTTATTTTTAGGATTCCGCACCCAAAGGGTGATCACGGGACCCTTTTACTAAGACTTCGCTGTCTGTCTATCACCAGGCTGTATCTCATGAGCCGTGAAAGCTAGAAAGTTTGACCGGTTCAATTTTTCTTTCAGGGTGTTTTTTCTTGAAAATTTAGAATAGAATACAATAGAATAGAATACCTTTATTCAGCATTAACATTTATGTGCATACATGTACAGAAGTTAAATTACTGAGCCATGCTGAAAAGGCGCCCGCTCAGCGAAAATCGTGACATGACACAAGTCCTCAAGTCACGAAGCTGGTTTTCAGCGGGTACCACAACATGGGGGTTATTATTACGCCAAATAAGCGCCCTTTTGACAGTGACGGTTTTTATATTTTATTTAGCAGTGTCTGTGTCACTGCTTCCACTAAATTCTTAGTTTGTAAATTGTTAATGATTCACTGGTGTCATAAATAACGTAACGACATTATATACTATAACTTATATCTAATCGATGCCGGAAGATACATAACATCCCCACGCCTTGCCAACGGCGGTCACTGCAGCAATGAAATCGTAACGTTACTATACAGGTTGGTGCGTCAGTGGGGAATCGAAACTTCAGGAGATTATAGCATAATAAATTAAATTTCGCTTATGTAAATGTAAGATAAACTTCGCTGTATGTTACTTGAAACTAATCCAAAAATATTAAAGTCTCTTTCTTTACTCTTTTCTCTTTTAATCAGTTTTGATTTAGATTATGGTGCTAAAAGATGGTACCTAAGGAAATAAAAATGTTGATGTATTAATTAATTAAAGGCATTAATGTTGTCCCTTTAGTTGTTTGTTTTATTGAAAGCAGCCCAGAAAATTATGATCTCAAAATTAAGTAGGTAAAATTTTGGTAACATTAAGTTATATTGTCAGTAAAATCTCCAAAAGTTTCATCCACCACTGACGGGTCACCCTGTATAATCAATAATGGAAGGCTAGAAGTTGAAGTGAAGGCACGCAAAGTGTATTTACATTGGTGCTGCATGATAAACGTTGGCTTGGCTGTGCAGGACTTCTTAAGGCGATCCCAATAATGCAGTAATAAAGAGTGAAAAAGCAAAATATAAAAAAAAAACAAACAAAAAACAAGAGTAAAGATGTCAGAACTGAAAAAAAAAAATGAACTGAAAGAAACAAAAGACAGGGTATTCAACAAAAAAAACTAAACAATATTGATTTGATCAATTATAAAACAAAATGAAAACTGATACTTAGAGACTTTCATGAAATAAAAAAGAAAAAATATGTGAATGCATTATAAAATGGGAGCGTCTATATTGTGTATATTTTTACTAAATTATCTTTAACCTATGTGACATGCTTACTCCGATATGTTTTGTTCCATTTAGATAATTATTATTGTTTGTTTTGGTAAAATGAAGCTAAGCGAAGGAAACCGTTTTCAATTTAATGTTTTGTTCCTTGAGTTATTTTTGAAATCTTTTGGCAGTGTAATACTTTTTTCCAATATCAATACAAACTATGTGTCGCTTTGCCTCATTTTTTTACTATGAAGTTTAAAAAAGCGAACACTCATTAAGCTTAAACCTCAACACAAGCCAAAGCTTCAAAACTATCAAATAATAAATATTTATTTACAAATACTAATACTATTGTGTGTAACATTGCATCGCGTGATAAAATTAACCATGATTAACTACAAATCGACTATCAATTTAATATATTTGGATAGAATTTTTCGATTATTATAATTTACAAATCGACATTATCTACAATGGAGATAGTGGAAAGACCCTGTTTTAACAAGACCAATATATCCTATGAAGGTCCGTTGAGCTTAACTACAAACCACTGAGCGAGGTATCAATTAGGATTTTAGAAAATAAATCTGGTAACAAGTACTTTTGAATGCTTAGATTCAACAAGTATAAAAGAAATAAACGATATGTATAAAGATAAAAAAATATAAAAATTAAAAATCACTGCTAAAATCACGAGTCTCAACTCTCGTGGACCAGAAACTTAGCATACTCGATTGCACGAAAGAAAAAAGCTAAAGCTTTCATTGGGTTGCCTCAGCGGTGTGGTAGTGCGAGGGGGGGTGGTAGCGCCAAACCTGTGGTGGGGAGTACTCCACGGGGACTTCTTGCGCGGCCCCGCCGGCGCCCCACATGAGCACCGTCTGCCGGGGCATCTCGGCCTGGGGTTGCTGCATCCGCTCCTGTTCTGTAGACCCGCTCGACCCACCCGGACTGGGCCCTGGGACCACACTGGGTGACCTCCTCTCCTGCCCCGTCACAGGACTCATATACCTCCCGCTGCTGTCCACGTACGCATACTCTCTTGATGGCGGCCTGTGATACGTCGGTGCTACTTCGTAACCAGGCGGCGGCGCCGGCTCTAGGAAGCCATTAGGCGCGTACGGGGTATAATGGTAAGACAGAGGCTTGTATTGGTGGAAGAGGTTGTCCGCTGTTAGGAACCGGTCGTCTAACGGCGGCGGGGCGTAATGCAATGCGGGAGCTGGCGGGTATTCCCCGTACGGCGCTGTGTACGCCCCGTTTAGGTTCGTATAAGCCGCTGCGACTGCATCAGCTGCTAGGTAGTCGACTGGGGGAGGCGCTGGTGTGGTTGGAACTCGTCTTTTATTCCTACACGTCGATAGGAAGTCCCTCAGCTGTGTTTTATATCGCCTGGCTGCTCTGGGTGGCGTGGTCACACTGGTCTCACAGCCTGAGAGCTGTTCAGTCTCGGAGAAGTATAGGCTGGTGAGCCCCGTATCTAGGTAACTGACTTTGAAGTCCATCGTTCTTTTGCCAAGCAAATCTCTGCCTTCTTCCTCCCTGGAAACAAACAAAGTTTCTATTTTAGCTCCATGGTATACCAATATCTTTCCTGATCCTAAAAATATATGTATTATAGCCAGATCTGGCGTTACTCCTCACGCGCTGGGGTTGAGGAGGTTTTTGGTAATCAAGAGAAGATTATGTCCTCTGTATAGTAGTAGAAAGCAATGGCGCTGATGATGATGATGGTTACTTACATCAGCGGCCGATGCGTGCTGATGACGAAGTCCGGCTTGGAGTTCTTGTAGACGAGCCGCGACGAGGTCTGCAGCCACTGCCACTGCCCGTCCTTCGTCTGGAAGCGATACGCGATCATCCCGGAAGCACCTGTTTTTAATACTGGAACAGAAAAGGGGACGAATTATGTTAAAAGCTCATGGAATGCAAAATAAGAATCAGTTGAATATAGAAATCAGATAAAAATAGAAACATCTGAACGCCAAAGAAGTAATCATTATAGAGTTCAGCACTCAGTAATTCTGTCACGCAAACAGTAGTTCTTTCACACATTAGTCAGGCATTTAGTAGCATAATGGAGTTTTCTCAAAAAGTGGACTTCTCACAACGGGGATTTCTCATAATGTTCGCAAAACGGGGATTTCTCAAAATGGGGAGTTAGATAAATGGAACTGTCTATAATAGCGTAAGCAGAATCTGAATTTAATAAATTACTTACATTCTTGGTGAGCACTGGCCACATAGGCCAAGTCATCGTAATGAACTAGATCGTAGCCACCCATATTCGCCAATTCAGCGTCTGTATATCCTAATAGCATTTTACCCCTGAAAAGAAAGAAAATATAACATTAAAAACACTTAATATCAAAATAGCTTATTTAAAATGATTGCTTGATTTTGATTTTTTTCTGACTCACTACATTGATCCTGGTAAAACCATGTCTTTACTTAGGCCCGGTTTCTGAATTGGGGTATTCCAGCTTGAACGTGCTCATCTTTTACTTATGAAAAATCCATAATTAGAAGATGCTCAAACTAGAACATGCTCAAGGCAAAAACCTCAATTGTGAAACCGAGCCTATGTTTGAACATGTACTTAGATGAAACAGGATTCATGGTACAATTTGAAATGCATTTAGTTCATTCCAATAAACTGGTCCAATTGTAGGCTTAACAGTCCGCCATTAGGTTATTTGACTTCTAATAAATGGATTAGTCACACCACGCTCGGGTTAGCGCCCATGATTACCGATTATACACGGATTGAAATAAGCTTTTGCGGTTCTATTGTTGTGCTTTTGGCGAAAATATATTGCCTATTTATATTTTGATATCAGTATAAAGTTCAATGCGATATAGGTAATTACTTTTCAAAATATCCGATGATGAGATAAAGCTCTTGGATTAAGGATTTTCAAGGCATCATGGTTTGTGAAAAATACATTGATGTTTAAAAATCAAGGATCGTTAGTAGATCTTCAGTCTAATGTAGGTAATAGTGTCAATTTATTTTTAGAGAAAATTAACAAAGCCGTAAGAAATGCAGTAAAAAGATCCTACCCTATTACTCAGTAGTGCGTAACTGTGATCTACATTCAATCAGATATCCAGTTTTAGTTCTTCTATCATATTTTCTTAAGTGTTTTGCTGATAATTATTAATAGTACTATAATTCCTAGTTCTTAAAAGTTAGTAAGGTACGTAACCTATATTTTCTGGTGGTGGTTCATCAACATTTTCAAATCATTTGATTATTTATAGTCATCATCATCTTCATCATTGAATCTCAGCCATAGGGCGTCCACTGATGAACATAGGCCTCAATGATTTCCACAATGGCCGGTTGGTGGCGGCCTGCATAATTTAGGCGGTTATCACAGGGCAGATTTAATCATTGTATGCAAGTACCTCAGTTTGTATAGAAAACACGCGCGGCACTTCACACTGACAACGCGTCCGCGCGCGTGATTTTTTATATGAAAATCACGCGCTGCGCGGCGGAGCGCGGCGCAGTGTGATAACCGCCTTATAGTACTTAACTAATTACATAATATTAAATAGTATGTCATCATACTCACCTTTGATCCATAGAGACTAGAGACAGATCAAGCTTGTGCTTGCTCTTGAACATGACTTCCTTCTGAGGGATCTCCAGCAGGCTGGGAGGGCCGAAGGGCGCGCATATTGCGAAGAGGGCCAGTGGAGGCTCTTCCGTTTTCTTGTTTTGCCCGTGGAGGACTTTGATGCGGCCCCGTATGTCTAACCTCTGGAATTAATTGAATATTTAATTAGTTAAGGTGTAAAAATAATGAGGATTAAACTTAAAAATTGGTAAATCAGTAGTTTCTGAGCTGCCTGATTTTGAGAAAAGCAGCGTTACTAAAGTGGATTTCGACGGTAAATTGTTCTTTCTTGCGGGCATTCTCCTTACAATAGTATATTTCTTAAAGGGGATTACAATAGGGTCTTGTTACTTGCGCTATTTTTCTCAGTATTAACAAAACTATTGTCCCTAAGTAGTGGTAGAGAAAGCTATGCGTAGAACTTGTGAAAACACCCTGAAAAGAAACAAAAGCACATAAACAAAAGCTCATACTAACCAAAAAGCCCGAGGTGTTGTCCAGTAAGCACCGGAAGCGCACGGTAAAGCTCCTCTCGAGTAGATGCGTCCTGTCTGGCCTGAGCGCGTCCTGTAGCGTCAGGCTGCTCACTTCCGGCGGAAGGAACGAGTTCCAAAGCAGCTGCCTCTGGAGCTCTTCCCGGTCTTCTGAGTGGACCAGCTCGTATACTGATTGGTGGACTATGTCCGACTGTAAAAAGAAAATTATTCATGGTCATATTTTGGCTAAAATCTGCAAAATGGATGAAGTAAATGATTTTTTTTATCTACAATACCTGCAGAACATCTGTTAATATTTTAAAAGTAATGACTCAATATTGTTTATGTTTAGGTCACAAATAAATGTAAAATTATAGTGGCCATGGACAATATCCGGACAAATCAGACAAGTCTGACAATAAGCTGAAAATAACGAAGCATCTTTCAAATTTATTCTCAAAGAAAATGTATCAGTTTCTGCATTAACTTAAATCTTCCATCAACTTCAAAGACTGCCTCATTACTGTAAGAAACTATCACAATGACCAGTTAATCAGACCACAAAGAGAATCATTTATCAGCGTGAAAAGAGCAAGTCATAATACCGACCATAAATCAGTACGCATCGATAACCCTAAAAATCGATTCAAATGCCATCATTAAAACATCATCTGTAACGAAGATGGACAAGTTAATTTTGCTACGGCAAACGACCAACAATATCCATTAACACGTCATATTAAAGTGCATATTGCAACGCAAACTATACCCGTTCGGTTCTAACACGTCAGGTTATAAAGAACCGTGTAAACACTGTGGACAACGCGCCAACAATACATGATGCATGCACAAAACTAATTGATAATCAATGGGGTCCCGCGGGGTAGTAACTTGGGCCCCCTATTCTAAAACGTTGCCATGTAAATGAATCATGAGTATACAGAAATATATGGCAAAGGTGGTTATGGAATAGGGGCCGTAGGAACACAGCTATGTGAGTTGGAACATATTGCGATGGCATTAAACGTCAGAGGATGATTTGTGAGGTAATTGGTTTTTGTTCTCTATTTGGGAGGGTACGGTTGCTACGATACACGCCGATGTTTTGTTGATATGCTATTGTTTTGGCAAACGTTTTTATCCTCGGTGTTTTGTGGAGTTGATAAATGATGATTGCGTTCCGTGTTGTATTATTTTGTTCGATTCGAAACAGAATATTACTTTAATATAGACGTTTGCGTATTGATAGAATTTGCAGTGATTGTTTATTGTTGGAGGTTTTGATTTCGTATCATTTTCTATGATTTTGATCAAAAACCTTAACTACGTAATCACTTTGTGTAGCAAAACAGTAAATCACAAATTACAATTAAAAACTTTATCAATATAAATTGTAATCACAGGTGGTTCCCCATTTTATTCTTTGGGCCCATAAATTCAAAAGCTCCTCACGGTCATTACCCAGATTTGGGTAAATGCATTCGTAATTTCCACCGCACCCCAAAATTACTGGTCCATTTGGTAACCCCAAGCAAAACAGTGGTGCCACCTGGTGTTGAAGCCAATCTGCGTACGATTCAATCGACCCCGCTAATGGTTGGGGCTGACGCGCTTTGCCTTACGGTGATTAATTATACCAGTTGTAAGAAATAAAAGGCTATAAAGATGCTAAACTTCTTATCGTTTGTCCATAATGTCTTGGTTGATAACAGTATTGTAAATCTAAAGGTGGATAAAATGTTTTTTAGATATTAAAATATCAAAGGTTTGTTAGGAGTGATCATTAAGCGATTTCAACATAATAATGGTCAGAAGCTTTCGTGCATATTCGAATATTTCATCAGCCATGATCGTCTGTAACTCTGTCCGTGAATACTTGTTAATTTTATTTATATTAGGTATTATATTAGTTAAACGTAGAGTTAACATCTTAGAGAATTTTATTTTTTATTTTCATACCTTATTTCATATATCGAGAAAGAAACGTGCTTTAATACGCACTTACGAGTAAATGTACAAAAACACCGAAACAACGCAAATTACTAACAAAACAACAAAGGCAAGTCCTGTCAAAGCCAACATAGAAAACTTTTGTTTTTCTTGGCCAATTTTAAAATCGCTCAGTCCCTTCAAAGTTGGCCCCATGCTGTCGGTGTGTCGATCACCCCATGCCACGTGCCCGACGTCGGAAGTACCGAGTGCCTGGCTCGATTTAATGATCCCAAATCGATTTGTTTTAATCGCAACCCACCCCCCGATTGTTGCTATAGTTGAGCTCAGATGAAGCAGAAATAGCTGTTCAAAAGTGTAGGTTTTATGCCTACATTTTTTTCTTTTTGTCCCTTTTCTTAGAAGTCTGAATCCCTCTTAAATCCTTCATGATTGGAAACCAATAAAATAAAATGTTATAGACTATTTGAAAATACGATAGCAATAATCTCAAAAAACTTATGTATCGAGTATTTATTTGGCCACACATATTTTGTTTTACTAGTTAGAAAAACAATATTTTTAAATGTCTTCTTTTAATTGCCTCTAACAATATTTGCACCAGCTGCACGAAAATAACCGATTTGTACTTTCTAATTGTTACAAGTCTAAACAATTTTAGTTAGCTCTAGTAAAAGTATATTTTTNAAAGTATTCTTAAAATATTTTAATAGGCAATAAAGTTTTGAAAGGTCATAGGTACATTGGCCTCTGTACAAGCTTAATCTACATTAAGTTGCTCAGGTAACCGAATTACTCGCTCGTTCTGGCCATGAACGAAACAAAAGCGATGGGGGGTTGAAATAAAGTTTATATATGATCGCAACTGAAAGTTTTATGGGCTGGGGTACGATTTGGGCCGAATTCGGCCCTTTTTACTTCTGATAGCGATATTTCACGGGGACTTTATTAACAGTAATGCGGTGCGCTTATTAACGAGCATTTTAGTGTTAGATTAGTTTTGTGTGGCGCTTTATAAAGATTAAAAGGGTAAGTAGGAAAGTAAGGTTTATGTAATGCTCATTATGAAGGTAGATTTAGCTTAAACATAGAGTTCCTGGTTATGTGAAAATGCCTCTCTTGATAGGAAAGCTCTAGAAAATAAAGAGGTTAGGCTGTCTTGGCTAGAATCATAGTTAAGTAGGTAGGTACGTCTCGTATAAAATATGCTAATATTCTTATGCAAACTTTTTTTTTATGTGACAGGAGGCAAATTATTTTTATTTATTGTGAGACGAAAATTTTTAAATAAAATAATCGTTTTAAATTGATTATTTCATTTTAGCCAAGAAGCTGTAGGTACACTGTAAGGCTTTGATAAAAAAAATCTATTAATTTCAAAATGAATAGCAGAAACTCAATATTTGGCTTCTTGAATCGGTCTATAACAATTTCCGTAAAATAACCAAATATTTCAACCAAAAAATATTTTTTGGGCGCATAAATTACAAAATTTGCTTATATTTCCTGTCTTTGTCACATCAAATAATCCAGCCACTCCATAGGTCTAATCCCTGTCCTCCTTTGTTACGTTCGCTGGACGAGTTTGATAAAACGCCCGCCGATAAGAGCTTTAATACAGGTAAAGCCTTTTTGCGTTCAGTTATCGTGATAATTAATATTTTCATACAGTTACTGAGTGAGGGTAAACGAGAAACGTAGAAGCTAATATTACCCCTTATAGTTAGAAGAACAACAAAGAACTTAATGAAATAGTCATGGGTAAAGACAGCTTACATAATTACTTATTTTTGTTCAGTAAGATTTTTCAACGTCCATAAAAGTTGGGAAATATACCAAAGAAAAACCAGCTACCACGACGTAGCTTTATCTTTCCAAGTATTAGCACGTAGACGTAGTTCTCTTATGAAACTTTCTGCTAGTAATTTATTAATACATAGATTTATAAAGAAAGCTCTGTACAGGGTATTTTTACCTTTATAGTGAGTACGGCAAGTAATGAATGAAAAGTTGACACAATATTTCATTAGCTGTCAGGTTGTATGCGTGGTAAGATGAGGCGTTAATGTTAACAAAAGTAAAACTCGGCAACTTTCTATGCTTTTGTCGTTTGCTCGACAGGGGTAAATTAAAATTCGTAGGTTGCTTATCTAATTTTTTTTCTGATTAATAACTCCCTTTTGCCATTTATTCCCAAATAGGGTTATAATTTTGAAATTAATCGTCATTTAACGGCGTCGTTTTGTCGTAAACGTAATTTAATAATGCCTTGACGGGTAGGTTCGCTCTGTTTTATAATGGTTCTAATGTTATTAAGTTATTCTGAAAATTTTATTTTCAACATTAATACGTTCATTATACTTTATACGTGATACTTGTATACAATTCATAGTAATGCTGCTACACTAATTTGATCGCTTTCTTATACGGACTTATAAATGGCCTTTTTACAATTCCTGGACAATAATCCAGCAAGCTCAAGATTCTGTTCTCTGTGTTTGACTAAAATATCGTTACTTAGTTCGGGTTGAGGTTAGTCTCAGCAAAGAATTTGCCAATTCACTATAAAATAATCTTCTTTTTTTAACCACAACGAGGAAGCTGGCAGTGTCAGCCCAAAACTCCGCTACAAGGGTGGCGTTGTATAATAAAATATTGTTGATAAATCTAATCTTCTTCAAGTCCTGACTTAAAAGAAGAAACATCCTAGGTAAGTAAACTTTGATTGACCTTGATAAAATTACATTTGTGACAATAGTTTAGTGAAGAGCGTAACAACCTTTGCGTATAAAGTTTAGTGGTTCATACGTATATTACTGACCTGATGGAAGCCTAAGTAACTCTCGATGCTGTGCGTCGCGAAGAACACCTCTCCTTCGCACGTTAAGATCATCAGGAACCCGTTGAGTGCCTGAAATTACACAAATCATCATTAGTACATCAATATCAAATAGTATAATCACAATGAGCCAATACCAGTCAATTGCGATATTTTGAATGACTGTTGAGACGCTTTTTCTTTCTAGAGTTTGTATAGAAGTATCCACGGCTTTAATCTGTTAGGAGGGAGTTGTAGGTAGATGCCTCTGTTTATAAAAAAAACATCTACCTATGTTTACTGCGCCGTTTTCTGACACTCAAGCTTATTTTACTGTAAAAACTTTCAAAATTGATATCATATTTTAAGTACTTAGCTTTGACGTATTTACCGTTGAATATTATGAGGATTAAAAATTCTTTCAACCTAGCCTAGCCTAGAAAATACTAGTGTTTACACTAATATTTACGCCCAGTGGAATTCTACACTGAGTAATTGGAAAAGGCTTTCTGGTCATTACGTGAATCGCCAGTTTTTTAAACCTAGTTTTGACTAAAAAATTACACAGTAGCTTCAAGGGCTAAACGTATTCCACGTTTCCACCCAAAGATAAAGCTTATACTTATTAAACACCCTAAAAATAGATAATTTAAGCATAAAACGATAATACCTACTAGTATTTTGAAGCCTAAAAATGTCTTTATCATTTATACCAGCCATGGTGGCGCTTAATACAAAGCACTTAAAACTACAATTCCATGAAACGTATTATTAGTAGTTCGATGGAAACGCACCCACGCTAAGTTGAAAACGTAAATATGAAATACGGTTTCAAAATGGCAGATATTTATAGCTGTGTGTTTCCATTGATATATTATCAGGTACACAATTTACGTATTTATTACCGCCATGGACAGTTTATTTTTGCACATAACCAGTTTTAATGAGGCTTTTATAAAATGATTACTGTTGCCTACATTTTATTTGTCACTTGATATCTTTATGCTTGTATAAGTTGAAAAGATAGCCTACGTACGAGTATGTTATGCGAAATAATAATAGAAACTAAAAAGTTTGACTGTTAAAAAATAATTAAATTATTATTAAAAGCCACGTTTTGACCAAACTTTTATCCGAGAATAACTCCTGGTATAACTGGCACATTGAAAGTTTCAGTATGCGAAATATGTCAAAATGTCGAATAACTGACGATTTATTCTGAGATTAATATGTACTCCTGTTTGGTCGACTCCACCATAAGTAGAAAATGAGCACGCTAAAGTTAAAAATATCAGTTCAGAAAATGGGGGTAAATCAACTTGATTGCCCAAAAATAGAAATGATTACGAGCTACAAAAGTTAATAAACTATCCATTTCTTTGTACTAATGTTAGACGCCAACAATAATAGTGTATAATGGCAGTTCATGAACTCTGACATCAGGGTGTCACCATGGTGTTTGACACTGAAGTCCGTATTACCTGCACACACTATGAGGTGTCACAGTGCGCGTGGACGCACAGAATCACACACGAACCAATCACAGAGCTCTATTCCAACGCTGTGCGTTCTTTTTGCTGCTTCACTTAAGCAAGCATCGTTTGTGAATACGGGCGTCAGTGATTACATCCCACACGATAGAAGAAAATCAGCGATTTTAAAGCCATACAAAGGTTACATTTAAACTATTTCAGACTTCCACGTCTTTTTCTCTTCGTAAGCCTTAACACCACCTTTACACCTTTTTAATACCATAGAAGAATATACTTTACTAGCGGCAACCCGCGACTTCGTCCGCGTGGATCCAATTTTACCCCCTTAGGGGTGGAGTTTCGTAAAATCCTTTCTTAGCGGATGCCTACGTCATAACATGTACCTGCTTGCTAAATTTCAGCTCGATCCGTCCAGTGGTTTAGACTGTGCGTTGATAGATCACTTTGTCAGTCAGTCAGTCACCTTTGAGTTATTATATTTAGATTATTCTTACCTGAAGGAACATTTCCCCGTCGGGCATGGCGTGGTCGTACGGCGAGTGCTCCCTCCGATGCCCGTGGATATCCTCCTTGTCTTTGTGCATGACCACTGCAACAAAAAGAAGCTATTGTAAATCTATGGTTCCATAATAAACTACGTCGGTATTAACAAACATTACTATGAGGTCTCACAGTGCGCGTGGACGCATAGGGTGACATAAAAAACTCTTAAAACTCATAAAACTAATTTATTTCTGCAAATAGGCTTCAAAAAAGCACTTTTACACGTCCCAGTATTAACCCTACCACTGCTTCAGGACAATAAACGGGCCAGTGCTGAGAAGAAGCAGCGCAAGAAACTCAGTCACTATTGTCAGCCTCTTTAGACACACAAACAAATCACAGAGCTCTATTCATTCTGTGCGTTCGATTTGCTGCTTCACTTAAGCAAGCATCGTGTGTGAATACGGTCGTTAATATCAATGTTAGAACTCGGTCGAGTTAACTGCGCAACTGGCAGCCGTGACGTCACAACGCTCTGGTACGGACGGGGCGAACGAGGGGAGGTGTTCGGGTGAGTGCGATGGAGAATCGCATTCCAGCGATTCAGCTCGATCAGTTTATACAATGCTAACCCATCATTTGCAATGGAGGGAAGTCGAACCTTAATTTCGAACTCCTCCTATGTTCTTCTGATTAATTTCGTTGCGGGTCCAATGACAGTTTAACTTTCCCCCGGGACAAACTTGACCTTCATTGGTTGGGTTTTTGTGGCGGTCAAGCTGTACTGTAGATCCTGGCTACACAGGAGTTGCAGTGGTGGGAACGAGAGGTGGGAATAGTCCCGTAACCCATCATGGGGGGTTACTAAAAAACAAGGGTTTTCTCTCCACTGCAGAAAGAAAAAGTTTTTCTAATTTATCAGAGGCAAATATGGAGGAAAATTTTTCAACACTTGCCAAGTGCATTTGCGTCAGGAAAATAGTGTTTTTCTAAGTTCAGCTACATTGTTTAACCAATTAGGTGGCAGTAAAATTTAAAACAGTGTTCGTATTAACTATTTGAAGTAAGTTCAGACAATTTGCATGCAATCACTCTTTTAATATTTTCATAGTGCGTATGAACTATACCTAGTTAGTAGTAGTTTGAACTGCTCTAGGATAAGGTTAGCATATGCTGTGAGAGACAGGCTTCTCCTCAAAAGGTAGGCACTGCATAGTTTATGAAAAGTGTTTCTAAAACAATTAAGATGTAATTTCAAGATAGCCTTAACAAATGCTTGAATTGAGTTTACTCACACGCTAACACTAGTTTAAAGTGACGTTTAGAATATTAATATCATTTTAAACTGGCTTTTAAATACGCGTGTTACTTTTTACTAGTATTTTAAAGGGTACCGACATGAATGGTTCTAAAAGGATAAAAGCTAAACTTGAAAACGAAGTCTTATATAGAATTTGATAAGAATGTGCTCTACAAATTCAGAGATACAGCTAAATGAATGTGATGCATCGTTTTGGTGTGTTCATTTAGGATAGAGATATTTAGTATCACCACAGATAACTAATATAAGTTACTATCACTGTCAAATAATGCGGACTTTTATGTCATTAAGGCCCGATTCGACCAAACTTTTATCCGAGAATAACTCCTGGTATAACTGACATTTTGACAGTTTCACGGCCGAATACTGAAACACTACTCAAATCTGTCACTCAGCTGAATGGCTCCTAAATTTAAGTATCCTTCAATTTTAAATGGTATTCTCAAACGCTACTCAACGGATTTGAAGCCGTGATCAGCTAAGCAGCTCTCAAATGTTTACATAATGGCAACATTTACCAAAAAAAGTATGTTTTCATTTACACAAATGATAACTTTACGTCTTTTATCCATTACACGCAGCATCGTTTGGTTATGTATTGTCTTTTATGGAAATATACTCAATCAACTTAACATAGAACAGTTTATTTTTAGTTTCTATTATATATAAATCTCGTTTTATCATATAAAAATAAATCTATTAAGTAGCGATCGTGGACCGAAACGTAACCACAATTGACATTTGTTGACAGAGCATCAAATTGACAAATCAACAACTCTTGGAAATGCTGCTATGCGATGTCCCCTTAATCCTCAGAAATAGGCATGTTTATGTAAAGCGATTTCATAGCAGCTATTTTGGTTGTTACTTCGTGTCTTCGTGCACTATACGATGCACAGTTGGCTGTTAGATGTGGAAGATATCACCTAGTACACGTTCATAACTTCCCGTTGCGTAGAACAGTAGGGTTATAATAAGTATATTTTGGTCCACTGGTTGTATGGCATTTGGTGAGGGGTTTCAAAGAGCTTCCAAATTATGAATCCAGAAACAACACCGTTTCTTTAGAGACGCGGAACCTCGCTCGGAGTTGCATGTCATTATAATAATATTTTTCAATAGCGTTCAGCCTTATTGCATTCCTGCGATTAGATCTAGGTATTTCCTCGAGGCTCGAAAGAAATGATAACGATGACACACATTATTTACCACTATTTTGGTCGATTTAGGTATAAGAATAGGATTTAAGATACCGCGCAAGCACTCTCAAATTTAACAGCTGCTTAAGACGATTTGACAGTTGTTTGAGTAATGCTTAGCGTTGAATGGCGTTTCAGTATGCGAAAATTCATTTAAGTGGAGTTTGAGTGCAACTTAATTTGAGAGGTGCTTAAAAATTGAGAACTGCTCAGATTTTGTTTTGAGTATGCGAAATGTAAGTTTAGGAGCTGCTTAACTATTTGAGAAGCCGTCAAATATTTAAATGGCGTTTCAGTATTCGGCCGTCAGTATGGGAAATATGTCAAAACTGACGATTTATTCTGAGATTAATATTTACTCTTGTTTGGTCCAATCCACCCTCAGAGTTTTAACCTGTGTGCTCTTAGCATTATGTAACAATATAAAAAATCGTAGAACATACACACAAGCAAATAAAAAATTGTGCTAACATGACAGTGAAATAAATATAATGTTTCCATTTCAACTGTCATTACCTACAAAGGTCAACGCAATGTTAACTGTAAATTAAAACAACATTAATAATTACTTTGTAGGGAACATAAAAATAAACTCTTTCAAGTGAACCGACTTTTGCTAATTGTGAAATACGATAACTCGTTGTGACTGGTTGAGATACCGTAACTTTATAGTTACAAGTTCAAATGCCTTTATAGTTACATAAATATGGCCACCTGCGGTTTATGAGTGCAAACTTTATGTTTGCAACGGTCGTTTTGTACTTCGATATAAAAAAAACTGTAATATGTTCACAGGAAATGAAATAACAGTCGTCTTGTTTAAATCCAATAAACATATTACATTTTTAAATCTTTGTCTTATCTGTTGCCTAACTAAACGTTTTACGAAACAATGTTCAAACTGGACTCTACTGTAATTGTTGTTATATAAATTCAATTGATCAAAAACCTCAATCAGCGTTTTACCAAATCCCTAACTACTTATAAAAGACCGTCCAAATTAGGGGAACTTGTATTTCTATTTTTGTTAGTTTTGTGGTGTGAAATCTATCTATACGCATCCTTATAGCGCGTTTCACTTATATAAATACCTACTCATTATGATTTTCTAATGCATTTTAGCTCAACTAATAGTAGAAAGTACATAGAAGGATTAAATAGACTAGATTATTTAAGATTTTCAAAATATTTTGCATGTGGTTACTTAGATTAATAAAGAACATCTATTTATCTATGTCTATCCCTCTACTAAATACCTAAATTATCTAACTACGTATATATTTATGATGATGAATGGGCGGGGCGTGTATAAGTGACAAATCACAGCTTGCCAATTTGATGGGGATGCTGGCTCGTTCTCCCCTGTCCCCAAATTGCATCCCCTTTTACTGATCGAATATGAACCTTAAAGATTACGACCTATTAAAATAATAAATTTATTGTTTGTCTATCAACACGAATTATTTAGCTGCGTGATAGAGCATGACAAAATAAGTATTTATTTAGCTAACAAATAGATTTTATTTGGATTCGATTTTGGTTTTGATCACTTAAAAAGTATTTTTTCTACCTTTTCCATTTATTTCTAAAAATCTTTGCTTTCTAATCACTAATTGCCAATTTCGTTAATTTTTTGCAGTTAATGACATTACGAATTATTTACGGTTATTATTTTGAGTCATAGGTAGTACAGTCGACTATTGATGTGCCGTTCCCGAGAACTCTCCCAATCTCTCCCAACTGAGAATATTCTCGGGAGCGTTCCCGGGAGCGTTCTCCTAAGTTCAGACTATGTTTTTTTTATTGCAAACTCGACCTTATTACAATTAAATAAGAATCCTTACGGCCGAATACTGAAANTAAACCTACTTTTGACTAAAAAATTACACAGTAGCTTCAAGGGCTAAACGTATTCCACGTTTCCACCCAAAGATAAAGCTTATGCTTATTAAATACCCTAAAAATAGATAATTTAAGCTTAATACGATAATATCTGAAGCCTAAAAATATCTTTTATCTATATACCAGCCATAATGGCGCTTAATACAAAGCGCTTAAAACTAAATTCCATGAAACGTATTATTAGTAGTTCGATGGAAACACACCCACGCTAAGTCGAAAACGTAAAATGAAATACGGTTTCAAAATGGCAGATATTTATAGCTGTGTGTTTCCATTGATATATTATCGGGTACACAATTTACGTATTTATTACCGCCATGGACAGTTTATTTTTGCACATAACCAGTTTTAATGAGGCATTTATAAAATTATTGTCACTTGATATCTTTAAGCTTGTATAAGTTGAAAAGATAGCCTACGTAGCGAAATAATAGAAACTAAAAAGTTTGACTGTTAATAAATAATTAAATTATTATTAAAAGCCACGTTTTGACCAAACTTTTATCCGAGAATAACTCCTGGTATAACTGGCACATTGAAAGTTTCAGTATGCGAAATATGTCAAAATGTCGAATAACTGACGATTTATTCTGAGATTAATATGTACTCCTGTTTGGTCGACTCCACCATAAGTAGAAAATGAGCACGCTAAAGTTAAAAATATCAGTTCAGAAAATGGGGGTAAATCAACTTGATTGCCCGAAGATTGATTACGAGCTACAAAAGTTAATAAACCATCCATTTCTTTGTACTAATGTTAGACGCCAACAATAATAGTGTATAATGGCAGTTCATGAACTCTGACATCAGGGTGTCACCATGGTGTTTGACACTGAAGTCCGTATTCACAATTAATACTATGAGGTGTCACAGTGCGCGTGGACGCACAGAGTCACACACGAACCAATCACAGAGCTCTATTCCAACGCTGTGCGTTCGATTTGCTGCTTCACTTAAGCAAGCATCGTTTGTGAATACGGGCGTCAGTGATTACATCCCACACGATAGAAGAAAATCAGCGATTTTAAAGCCATACAAAGGTTACATTTAAACTATTTCAGACCTCCACGTCTCTCCTTTTTTTCGTTAGACTTAAGACCACCTTTATCCCTTTTTAACACCATAGAAGAATGGACTTTATTATTCTTACTTGAAGGAACATTTCCCCGTCGGGCATGGCGTGGTCGTACGGCGAGTGCTCCCTCCGGTGCCCGTGGATATCCTCCTTGTCTTTGTGCATGACCACTGTAACAAAAAGAAGCTATTGTAAATCTATGGTTCCTTAATAAATTACGTCCGTATTCACAAGCATTACTATAAAGTCTTACAGTGCGCGCGGACGCACAGGGTGACATAAATAAATAATAAATAATTAAATAAATCTTTGGACAATTTCACACAGCGCCAGCTAGCCCCAAAGTAAGCAACTTAATGCTTGTGTTATGGGTGCTAGCTTAACGGATATACTACTTATATACTTTTTTTTTTTAATACATAAATATTATACATAGTCACACCCAGACCCGTCACAGAAATTAAAATTCATCATTTCAATAACATAAAATAACATAACATAAAAACTCTTAAAACTCATAAAACTCATTTATTTCTGCAAATAGGCTTTAAAAAGCACTTTTACACGTCCCAGTATTAACCCTACCACTACTTCAGGACAATAAACGGGCCAGTGCTGAGAAGAAGCAGCGCAAGAAACTCAGTCACTATTGTCAGCCTCTTTAGACACACGAACAAATCACAGAGCTCTATTCAACGCTGTGCGTTCGATTTGCCGCTTCATTTAAGCAAGCATCGTTTGTGAATAAGGGCGTTCATATCAATGTTAGAACTTGGTCAAGTTAACTGCACACCTGGCAGCCGTGACGTCACAACGCTCTGGTACGGACGGGGCGAATGAGGGGAGGTGTGCGGGTGAGTGCAAGGGAGAGTCGCATTCTAGCGAAGTGCGCAGTTAGTTCGATTAGTTTGTATAATTTATTTATTTATTTTGGCTTTTCAACAATGAGTACACTATTAAAATTTAAAATGCATAACTAAAATTGCATGTATAAGTGCCCCATCACTTAAAGAATAGTACTGCATGTGCCAAAATAAATAATGTTAATATAATATTCAAAAACAAGGGTTTTCTCTCCACTGCAGAAAGACTTTTTCTAATTTATCAGAGGCAAATGGGGAGGAAACATTTTCAACACTTGCTATATGTGCAGTGTTTTTCAACCTTTTTCATGTCATTTCGGTATTTTTTCATGCAAAAATGTTGTTCTTCAATCCATACAACATTTATGCATTTAAAACTTTACTGTTATTTTTACTAAGGTAGTTTTTACGACCTCTCGCGACCCCCCAATAAAGGCTTCGCGACCCCCCAGGGGTTGTTGCAAGCTCGCTGATATTTAATAGGTTTCCAAAAATCAACAATATCATAACTCTCCTTTGTGACAACTCTCCACTGTCTCCCCTAGTAGTTTGAATATTGTAGGATAAGGTTAGCATATGCTGTGAGAGACAGGCTTCTCCTCAAAAGGTAGGCACTGCATAGTTTATGAAAAGTGTTTCTAAAACAATTTAGATGTAATTTCAAGATAGCCTTAACAAATGCTTGAATTGAGTTTACTCACACGCTAACACTAGTTTAAAGTGACGTTTAGAATATTAATATCATTTTAAACAGGCTTTTAAATACGCGTGTTACTTTTTACTAGTATTTTAAAGGGTACCGAAATGAATGGTTCTAAAAGGATAAAAGCTAAACTTGAAAACGAAGACTTATAGATAATTTGATAAGAATGTGCTCTACAAATTCAGAGACACAGCTAAAGGAATGTGATGTATCATTTTGGTCTGTTCATTTAGGATAGAGCTATTTAGTATCACCACAGATAACTAATATAAGTTACTATCACTGTCAAATAATGCGGAATTTCATATCACTAGTAAGGCCCGATTCGACAAAACTTTTGTGCGAGAATAACTCCAGTGTGCCTACCATGAGTTTACGTTAGGTGAACTCGCTAGCGAATACGTCAAAAAATTCTATGAAGATTTTATTTCTTGAAAGTAGACGCTAGGGGCGCTGCACAATATGTCATACATTTAAATGTCATTTTTTTACGCAGTCGCTAGCGAGCACACCTAACGTAAACTCATGGTAGGCACACTGGTATACTGTCATTTTGAAAGTTTCAGTATGGGAAATATGTCAAAACTGACGATTTATTCTTGTTTGGTCGAATCCACCCTCAGAATTTTAACCTGTAAACAGGCTTTTAGCATTATGTAACAATATAAAAAATCGTAGAACACACAAGCAAATAAAACATTGTGCTAACATGACAGTGAAATAAATATAATGTTTCCATTTCAACTGTCATTACCTACAAAGGTCAACGCAATGTTAACTGTAAATTAAAACAACATTAATAATTACTTTGTAGGGAACATAAAAATAAACTCTTTCAAGTGAACCGACTTTTGCTAATTGTGAAATACGATAACTCGTTGTGACTGGTTGAGATACCGTAACTTTATAGTTACAAGTTCAAATGCCTTTATAGTTACATAAATATGGCCACCTGCGGTTTATGAGTGCAAACTTTATGTTTGCAACGGTCGGTTTGTACTTCGATATAAAAAAACTGTAATATGTTCACAGGAAATGAAATAACAGTCGTCTTGTTTAAATCCAATAAACATAATACATTTTTAAATCTTTGTATTATCTGTTGCTTAACTTAAGTACTAACAAAACAATAAATCATTGGACAATTTCACACAGCGCCAGCTAGCCCCAAAGTAAGCAACTTAAAATGCTTGTGTTATGGGTGCTAGCTTAACGGATATACTACTTATATACTTTTTTTTTTTATATACATACTTATTATATAAAAACCTCAATCTACGCTTTACCAAATCCCTAACTAAATACAGGGTGGAAACGATAAGGTAATCTAGTGACTGATTCTAAAAGAGCTTTATGCTTTATTAGCTCTACCAAACGATGTCATTAATAGGTTACAGAAGAAACTAGATATATTCGAAAATTCAACGTTTCCAGCTTCGTTGGAGGATTAGATAGACTAGATTATGTCAAATTATTTTGCATGTGTTTACTTAGAATAATAAAGAACATCTAATAATGTCTAGCCCTCTACTAAATACCTACATTTTTCAACTATGTACAATTTATGATGATAAATGGGCGGAGCGTGTATAAGGGACAAATCACTGCTCGCCATTTTGATGAGGGGGATGCTGGTTCTCCCCTGTCCCCAAATTGCATCCCCTTTTACTGATCGAATATGAACCTTAAAGATTACGACCTATTAAAATAATAAATTTATTGTTTGTCTATCAACACGAATTATTTAGCTGCGTGATAGAGCATGACAAAATAAGTATTTATTTAGCTAACAAATAGATTTTATTTGGATTCGATTTTGGTTTTGATCACTTAAAAAGTATTTATTCTACCTTTTCCATTTATTTCTAAAAATCTTCGCTTTCTAATCACTAATTGCCAATTTCGTTAATTTTTTGCAGTTAATGACATTGCGGATTATTTACGGTTATTATTTTGAGTCATAGGTACAGTCGACCGCCGATCGGACTATAATTTTTTTTATTGCAAACTTGATCTTATTACAACTAAATAAGAAGCCTTTTATAACCTAACTAGCGGCCGCCCGCGACTTCGTACGCGTGGATCCCGTTTTACCCCCTTAGGGGTGGAGTTTCGTAAAATCCTTTCTTAGTGGATGCCTACGTCATAACATCTACCTACATGCCAAATTTCAACCCGATCCGTCCAGTGGTTTGGGCTGTGCGTTGATAGGTCACTATGTCAGTCAGTCAGTCACCTTTGAGTTATTAATGTCAACGTGAAATTGTGAACTCCGTCAGTTTATAATATAACGCGTTAGATTGTAAACTAACAGTGGGTTAGGTTAGGTTAGATTGTAATTTAACTACGTCAGATTATAATCTGACGGAATTCACAATTTTTCGGTGACATAAAATATATATTTAGATTACTAGGTTTTCTTATTTAATTTTAAGAATGCGCCTGAGTTCGAACAGTTATGGTGGTCCTCAAACTTACAGTAATAATCTATTGCACCGCATTATTTTTCTAACATTACCATTTCACAGCGAAAGGTTAATGACTAATAATTATAGAAACGTTAAATCATAATTAGGTGGGTTCAGTAGGCTCAGTAGTGACCGTCAATTATGAGAAGAAATACATTCAATGCCTAGATGAGACAATAACTTTTGCTGTTCTTAATGAAAAGATTTTTAACATTATTTCACTCAGCAATGCCAATTTTACCAGCCAAAAATCGACCAGCAATGGCAGCATGCAAGTTAAAAATTCTAATATTTTTTCCTTTACCTTTTGGTAACTACCTAGTCGTTTAATACCAACTGAGAATCGAACGCACAATACACGATGTAAAATATCAACTGTAAAGTCGCCGATATAATGCACATTATATTCCAAATCTAGTCACTTATTATTTTTAGTTTTTTTTTTTTCGTAAAATAAAAGAAGTCTATCTGGATTATGTACAATTACTCGTAGATCAAGTTTAAAGAGTCATATAACACAGTAAATTCTTGCACCCTAAAGAAAACAGAAGGTAAACTTTCTGTCTTTACCTTAATTGTGGGTAAACCAACGTTTAGGCGAACAAAAAGATCATAAAATATTTAATTACACATCACTGCCAATAACTAGTCATTATTTTGAGCTCATTCGGTCAAGGGAAACAGTACTTTAGGGTTTCAAGAATAAAATTGGATTTGCATTGGTTATGACTGTAATATAATAGTTAGGAATAGAAATAATCATTTCATATTTTATGTAATTGGAGAGTGTGAAAAGCGAAGTGATTAGTGCTTTTTAACAGCTAAGTTTTAAATAACTAATGAAATTAACAGAACAATTATATTGAAAGTACTTACAAGAAATTGACAAGAGCAGCCATGACAAGGTATTATATCAGCACTTACGTCTAAATAGCCAATTTAACATTCAATTTATCTAATACTAGCTGTGCCCGCGACTTCGTACGCGTGAAAACCCGTTTTCGCAACATTTTTCATTTTTACTCTGCACCTATTACATGTAGCGTGATACTATATAGCCTATAGCCTTCCTCGATAAATGGGCTATCTAACACTGAAAGAATTTTTCAAATCGGACCGGTAGTTCCTGAGATTAGCGCTTTCAGGTAAACAAACAAACAAACTCGTCAGCTTTATAATATTAGTATAGATAGTATAGATTGTAAATGTGAAAGTACCTTTAAGGCCTACACCACTCAACTAATTTTAATGAATTTTGTCATAGAGCTAGACTAATTCTGGGAGAAATACACCGACTAAATATTATTTTTCTTGCGAAAATAATCGAATGTTCTCATTGGCTATCTATTCTAGAGATCTGATAGACACAATATTGATTATTAGACCTAATTCTATTAAGGGTGGATTTGACCAAACAAGAGTAAATATTAATTTCAGAATAAAGCGTCAGTTATTCGACATTTTGACATATTTCCCATACTAAAACATAACTGTCAACGTGCCTGTTATATCAGGACTTATTTTCGGATAAAATTTAAGTTGAATCGGTCCTAAGTGTATATTTTGGGTTTTTTATGCTTAACAAAGCAGGTATTTGACCGCAATCGCACCTGGTGTTAACCGAGATGCAGTCTAGGATGGTACATATCTGCCCTGTAAGTGCCTATTCACTCTCGCCTTGAAAAGGCCCGGAAGTACGTAAGTTTTTCTAACCATTTAACTGACAGAAAATAACGATCTATAAATATTAGTTTTTGTATAGAAATAAAAGTGCCGTTATAAAAGTGGATTTCATTCCATTTTATGTGAACTATGGAATATGGAACTAGCCACTCGATTCACTTTCGCCAGTGACAAACAAACGCGGGGTCGTTGCCGGCCCAATTATGGCACGTGAGCAACGCCATGTGGCGCGCTAGTGTTGCGCTCGTGTCGATTGTGGTGATATCGATGGTCGGAATTTATGTTTTTAGAGGTGAGGTTAGTTGCTGTTGTTTAGTCGGTTTGATTTGTTTCCTGTTTCTTTCCATAAGTAGAAAAGAGATTTTGTTTAAATTCAGTATAATATATTGATAGACGAGGGTGAACTTGGAATACGTACTTTAGAACATACTAAAACCACGAGCCTCTATTTTATCTCCCATCCCAATCATTGTTTAAAAGTTAATCAAGCGTTTTATTTTTTAGCTATGGATTCAAGAACGTTACCCATGTCTATTTATTTATTCCTATATGAAACTATCAAATGGGATTTTAACTTTTTCTAACTTTAGTATAGCACAAATTTTAAAACAAACCCAACCCTACACACAAGCACATACTATCCTAATTCACAGCAAGATAGCACCGAACCCCAGCGCCAATTAAACCACAGAACAATTTAGATAAACAGTGTGCTAACCATAAATTCGTTCACGATTTCGATCTTTGTCCAGTCGATACCTCATGAAATTGGAGTTATTGTTTCCCGATCGAGATTATCGATAGTCGATAGTGTCCGGCGGCCGTCACTAATAATCGAACGTGTGGTTTTATCACCCTTTATGATCGTCATTAAGCTGGAGGGCTAAATTTTTTGTTGTGTTTTAATTTTTCGTTCATTTTTTCAACGTTTAGTGTGTAATTGTTTTTATTATAATATAGATAAAAATGCAAAACGATTTTTTTTGTACTTATTACTTAATTCTAGATTACCTATCTAGTTTATTGAAGTGTATTTATTTCAATACCTTAACACGAGTTAGTGAGTAGACACTCACGCAAAGAATTTTAAAATGTATTTATAAGATATTTCTATCAAGGATAGTGTACAATTTTTCAGAATGAAAATTGCTAACAGTAGTTAATTCTTAACAGATCCATTACTTGCGATTAGACTATCATTTTAACATAATCTTAATTTCAAACGCTACTCATTCACTTTGATTTAAAAACAAAAACTTATTACACCGAGTCTAAAAGGTGTAAACTAATTATAATTGCAATGACATTAAAGGACATCATCCACGTTTCATATATTTTTGGTCCAAAATCAAAAGTGCCGGCCAATAAAAAAAAGTGCTGTATTCTGACAGAATACGTCTGCCTTAGCATTTGTTACTATGGCACCAAAGCTGTAGCACCACTGTGCGTCGAGTATTTGAGATCTAAAAGTCATCGACTATTCATACATTTTTTGTACAAAATCAAAAGTGTCGGCCAATAAAAAAAAAGTGCTGTATTCTGACAGAATACGTCCGCCTTAGCATTTGTTACTATGACACCAAAGCTGTAGCACCACTGTGCTTCGAGTATTTGAGATCTAAAATTCATCGACGATTCATACATTTTTTGTTCAAAATCAAAAGTGTCGGCCAATAAAAATAAAGTGCTGTATTCAGACAGAATACGTCCGCCTTAGCATTTGTTACTATGGCACCAAAGCTGTAGAAACACTGTGCGTCGAGTATTTGAGATCTAAAATTCATCGACGATTCATACATTTTTTGTTCAAAATCAAAAGTGTCGGCCAATAAAAAAAAGGTGCTGTATTCTGACAGAATACGTCCGCCTTAGCATTTGTTACTATGACATCAAAGATGTAGCACCACTGTGAGTCATAGTATTTGAGATCAAAGTCATCCACGTTTCATATATTTTTAGAACTCAAATACTACGATGCACAGTGGTGCTGCAGCTTTGGTGTCATAGTAATAAATGCTAAGGCGGACGTATTCTGTCAAAATACAGCACTTTTATTTTTTGGCCGGCACTTTTGATTTTGGACCAAAATGGATGATGTCCTTTAATTAAACAGCTGATAAAATCCAGTGCTAACTAATTTGCCTACGTTTACTGCTAGACATCTGGTTCGTTAGGATATGACACCTAATTATGTTAAGTAAAAGATAATTGGTTTATTAATAACTTTCATTATCGCTGCATATAATCTAAGCATAAGGATACAGGGTGACCAATAGATGACAGAATAAAAAGTAGAAAAATTTGCATTTCTTAGAAAATATAAATTAACTGGAGGCGGGCTAAATTTTAGAATTAAGTTTAATTTTGTGTTTTGATTATTTGTCAGTTTTGAGTGGTGTATAATAAAGAGTAGGTACAGTCGGCATTAAATAGTTCATAACATTTAAAGTAGCCACAGAGTTCGCAACACGTCTTTGTTACTACATAGGAATAAGGTAGTGTTGTATTTTTTTTGCTGTCACGATTTGACGCTGACTGAATCACGTACCTATCTCTATATATCTATCTATCTCTTGACATTTAAAACAATAAGAATTAAGTCAAGTTGTATAAGCCTGATATGCATTGACAATGACGCTGATTCACAGCTTATTAATAATCACTTGAAAATTTCGACAGTTCAATCATCTTTGACTGCGATGTCTTGCTTCGAGCAGTTGTCTGATTAGCAAAGGGTGGTGTTGATGTTTTACCTCAGGCAGTTGTTTTCAAGTGAAAAAATCATGTTCCAATTAACAAGGTGTAGCAAAAAGCCGCCATACACAGTCCCTGACATTATACTAATCACTTGACACCCTGTATTATGAAAAGCCCGAGGCATTAGGTTATCTTTTAATGTTGAAAACTCCTATATTTTCACCCCAGTTACTGTTTGCGCTAAACTAGTCGTTAATTACCTAGAGTAGTAATTATAGGAATGAAAACATAAACATTGATTTTATTATCAATCTTGAGTTGAACACGCCTGGTTATGAGGCATATCCGCAAGATGGCGTCGTTTAATTGAGATAACTGCGAAGAAAAATACAGGGAAAGTGTGAGTTGAACTTTGGTGCTTAGATTCCGTACGTTTATACCTGAACTTTGCTCGTCTACAAGTCCGACATCCTGTCAATCAAGATTTAGGGAATACTTCCAACCTTCATTTCAATATTTTACAAGGAAAATAATAGTAAATACAGATTCATAGCTCAGTAATTTTCGAATCTACAGAAGATTTACAAAACGACAAAATTTTTGAACTCCACAGTTCCAGAGCAAAAACTTATTTAACGGAGGCTATTTTTGGAATTCAAATTGCTACAGTTCTACGTTTACATATAAATTACGGGTTTTTGCTTCCACCTTCAGCCTGATCATCACTTTTCGTCAAGTGATAGGCCAAGAGCATCCTCATTGTGGTTAAAAAATGGATATTTGCACCGTTTTAGCGTCACGACCGCGGAACTCTCATCGCAGAGAAAGCAATAAGTAACAATTATACAGATTCCTAGCGATTTCTAACTGTTCACCGCCATGTAAATGTCGGCGATTAAGATGCAAATACTATTAGCAGTTATTAATAACAAATCGCTAAATTAACGTTATTATTAACGTTTCTCGATAACGGTCACGGTTGCGTGACAATGCTATGCAGTTTAGGGTTGTTGATTGACAGTTTTGAATCGGTAAATTTTGATCGATGATTTATTGAGACACTTCGTCTCATGCAATCAAGGTATTAATAAAAAAAATATCAAAATTGCAGTTAATTTTTTAAATTACATTTTTAATATAGTTTTCTTGAGTACATTAGACATTCATGTATTAAAAAAATTGCTACTGTCAAAATAGATGTGTGGCGTTTAAATTTTAAATGATGTTGCCGTCGAATATGATTTGTATTCAATTGAACTTATGATAAAACAAAATGCTACTGACAAATAAACGCTTCATAAATTCAGTAGTTTTGAAAACTTATTTTTTAACTGTCACAATATGATACAAAATCGAATTATTATGAGCTGTCAATCCGATTAGAGTTAGGTTAGACACCACAGTGGTGGCTCTTGAACATGAATTACTACGTTTAGCCCACACTAAGAAAATCGTTATTTTTAATATTTTTACTTCACTTATTTATGTACTGTCCACTAAATTGACTGATGAGCGTAGGCCTATATCCTTGATTAGTCCGTTTTATTTTTAATTGTAATTGTTCTTTTAATTGACATTAATTTGATAAGTGATTGACATTGAATTAGCGCATTTATTTTTGTTATTATAAAAATGCATAAATTTTCATCGTCACTGACTTCATCAATTCGCAAAGAGATGATAGATAATCTACTATATAAAAATAGGTCGGGTTTTCCTTCCTGACGCTATAACTCCATAACGCACAAGCCGATTTCCACGATTTTGCATTCGTTGGAAAGGTCTCGGGCTCCGTGAGGCTTATAGCAAAGAAAATTCAGAAAAATTTAACAAACGAAATTCCACGCGGGCGAAGCCGCGGACGGAAAGCTAGTTCAATATAATTATGCACATCACTAAAAACAAAAGGCGATTCCGTGTTGTGAATTGCTTAGTTCGCAACACTGTTGCATTCTGTATGCCAACTTATATTAACTTCTATTGACTGAAATTATCGACATAATATGGGTACTTTATCGATCTTACGCAACACTATCGTGTTAGTGGCCAATGAAAATGTTAATAGTGAATTATGCGACTGCGTGTGGTTTTTTCATGCGATTCCTTATATGGTCATCAACCATAGTTGTCATGAAATGAGTGATTAAGTTAATTATAGATTGATGCATAATAACTTCAGATTTGTTTGTTGATAACAATGACAACTTAAGCGAAGAAAGTGCAGCTATGTGAAACTAGTTTTTATTGTTATTATGATTTACTATTTGAAGTGCATTCATTTTATGTGATGGTGAAAATGAACATCAACAGATTCTACAGTAATCTAAGATTAAAATACAACATTAAGGCTGAGTTGCACTTTGACAAACGTCAAAAATCTGTCAATCTCCATACAACAACACCGGTTATCGTTATAGTTACGGTCAAAGTTTGGTGAAACTCAACCTCAGTAATTAATCTAGATCTTATTAAGTAGGTACCTAATTTTCACGTTTATTTTTACTAGTGTAGGTAANGTAGGTACGCTAGGCATGTAGAAATGAAAATATTACAATATTAAAAATAAAATGGTATGTCGTACTAAAGATATTAATTTCAATCTACCCAGCTATTATTCACTTCCTTATTCTGTGCACGTAAGTAAACAAATGTAGACCATAAATTGACACCTTTTATAAAATCCACTAACATTTTCTTCAAACCCATAACATTAGGTGTACCATCGCCTAAACCTATGGATACAACAACGTATAAGGTTATATTACCATAAACTGGCCATTCGTCGAATAATTTGCATGTACGATATATTTCTTACTTCATCAACATTCGTTTAGCCAAGGTGCAAGTAATAGGACAGGTTTACATCCCATTAGGGTTTTTTGTGCAAATAAAATTATGAAAATACGCCTTTTATATTGTAAATGCAAATTTTAATATAAGCATTGCCCAAAGACCACCGTGGAGTCATTTGTAACTGTCGTCACTGTGTATTAAGTTGACTGGCGGATATCTAGTTAAAATATCAGGGAGATAGTATAATAAGTTTTAAGTTACGGATATTGGGTACATAATGTAGGCGTCTTAATATAATGTTTAACAGGTGCTGTTTTACAACAAAATGTATAATCAGATGTGCTGTTGACTGTGTAGTATTACTTCTAGACGTTGCGTGTGTGGGGCGTACGACATAGTACTATGAGGCTGCTGCTTCCCCACGCAAGCCCCGACCTTTAACCGCTAGATCACGGGGAAAACTGGATACATCGTTTGTTATGGTTTATGCGAAATACTAAAAGGTTATGAAAACATATTTTTATGGCAAGGTTAACAATAAAATTGTTCTGCGTACTATGTGCCCTGCCATTGCCACTTCAGCTTATTAATCCGTCGAGCTATGTCAGCGACTTTAGTTCGTTTACGGATCTCCTCATTTCTGATTCAATCACGTCATAAAGAAACACCGAACATAACCCTTTCCATAGCACGCTGTGCAACTAATTGAATTTGGTCGGAGTATTTTTCATTTACTAGTGTTCAGTCGCGGGGATACATCTTATAAAGAAATTAAATGAAAAATTATGCAAAATAAACACAAACAAGACGTATGAAATTAAAATAAAAAATAATCAGGAAAAATGCGGCGACCTTTCTCGCATATTTAACTTATCGTTTTTCTAAGGCTAACCACATCTGATTAGCGTTTGGTTAACTATAACTCTTAGATTAACACCGGTTTACTTTATGGCGGGGTGACACGACACAGCTCATGTTGCCAGCTGAGCTTAAGTTAAGTAGTGATGTGACAGCGCTGAAAATGATTTAATCGATTATTTCAGTCTACACAAGATCGCAAAAAAATTTCTTAAAATTAACAAATTTTGCTATTTTTATGGTGGACCAGAATGGATGCAAATAAAATGATGATATAAATAAAAAATGAAATGAAACCTACGACTACTTAAAGATTACAAAATGGTTCGAAGGCGATAAATATTTTTTTTATTTATTTATAAAATGTGTTACAAACAATCCAAAAAAAATATGTATCGACAGTAAGAATAATTCTCAAAAAAGATAGTATCTAGTGTAATGATAAGCATGAATATTGATGGAGTCCCATAAAAAAGGATGATGATTATTTTCAATAGTTTTCAAGTCATAATACTACGAGCTCTGCTAGTTCAGGGTTTCGTTAAAGCGTGCAATTGTTTTTTTTTTGCATTTATGTAAAAAATATCGATACTTCCTAATTAAGTTACTTATTCCCATCCCTTAGCTTAAGCAGTCGTAATTGCGTTTATAGCTCGAAAACTATTCAAGCATTCGGAAATTATTTCAATTAGGCGTTTTTGTTATAAAATAACTACAATATAGTGTTGAAAGTAAACTGTTTGTTTTTGTGAAACAATTTGGACTTAGCTTTGAGAAATAAACGCGAGCTTTTTGCCTCTCGTTAACACGATATAGTTTTTACAATATTATTAGTACTAAAATGTGGTGTGTAATAAGTACTCGTATGTATTTCCTTAACTCTTTGACTTTATTTTTCACTATAAAAAAATAATATTTAGTCATGAAGAACTTATGACGAAATATTGAATTTATTATTCGCACGAATTTATATTTTATAGAAAGAACTACTCACATTTTTTTACTCTCAATAAATAAGTAATAAGTAAGTTTGCATTTTGATTATACAAACAGCAAAGAGCCAGCTGCAGCTTTCAGGCAGCTGTAAAAATGTGACGAATTTTGAAATGGTTTGAAATGATGAAATGGTTTTGATTATTATTAATCTATTATATAAAAGAACGTCGTGTTAGTTACTTCACTTATAACTCAAGAACGGCTGAACCGATTTAGCTGAAAATTGTCAGAGAGATAGTTTAGAGCCAGGAGAAGGACATAGGATACTTTTTATCCCGTTATTTATTGCCATTAAGGCGGAACAAAGTTCGCCGGGTCAGCTAGTTTAAAATAAAAGCAAAGACTGAAATATTATTAAAAACACATCTTAACAAAGTAAAAGTAGCTGAGCACTTAACAAATACGTCACAATTTAACTACTTTACTGACCTATATTATAAACAAGGTCCATAACGCACCGATGCATTTTTTCACCTCATCTCCATGACCATATGACCCTAAACAACGCAGCTAATAATTCAGTAATTAGCCCGTGCCATGTGGCCGCAACCGTCTCCCAATATGGCACGGAACATGGCGGAGTATGGCACCCCAGACCAGTGGCTAGCCATCCATGGCGGCGGATAACGGCGTTTTTACAACCATTAAAAGAAACGGGGTTTTAAATGGGAAGTATAAGTCTGATGCGTTATGGAACTGCATCGAGATTGTTTGTTTTATTCCTAATTTATGGTGGAATGGATTCAGGTCTACCTTGCATTTGTTTTTTTAAAAATAGGTGTTCAAATTAAATTAAATATCCATTAAAAAGTAGAGCATGGAAATAATAAGATGTTAGTTGGGTTAGGTTTGGTCCTTTATTCTAATCAAAACATCATCATAATTCCAGCGACAAGACGTCCAACATTGCTGAACATAGGTCTCCCCCAATGATTTCCATATCACCCGACTGGTAGCGGCCTGCATCCAGCCCCTTCCCTGCTACCTTTATGATGTCGTCGGTCCACCTTGTGGGTGGACGTCTCACGCTGCGTTTTCTGGTAGGCGGCCTCCATTCCAGAACTTTGCTGCCCCATCGGCCGTCAGTTCTGCGTACTATGTGCCCTGCCCACTCTTATGTGATGTGACATCATAATAAGTTTACTGTAGTTTTATTAATCTTGCAGTTAGAACAGTGTATTTAGTTACACTGTCTCACTTCCCCGCCAATACCTTTATACAGATAGAGTAGCGCTTCACCTTTAACAATGTCATGGTTTGGCACCTTATCCAAAGACAAAACCATAAAATTTTACTGACACTTTAACCCCTAACACTCGCTGTTTTAAAAGCAACACGTATGCAAGTCGCAGCTATTTTTCTTGAGCACATCTCGGTCGGTCCGTCCCGAGTTAACCGGTGTCGTGCGATATTATAATCAAGGGTTAAAACACGCGATCGCTAAGCTCGGGCAGGTTAACACTGTACGCTTTGAGACAGTGGTTGTCAACATTTTGTGGAATAAGCACATTGTGTTTTGATATTTTTAATTATTTTTGTCAGGAATAAGCTCCAGTGAATTGGAGACGTTAAAATTTAGCGCAACCGGGGCAGAGCTACTCTGTTTGACACTCTGTGTTATTGGTCTAAGTTACACAGGCAAATGTTACGCTGATGAACGAGCTACGAGTATATTATCTAATCGCTTCCTTAAATACACACTCTGAATAAGTTGAGGCTGGTTAAATAAATTTGTTCATTTCATTTATTCTTAACTCTCCTTAATTTTCCAGATGTTCCTAAATATTTACACTTGCCTACTTTTTATTCTTTGTCAAATTCTGTAGAAACGTTTGACGACTCGACACTTCTCCGCTCTGCTCCGCTCTGCTCCACCTTGGTGGAAACCGGGTCTCACGTGGTGGTTGAAACAATTTTGTCCCAATTGCCACGTTAAACTGTTGTGAAGACCTGACTTAATTTCCCTACAGTTGAGAGCCACTGCCTCAAGAGCAAACACAAAGGATTTCTGTAATACGACGATTTAACTAGCTTTTTATGTTGGTGATAGGTCATCCCGGTTTTGTAATGTATGTAATGGAATGCAACGCTGTATGTGCAGAACGGTAGCAAGTTTGAAATGAGCTTTGTGAATTACACACGTTATTCTATGTAATTTGACTTTGCATTCAAAATATCTACCTATTTATTTGATTTTAGCGGGTGCCTCAAGCACTAAAAGTATGGCTGTATTTTTTTCACAATAAATATCTCTCTTTTTTTATTTTGTGTCTTACGTAAGGTACTAAAATTTGGTTACAAATAAAATTATTATAGAAACTGAATTCAGGAATTAGAATACTGGCAATCTAAGCCATATTATAATATTTTTATGCTCAGACCAGCACATTAAACTGTGGCAGTCATTGCATATACAGTAGTACAATGATACCTACCTTGGTGCAATTTAGCCGGTGACTAATCTAATTTATTGATGGCATGACGGTACCAGTCAAGCGGCAATGGAATCGGTGTTAAACGACATTCAAATATTATCTCAGTAAACCTTAAATTATCGTTTTGAAAGGTGAGAGTGCCATTACGACTTAACCGGCATAGTTAAGGTAGCCGACATTTTTAACCGGCAAGTTATGGCCACAAGTGATACCAAATTAACATCTGAACATAAATCGCTAAGCGCTCCTTAAGTCACTAAATTCTAAAGTAAACAAATCGATAAAATTTCTACCCGACAACGCATAAATCACTCGTAAAGGAAGATGTCTCAATATTCTTCAAAGTAATTTTACGCTCGACGAGAGAGACGGAATGCGTTTGAAACGCAAATAGTATGGGATAGAGCGGGATGACACGATTTCCTCGAGGTGTATTAATTAAGGAGCAAGTAGGTTTTAAATCATTGCCTGTCGACGCGCCCTGTGGGAAACCAAAGAGTTATAGGGACCTTTATTCTAAATTTAAAATTACAATTTTGTAAACGCCGTGAATAACTCTGTGGTATTGCTCTCTTGTGTGAACAAGTATTTTGGGGCAATCGTAATGTAATTTTTTTTACAAATATTTTGTAAGATCTAACAAATAAAGCAATACGACTAAGCTTGTAGTTGCAATATGTGTACACTTAATAGCCAAGTGTTGGTAAAAATATGTTACATTATGTTAGCTAATATTTATTATTAGTAGTAAATGAAACAAGACAATTCCAAACTCAAATTACTGAACCTATTTATAAGTAGGTTACAAAAACGTTCTGTGTGCTTACCATGAGTTTACGTTCCGAGTGCTCGCTAGCGAGTACGTCAAAAAAATCTATGAAGATTTTGTTTCTTGAAAGTAGCCGCTAGGGGCGCTGCACAATATGTCATACATTTAATGTCATTTTTTTACGTAGTCGCTAGCGAGCACACCTAACGTAAACTCATGGTAAGCACACTGAAAATTTATTACTCGTTTGTTAATATGCCTACTACTACTACCTGCCTATTTCTCGTACTATCGTAGAGAGGGTAAGTAAATAAATAATTTGCCATAAATAATTCCTAGGAACTCTAATTTTAATTTTTTAGAGATTTTAAATCCGTAATCCAAGAGCAAACAAATAACTTTTAGATACTCATCAACGCAATTCATCAAACAACAAACCCGCCCCTTAATTACATTTACTTACGGCTTAATTAAAAATACCAATATTTATAAAAACCAAATACGTTTCACACCGACCCACTATGGAGCGAAATTGCGATTTATGGACATAGCGATTTTTTTCACAATTTCTATTTGAAAAAAATACCTATCGATAGGTTACAACAAGCCATAGAACAAGGCTCAAGTAGTTTCAAAGCAAGATCTGTCAAGGCTTAGTCGAAAACGACCACTTTATGTTTCATTCCATACAACGAAAATGGAAAATATTTTTTTCCAGTCAAACTATTGGTTTTAGAGAAAAACTTGTGCAGCATTTATTCATCAGAATAACGTAACCTATCGATAGGTATTTTTTTCAAATAGAAATTGTGAAAAAAATCGCTATGTCCATAAATCGCAATTTCGCTCCATAGTGCGACCGCAGATTATCTATGCCAACTGTCACTAGCGACAGTTGCATGAAACGGAACGTCAGAGAGCGCTAATCGTGAGATTGGCTCGTTTGATAGTTGTGTGTTGGTGGCTAACTGTGGGTAAGGACGTAGGGGAGTGTTTAAGCTACTTTAAAATTGTTATATGAGGAGTTTGAAGAATTATGAAATTAATGAATATTCATTAACGTGAATGCACGTGGAAATTCATATTACAATTTACAATTACCCTCCAGAAAAAATATGATTCCGACACTTTTAAATATTACAAACTAGCTGACCCGGCGAACTTTGTTCCGCCTTAATGGCAATAAATAACGGGATAAAAAGTATCCTATGTCCTTCTCCTGGCTCTAAACTATCTCTCTGACAATTTTCAGCTAAATCGGTTCAGCCGTTCTTGAGTTATAAGTGGAGTAACTAACACGACTTTCTTTTATATAATAGATATAGAAGATAGATTGTAGGACTATATCTTAAATAAATAAAGGCAAAACTTGTCTTCTGCAATGCTTTAAACTAAAAATAAGAGTAATAATTTAATTACTCTTATTTTTAGTTTAGTTTAGTAACTTCCTCTCAGTAGGTAGGTAAATTATCCAAAACTTAACAGTTACTTTTAAAATTATGCTAATTAACTTGTTTGTTTTATTCTGTGAAATAAATAAACAAAATAATTGATTCAAGCAGATTGTCAATTTAATGGATAGATCCAAGTCAAATAAATGGTGTTCAAAACTAGATTTAAACTCAAGCACACGTTTTGATTTGTTGATTTTCCATATTTTTAAACCTCAGTTTTTGAACGTCGAAAAACGGGCCCTCAGGTCTTATTTTTAAACTTTCAGAGCACAGACGTAAATCTCAAGTCTTATAACGTTTAGAAATCTTGTTTAATTACCGAATGCAGTCGGTGATTAATTAAAAACGCCACAAACATTCGCCGTTCAATTTAAGTGAGGAGATGGTGTCGCCGGCTTAATTGATACGCCCGTGTAAGGAATCCCAGTAAAGGGACGGTCGTTAGTTTATCACAATACTGATTTCACACCAGGCGTGGTTAGGGAGGGTTTACATGGAGATGATTGTTTAAAATATATGCGAAAAGAATAACGATTTGTACTTGGATTTAGCTTCAACGATATTTTTTTTATGCTAGACAAGGCAGGTATTTGACCGCAATCGCACCTTGTTTTGTTTGTTTATTTCGTTGACAACGTTCCTCAAAGCATCATAAGGTTACATTCAACAGCATTTCAGATTCCATATTTTTATTGTACCTATTAGAACTTTTGTTTAAGTACGAATGAACGTTATATTTCACTTGACGTGCTATTGTTTGTACATAAAATAGAAAGTAACTTTGTGTATCGCCTGTATCAAATAAACTAGGTACTATTAGAACTACAAAAGATGCATTGTTTTTAACTTGATATCGTCTCTACATAAAATAGGAAGTAAATTCGAGTGTCACTTGTGTCAAACAAGCGAGATCCTACGCAGCTAAGAAAGATTTTAAACTATAATTTCTCTTCATCGATTGTCTTCATCCCAAAATCAGTAGTAATAATAATTACATAATTGACACTCCAACAATAACGGGAACATTCCCATTGCATCAATAAAATACTTTTTTGCCCTTGTTCACAAACAATGCTTGCTTGTGAAGCAGTGAATAGAGCTCTGTGATTGGTTCGTGTGTCACCCTGTGCGTCCACGCGCACTGTGAGACCTCATAGTAATGTTTGTGAGTACGGTAGTCTCTATCTTTTTTCTAAAAACTTGAAAATTTTCTTCAATCCTGTAGATTTAACAACACATTGTTGTTAATTTGTACCCGGCATGTAAACCGGCCTTTCGTACAGAAGTCTCGGACGGGTCACGCGGCCTCCAGGCGCAAATAAAAGACAAAACCACACGTTGAAGCTATGTCTGAGACACTACTGTTTTATGACTTATTCCGTTCTGCAACTCGCCCTCCGGCGGAACTTGAGTTAGGAGCATTTGTAACGAGAGAGCATGAAATAGATATTTAAATGTATAAATAAAATAAGTGGTTTGTTTTTAAGATCTGAATGTTTATGACAAGCTGATAGTTTACTTTCTTCTTTATTTGTACGTTAGACTGCAAAATATGGGCCTTAAAGTCAATGAGTTTTCTCTACCAGCCATCTCTTGGATGTATGACTTCATCCAGAAGCTTGATCATGGCCTGAATCTTTTAGCCCTTAAGAGAGAAACTTGAACGTAAAAAATTTGGATAGTTATTCCTTATAAAAATAATTTTGAGTTGATAAATGGACGAAACCGGCGGACATGTCATTTCTAAGTCATATTCATGAACCATTTCTATTGAAAAAAAAATATGCAGGTCTTCATTTGCCATTTCATTTCAATTTCATTTCAATACCAAGCTTACACTTTTCCTTTAACAGGATATTGTTAATTGCACTGTCTTTTCATCACCATCTCAAAAGCCATAGATCAAAACACTGTTTCATCAAACCTATTTGCATTTTTACCATTCAACAATCCGCTAAAGTTATAGCACAAGTTCATATTAACAAACTAATTAAGATGGTGTAGCCACCGCATTCGTAATTACTAATCCGGTGGCTACACCATCACGCCTTGAGGTGATGAAAATTCAATCGAGATGGAATGAATTTCATTCCGACATCAAAATGAATAATAAAACAAACTGTAAAAGAGGCTGGAGTACGAGGATTGTATCAGCTGTGAGGATCTTTGCTTTGGGACACACAGGTAAAGAGAACGGCTAATATTTTAAAGATGTACCTACAAAATTTTATAGACAAATGTCTAAAGACAATGATTGTCTACCAATTTGAATTCCGAACTTTTTGAATACTAGGAATACTTCAGACATAAGCCTGAATCTGAGTTTAAGATTCAGTCGCATTTCCATTTCATAATATGAATACCAAATCCTATATTTACAGAGCTACTCTGCAAATTATAATTTTATTTTACACTACTCATAACAATCGAACTCGATTTGCTCTTAAATGCTCCTTATACGTTAAGAAGAATTAACTGATTTTTATCATACAACACTATTTATTATGTAAAACAGAACATTGTCTAATTTTCCCACACCCTTGAGTAAATTACATAATAAAATCGATAGTGCTAGTGAATTCATGCAGTGATAGTACAGTCGCGGAATGAAAAGGTTCGTCACCTTAGTGTCGGTTTTCGCTTGCACTAGGTACTGTAGAATCAAACCTGCCAACATAACAGTGCAAGAAACAGTGCTGCTAAAATTTAAATAAATATGACGTTTGCTAACGAATAAGGTTTTCCTTTTTTTTTTCTATCCCATCAGTGCAATGCAATGATGACATTGACCAATTGACAATAGCTTTTTTTTATTTAAAAGAAATAATAATGACAGGTTGAACCAACAAGAAGATTTTAGTTTATCAATCATAATAATCTTCTTGACAGGATACATCGTCAAACAACTTTGATCTGAATAATTTTGAACTTTACTGACGAACAGTTAAAGATTATTTTCTCTAACTTGAGATTATTCTGTAACATAGTTTCAAAACGTAATATGTGCTCGCGATTCGTTGAAGGAATCAATTTGAAAACTGACGAACCTTTTCATTCCGTGACTGTACATGGCAGGGCTAAAGCCATTTTGGGAAACAAAAAAAAATCTGAAAAGGGAATCTCGTTCAAGCAACCAGACATTTGTTTTGTTCATAACTAAGACTAAGTTTAAGAAAAATTTGGTCTGTTCACAATTTTCGCTCGCTATCCTCCAAGCCCGTATGTTCACGCAACAAGGCGCGAAATGAGAATAACTTTTGGCGGGACCATCTTATAAATCAGAAGGCCGCGGCTCAATTAAACCTACCCCTATCTGATCCACTCCCGTGCGTTGTGACCCTTTATTTTTGAAGATATATCTCTTTAAACGCTTTTGTCACAGTTTATTTCGACCCGGTCTCATTATATGTTTTATTGGTAAAGCTTTGAAGTATTTTTTAGTGGCGCATTTTTAAGACACTGAGAGCAAGGAGTTAAATTAAAAGTGCAGTTGACAGCATATCAGGCTATATACATTGTGTCTTCATCAAACACTAAGGTTGAGTTGCACCACCTTAGCCGGTGTTTTTGTATAGAGCTTGATAGACCTTTAACGTAAAGAGCAAGGAGTTAAATTAAAAGTGCAGTTGACAGCATATCAGGCTATATACATTGTGTCTTCATCAAACACTAAGGTTGAGTTGCACCACCTTAGCCGGTGTTTTTGTATAGAGCTTGATAGACCTTTAACGTTTGTTAATGTAAGATGGTGCAACTCGGATTATGAGCGGTACTGTACGTTCGAACTGAATCCGTGAAAAGTAGTATATGTAGGACTATGTGTATGTGAATGTGTATAGTAGTTTACGCACTAAATCCGTTTTTTGTCATCCAATTTCTTTAGATTTTCTTGATCCACATTTTGACGGATTTGGATGTCATGTAGATCTTTGCATTTAAGTCTGCTGGATTACTAAGTTTGCATGAAAAACTGTACTTACCTTCTGTATTTTGAAATTAATATGCACCTTACTACAAAACTGACTTTTAAGCNGAAAATGGTCAAATGTCATTTGCACGACCCCTTTGCAGGAGGCGTCGTCCAAATTTTTGACCGTAAGTCGTTATTTCTACTTTCGACATTTTTGGACCAAATCTCCCAAAGTGTGGCAACACTGGGGAAATTCCTTCACCCCAGCGAAACCTCTCGACAAGAGACACAACCGCCTCATACAACTCGACTTTCCTAAATGTTGCCAACTGCTCGAAAAATGAATTCCAAAATTTCGGAATTTTCAACTTTTTACAAAATGGCCGACCACGCCGCCGCCATCTTGATTTTTTGACATTTCGGATTTTTCCCATAATCTGGGTCGTATATCCGACCAAACGTCATTTTTATTTTTTTTCTGCCATAATTCTTTCTGTCTGTCACTAACTTTAAAGTCACCCATGTCGCAAAAAAAACTTTTCCCCATAACTTTCAGTGTTGCCAGACTTTTTTCATAAAAATGGTGAAATGTCATTCGGGTCCCCAAATGTCACCAGACTGCATACCAAGTTTTTGGAATTTCTGGAAATTTCCATTTTCTACTATCCGGGGCCGTGGTGGAAAATTTTCTACCAAAATGGTAGTTTTTTCCGATTCATGGCAATACTCGAATAACAGACCAACAATCGCCCGGAACATTGTACCCCACTCCGGTGTCGCCATCTACCGGAAAATTGTTGTCAAACTTTGGGAATTTTTTGATCGCAACAAAATGGCCGACGGCTCGGCCGCCATCTTGTTTTTTGATAATCTGTGAATGGGGCTCTTAAGAAGACTATACATGACACAAACACCTAAAAGAATTTTTCAAAAACAATAGCGCATCTTGGAGTGACACCTCCCTAAAAACACCCCGAAATCGCATTTTCAATCCAAGATGGCGGCGCGGCCATTTTGTTTTTTTAATTTTTTCTCAATTTTTATAACACACCTTGGCAACATCAACAAACCACCAAAAAAGAAAAAATTCAGGACCGAAAACAAAAAAGTTGTTGTCTCAAAAAATGCCGCCATTTTGTTTTTTGGTTCAAAAAATATAATAAAGCTGGCAGTCGAAAAATCTAGTTTAAAACAAACAACAACAATTTTACCCCTCTCCCCTCTAAATACCCTAAAAATACCCCTGATCAGTGAGTGAGTGAGTCAGTGGTAATCGAGCTTTATATAATATAGATAAGTGGTTTGTTTTTAAGATCTGAATGTTTATGACAAGCTGATAGTTTACTTTCTTCTTTATTTGTACGTTAGACTGCAAAATATGGGCCTTAAAGTCAAGGAGTTTTCTCTACCAGCCATCTCTTGGATGTATGACTTCATCCAGAAGCTTGATCATGGCCTGAATCTTTTAGCCCTTAAGAGAGAAACTTGAACGTAAAAAATTTGGATAGTTATTCCTTATAAAAATAATTTTGAGTTGATAAATGGACGAAACCGGCGGACATGTAATTTCTAAGTCATATTCATGAACCATTTCTATTGAAAAAAAAATATGCAGGTCTTCATTTGCCATTTCATTTCAATTTCATTTCAATACCAAACTTACACTTTTCCTTTAACAGGATATTGTTAATTGCACTGTCTTTTCATCACCATCTCAAAAACCATAGATCAAAACACTGTTTCATCAAACCTATTTGCATTTTTACCAATCAACAATCCGCTAAAGTTATAGCACAAGTTCATATTAACAAACTTAATTAAGATGGTGTAGCCACCGCATTCGTAATTACTAATCCGGTGGCTACACCATCACGCCTTGAGGTGATGAAAATTCAATCGAGATGGAATGAATTTCATCCCGACATCAAAATGAATAATAAAACAAACTGTAAAAGAGGCTGGAGTACGAGGATTGTATCAGCTGTGCGGATCTTTGCTGGACACACGAGCGGGTAGGATGGCCAATGTTTTATGATGGGCTTTTTAGATGAATAAAATCCAGTGACAGTGACGAGTATGAATATCGACTTTTTTTTAATAAGCCTGGATCTGAGTTCATTCAATCTCATTTCCATTTCATGTAAAAGTACCAAATCCTGTTCTAACTTTACACTACGCATATAATCGAACTCAATTTGCTCTTACATGCACTATTAGTTAGGTTAGGAGACATCTTTCACTTCTTAATATGTACCCATTTACCAATTTTCATCAATAAAACACCACTAATCAGGAGAACTGTCAAATTTTCCCGTACTCCCATATTTGTCACAGGGACATGAATTTATACAGTGGGGCATTGATGCAGGTCTCTACCAACCGGTCAATATGGTATCATTGGAGGAGTTCAGCAGTGTATGATGACGATGATGATGACGGTAGCATCATCAGGGCAATCCATTTTAGGACATTTTTATATTGTTGTTGTTTTTAATCTGCTCTTAATTTCGCTTGCCCTCCTCCAAAACCGTATGTTCACGCAACAAGGCGCGAAATGAGAATAACTTTTGGCGGGACCATCTTATAAATCAGAAGGCCGCGGCTCAATTAAACCTACCCCTATCTGATTCACTCCCGTGCGTTGTGACCCTTTATTTTTGAAGATATATCTCTTTAAACGCTTTTGTCACAGTTTATTTCGACCCGGTCTCATTATATGTTTTATTGGTAAAGCTTTGAAGTATTTTTAGTAGTGCATTTTTAAGACACTGTAAGAGCAAGGAGTTAAATTAAAAGTGCAGTTGACAGCATATCAGACTATATTGTGTCGTCATCAAACACTAAGGCTGAGTTGCGCCGCCTTAACTTTAACCGTAACTATAACCAGTGTTTTTGTATGGAGTTTGACAGACTTTTGACGTTTATTATGGTAAGATGGTGCAACTTGGGTTAAGAGTGGTGCAATAAGTTTGAACTGAATCCGTGTAGAGTAGTAAATCCGTTTTTTGCTATCCAATTTCTTTAGATTTTCTTGATCCACATTTTGACGGATTTGGATGTCATGTAGATCTTTGCATTTAAGTCTGCTGGATTAGTAAGTTTGCATGAAAAACTGTACTTACCTACTGTATTTTGAAATTAATATGCACCTTACTACAAAACTGACTTTTAAGCAAAGACATTATCTTCCGTATTCACAAACGATGCTTGCTTAAGTGAAGCAGCAAATCGAACACACAGCGTTGAATAGTGCTCTGTGACTGGTTCGTGTGTCACCCTGTGCGTCCAAGCGCACTATGAGACCTCATAGTAATGTTTTTGAATACGGGCGTATAAGTAACACTTCGGTCTATAACAATAGCATTTAAAACTTGTTTTCTGCTCGTAGTCATAAAATTTGAGTACCGAACTCTAAACTAGGCACGTGTAAAGTACCAACACCAAATTGGAGATAGCAGATTTGATTCTAATGTGTCTACGGCAACTTTCTTATAACGCCACTTTTTATGTGATAATCCGATTTAAAACGGTTTAGGGATCCGCAGGCTATTTCCAATTCTATTATCGGGTTCCTTCTGAATCTGTACTAATATTTTAAAGAGGTAAAGTTTGTGTGTTTGTATATTTTTTAAATTGTAAGGGGTAATCTCGGGATCCACTGAACCGATTTTAAAAATTCTTTCACCAATAGAAAGCCACGTGCCGTGGTTTAATGCTTTTTAATGAGAACCTAACTTTTAGGACATTTGCGAAAGTGAATTAATCTAGCTGAAAAGAAATTTAAAATTCCATGCTTTAGAATCGTTATGCCAATCGGTCCAATTGATTTATGTTGTTAGACGGCTATGATAATTAATCTGTCGTCAAACCCAGCCTTGCTGTAAAGGATTTTTATTTTATCCTGTATGGGTGGGTTGCACCATCTTACTTTAACTTTGACAAACGTCAAAAATCTGTCAAACTCCATACAAAAAACACCAGTTATCGTCATAGTTACGGTCAAAGTTAGGTGGTGCAACTCAGCCTAAGTACGAGTATGTATACTTTTGAGATTCACTTAAATCATACGGAACCCACGGCGTTCATCACACGTCCCACCAATTTTTTCCGATCGACTCGTGCGCCCAATCAATTTACGTACGAAATCGATTTAATCGATCACAATCGATAATGGCGCGAGACCAGCTGCGATTTTACACTCGGATATCGAGATATTTTTTTTGTAAATTTATGCAATATTCGTGAGAAAGAGTTAACGGTCTTGTATTGTTTAAGAGGCGTTTAATTTGTTCTTTTACAAGTCAATTTTGGTCAGCACTTATTCAAATTTCAATGCTTTCTCTGATAATTTAAAATGTAGAGTAATTTATTGATGTGAAAAGAAATACAATGTTTCATTTAAACGTTAATACTCGTAATATTGAACTTTGGTTCGTGCATTGCATGTTAATACATTTTTACGCATACGGATGCGTATGTAGTACCTATGTTACTTCTCATAAATACTTATTCAACAGCCTTAAATTACCACTTGTTGAAGAGTATAAATTAATATGAAATTGATTTGTTTCACAATGTCTATTATTTTTATGATCCTGATGGCTGACGTTTTAGCCACTGTAGGAATTTGAAGCCTCAATCGGATGAATCGACTCTACATATAATTCAAAATACAGTATTACGAGTACCCTTCATAATTATGTAAGTTACTATTAGTTGATTCACACAATAACATATTGTCTCTTCTGGCAATAGAATCCAGGTTCTCTAATTTGAAAGAATCCAATTAACCACTAGACTATAGACTCCACTATGTCGTAATCAACAGTGCCTGAGATCTGCCTGCATTTATTTATACACCCAAGAGCTAAATCACACTTTTCTGGCAATGGAATCCAGGATTTCTATTCTGAAAGAGTCTAATTCATTAACCACTAGACTGTAGAATCTACCATGTCGTAACCAACAGTGACTGTTTGCCTGCATTTATTTATACACCCAAGAGCTAAATCACCCAAGTAAAAGTATTACTACAAAACTATTACTTTATCCTGCCTCAGTTTTATATGTGACAGTTCCCTAAAGGCACAATTCTAAAAACGCTCGCTATTAACCGTCAAGCTCATACATACCTTTACTTCCTAGCAAACTGTTCGCCCGCGGGTGCGCTCGCTTAAATATCCCGCGGGTAAGTATGAAGACGTCGGCCAGTATAATGAAACGTCAAAATATCGCACTCATTGATTGCTGCTCTCAGTAGGGACACCATGATTCTGAATGTATCTCGCCAAATGTAAACATTTTCTACAAAACTTAAATCTTATAAAAATATTCATATTTTAACAGCACCTGTCATGTATTGGTTATCTCCCAAGATTGCAAAATCTGAGATTAAAAGTTTCAAAAGCTCTTAAAAGGATCGATTTTATTAATGTAAAATTAATTAACAATAGTAAAACAAACTCTACATTACTAGTCAACAATACGGCTAATCGATATCCTAAGTAAAGAAAACGTAGAATCTGAATAGATATGGCTAATGGAATCCGAATAGATATGAAATAGAAGCCACGATGGCCGAACGGTGAAGGGGTCGGACTGGCCGACTCGTGATCCGGGGAACGCGGGTTCGGACCCGGGTGAGCTCACTCGTGATACAAACATATTTAGCTTAGTACGAGGGGCTAACGGGAGTATTGGTCATTTGTGTAATAACAAATTACTAATAATCTTTAAAAAAAATTGAATAAGAAGACTTCCTTCAAACATCCTGAAAATTATTATCAGATGATCCAGTTACTTTTACAGGGAACATTCAAAATTGATAATTTTACGGTTTATCCAACAAATCCTCGTTTCATGGTGTCCCCAATCAGCTTCGGTCGTAAATACAAGCCCTGCGCTGATTGTGCTCGTTTGCCCTGATGGAAACGATCGAGAGGTTTACGGTTCGCGGGCGATGCCCGAATAGCCCCCTCGCAATTATGACACAATCTCTTCACAATTGAATCTGAAAGTGGAAGCATTTTGAAAGTTGGAATTAAAGGCTTTTATTCACCTGTTCAGTGTGTTCAGGTGAGTGGAAACTCAAGTTTAAAGGTTGATTCTGGTTCTGTTTTTGTTCGATTAAGTTGACTTTTGCATATTCAAGCAAGTCAGAATGCATGAAAATTACACCATAATATTATGGTGCTTTATGTTAAGTCGGTATACAAGCAAGTGGATGTCGTAAGATGTGTCTTTGAGAGAATTATGCGAACGTAAGACTTCTGTAACCCGTCAGACTAACGTAGCTCATAAATATCCTCCATTTGCCTTGGGTAAATTAGAAACTGCTTATGCTGGAACTCCTTAACAATTCCTAGTATTATTGCTGACAAACTAATAAATCAATTAGTACTACTATCCAGCGCACTCGATCAATGGTAAGTACTGCGTCGCCCACCTCAGCCATTACTCACCCCAATTATTTCTTTTTATACCTCTCAATGTCACTGTTTTAACGCAGTCACTAATCGGTACAATATATTCTATAACGTCTTCCCCGAGTTTAGCAAATGCACTGTCTTAACGCACTTGTTCATCGCAATACCTACTTTCCAGACTTCTACATAATATGACTGACCGCGCATCATTTCCATAATAAACATACATTTCTTCAACCCAATTGCTCCAGTTATTTCCTGTTCGACCCGGTTCGGACCGGTATATAATTGGCAAGGTGTAAGCTAAATCCTAATTGCTAATTATGAAATTCATAACATACTCGACTACTGTTTTTGGTGTTTTGTAATTAAGGATGTATAAAAGCAGCTGCATAAGCAAATGTTTTGTTTAAGGGTTGTTATAAGGTTGACGATTTTATGAGATAAGGTACAAATTATGGTTAAAATTCGGTTGATTGATAGGTTCCTGACCTGAATACGAATAAATTGAAGTTAATCATTAGTTTGTAAAGTTACGTTTTTCTGAAGAACATGGAACACATAAAGTGGTTCTTAAAATTATCTAAGGGTTGGTAAAGTTCATGAAATAGAATACTGTCCTTTTTATTTCAAAAACAATTGCTTTCTATAAAAGTTTTCATATCAAGACCACAGTTTCAATATAACATGACATTTTCAGCCATATGAAACTCTTTTACTGACTCTTGGAGTTTGACATCAATGTTGGAACCTCAGTGAATTTATTGCAGACATCACACAAAGAAAAAAATACCACAGACATGACTTATTTGATTTGTCTCTAAATAAGCAGGTAATCAAATTGGAAATGGAGTAGAAATAATGGTTGTATTTCCCATAAATGTTAAGTACGTTAACACTCTAATAACTTCATTGGAAGTAACAAACATATAAGTTAATGTCTGACTTACACCTTTTTGATTTGAAACTATAATTAGCCCATAAGTACCTATTAAGTATAATTTCTTCGATACAATTCCAGTTGTGGCTTTTTAAGGAACTAGTGACAGGGCATGGATTTGTAATTTTATCGATAAAAAACGATAAAAACGAATGACGTCACTATTTCACTTGTGGGTTCATGAGGTTGACACAACAGAATAATTTTAGTTGTTAATTCTTGCGGTAATGTTTAAAAAACAATTTCTTTTAGAACTTGCTCAATAAACTGAAATTACAGATAAAGAAAAGGTAGCTCCTTTAAAACAAAAAAAAATACAAACAAAAGTATTTTGAATCGAATCTTAACTTTATCATCTTTACCTACCATTTGTAGAATTTTCCTTTTCTGTTGTGTCTGTGCTTTTCAAAGCACATAATCGTTAAAAAGTTTGATTATCTAGTAACAAGAAACAGTATAATTATCAATTATTATGTAATTTTAACATAAAAGTACAATCAATTTATTTCCTTGTACTTATTAACTCATTACGATTAAAGGAGTAATTTTAACTGACTGTAAAATACCATTGAAAAGTTCTACGTTAAATTTTTGATCGCTTTCAAAGTAATCATTTTAATATCGAAATAATTACATATCTGCTGCTCTTCATTATTTCAAATATGTCCCTTACCTCTCGTCATCCAATTTATATAAATTATATGTATGTATTTATGTATATATTTTGTATAAATATAGGTATATTATAATATTTAATGTATTATATTGTGTACATTTTTGTAGCTTTTTAGCACCGCCTACTAAATATCTCTGTTTTGCTCAAGGTCAGCTGGTAGAGAATGACGTATGGCATTAAGCTCGCCTTTTTGTACAGAACATTGTTGTGTGTGCAATAAAGTCTTTAAATAAATAAAATAAATAAATAGGTACTTATCGTTGGGTTACTTAGTCTTTATCGTTATATGCATTGTAATAAAGATCTTTGTTAGTTTTTTATACATTTACCTCCGCAATATTATTTGAAGTACTCGTACAATTTTTATAGTGCAAAATAAATGAACGCTAACTGCTCTAATTTGATACCGTTTATGGTATAATTTGTTAATAATTTCGACATTACAGTAAAAAACTACGACCGTGTGGTCTAGTACTTGGCAAACCTAATGGACTTCTTCATTAATTTACTTTTCGTCAAAAAAATCCATCATAAACTAAAACGACCCAAAGTTAAAAATACCCATCTAACTCCACAGCCTAATAATCCCAATCAAAACCTCATTAAGCATACAACAACTCCCATTAAAATAGTTTTAATTAACATAAGTCAACAAACCAAAATCGGGCCTGTCACCGCCACAACAATATATTACAAGATGGATTCGAAAATGCGTTCAATTAAAAAACGGGAGCCGGTGGAAAAAAGGCATAAGTTAATTAAATCTTAAAAAAGAACAAAGACACAAGTCGGTGTAAGGGCGTAAAAACGTTTTGTCACAACGCCACCTCGCGGCGTCGTGAGGTGTTCTACTTGTTTTTTATGTGGAGATAGCAAGCTGGTTATTTTGCTTTTTGAACTGGTGGGTTTATGGTTAGTTGCACAGATGTCAAATATTTTTTTTCTTAATTTATATTATTCGTAATACTTAGTTTCTGTGCGAGTGTGTTCAAGGGTGTTTTGGATATTTATTTAACAACATAATAAGGACTTTCACCCATAGGACGTCCACTGCTAAACAAAGGCCTCCTCCAATGATTTCCACAATGTCTTATGGCTGAAATGATGATGATAATGATATGAGGACTTTTAAAATAATCCTGATATTATATTCTGAATGTTATTAATGTCTTGAAAAACTACGAGTATGTAGAGTGTATGTAAAGTGGTATAAAAATAAATTTCAATTAGTTTATTTTATACTTACGCTCGTATTTTTAAACGATGCTTGATGTGAAGCAGAAAATCGAACGCTCAGCGTTGAATAGATATCTGTGATTGGTTCGTGTGTGACCCTGTGCGTCCATGCGCACTGTGAGACATCATAGTAGTAGTAAGTAAGGTTTGTTAATATAGGGGTTAGACCTTTTTTAGACCAAATCAAACTAAACAATATGGCCAAAATAATGTCTATTTTTGGCTTACGCTGATTTCACTTCCAGCATTGTTTGTTTGATTTATAGTCAGATAATTACCGACTAATTACATTTGCACCAGTAAAGTGTACATTCTTTTATTTACTACTACGACAGTGACAGTGAGCTTAGTGCGAGTTTGAATTACTAGCAAGTGCGTAAAAAATCGATAAAGAAGGACGCTGTACAATCTGTTATACATTTCTTGCCATTTTTTTACGAAGTCGCTGGCAATGACGTTTGGTGTAAAATCGCACCAATCACACAGTAGTATCATCATCATCATCATCATCTCACCCATATGACATCCACTGTTGAACATAGGCCTCTTCCAATGCTTTCCATGTTGCCCGGTTGGTAGCGGCCTGCGTCCAGCCTCTTCCTGCTACCTTTACGATGTCGTCGTTTCACCTTGTGGATGGACGTCCTACGCTGAGTTTTCCGGTACGCGGCCTCCACTCCAGAACCTTGCTGCCCCATCGGTAGTACTTAGTTAATAATCATAATTTCCAATCTGTTGATTTTGGAACGCGTTTCCCAATAAACGGGCGTTAAATATTTTTGAGTCATGCGCAGTGCTGCGCGCGCGCCGATCACAATCGCATTCAAATGAGCCACCGATTTATGACTGTGCCGGCCGTGAGTAAGACATTCGGGGGTAGACTGACGGATTTGTAGATATGTCAATAAATTGTTAAAAAATACAAAAAAATCTTATAAAAAAACGTTGTATCAATATGGAATTCAAACTCTACAGTCTCTCTATTCTATTCTATTCTATTCAAGAATGTAAAGTTTTGTAAAAAAAGATTTTTTAATAATGTGTTGACTGTTGGTGTATTTTATGTCCTTAACTGTTAAGAAATTTCATTATTTGTTTTCTATAAATGTTACTTATAAATCAAACTTTATTATGATGAAGACTTCTCTCAATCTTTTCAAATACTTAAATTTAAAAGTCTTAGTCATGGGGTTTTGATGTCCCATCTATCATTTCATAACTCTACACCTCCGAATCCCATATTTAACAAGTAGCCAGTCGGACACGCTCTCCGATAGCAGGCATTAAACTGCCGAACATCCGTGGACAATGTCCCTAATGACGGTAGGTAATGAATAGGTTGGTACTTAGCCACTATACATATTAGGGTTGACACATCAGAATCTGTCTACTACAAAAAATATTGTTTGCCAATGATTTTTAAAATTCTAAAGCCCGTATTCACCATCAATCCCATCCAAAAAAATATATATTCACTGATTTGCATTAAAATTTACTTAGATACACTCTTTAACAACTCACTTATGCATGTGGTGTTTACCTACTTATAGTGTACACAGTCCTAAAATTGTATTTCATAAACTAAAATGTATTAGTGTAACAATGTATTGGTGAACCAAATAAATAAACAAATCCCTAATTTTTAAATGACCCCTATGGTAACACCTATCAGGAATTTTGTTTAAGTAGGGGTCAGTTAAAAATTTGGGATTGATGGGGAAAATGGGCAGTACTCTCCCAATAATATAAATAAACATTATTAACAAGACTTGTTAATAGTGATATGTGAGCCTGGATGCGGGCAGCGCAGGACCGTGCATTGTGGAAAACCTTGGAGGAGGCCTTTGTCCAGCAGTGGACGTCATTTGGCTGAAACGAACGAACGAACGAACAAGTGATAAAAGATAAGGAAATCACAGGAGGAGGTCTATGATCAGCAGTGGACGTCTTGTGGCTGAAATGATGATGATAATGAAAAGATTTCACATTGTTAATACGAGTATAAACCTGAAAAAGACTGCTTGTATACAAATCGTCTGTCCTAACTAATCCATCAACACACAGTCAAAACTCAGGATAAAGCTGAAAATTGATATAAATTATAAGTTTCTAGTATTTTTTAACTTTTTAGTATTTTTTATGACAGTTTAACTTTCCCCCGGGACAAACTTTCACTGGTTGGGTGTTTATTGGCGGTCAAGCTGTAGATCCTGGCTACACAGGAGTTGCAGCGGTGGGAACGAGAGGTGGGAATAGTCCCGACCCTCAACCTCATCATCATTTGCAGCCATAGCGTTGATGGCTGAACATTGACTAGTCCCAAATTCCAATATTAATTTAAAGTCAAGCCGTTATAATTGGTATTCTACCTCTAGTAACAAACAAAGTAAACTGTTTACAGGCACATAAAGAGAGACTTTGGTAATGTTTGGTATCTCTATAAAGAGATTTCTTCCAACCAACTATAGTGACAGATATAACTTGACATGCCTTAGAATGTACTGTCGCGTATTGATATCGATACGTGCATACATAATGTCTGTCTGTATGCATATTAATGCGAAGCTAATTGTTTGAAAGCGAGCTGTTTTGCATACACTCATTATTATAATTAGTATTTGATTATTAAGCAGCTGACGTAGTGGTTTGACTTGGATGGGTGGGCAATTTTCTTGCCAATGGCGATGATATGCACTTTCCATGAGATGGCTTAAGTACACAAAACAGCATACCAAGCGATACATTGTGGACTCTTATGTACTTGATCATAAGGGTGATATTGTAACAAAAATGTGTGTACAGTTTGATTTTCTGTCATCTGTCATCATAGCATTTTTTCTGACACTTGTTTAAGCTTACGTTCGACTACCGGACTAAGGCTCGACTAACACCATCTTATTTACCACCACTTTTACTTTAACAAACGTGAAAAATTATATCAAATCCCATTTAAAAGCACCGGTTATCGTTATGGTTACCGTTAAAGTGTGTTAGGTGGTGCAACTCAGCCTTAATACAAAAACTTACTTATTTGTGTGCTTGAAAATATTTCTTTAAAAAGTTACAATTGTTTTTTAATTATCAAATCAAATCATAAACATAGGGATAAAAAGGTGAAATTATAAATTCATATTAGATGGTTTTTCAGAAATTTTCACACATTCAAATACGCCTAAAGCTTTTATACTTAGTAAGAATTTGACCCAGAATTAAAAACGGCCATTTCACATAACAATTACTAAATTAAACTCAAGTAGAATCGTTTTAGCACGAACGAACGACGAAATTACTTGAAACAATTCTGAACGACATTAATTTATAGTTCGTTCGTTGAGATATACATCAAATTGCAACGTACTTACGAATCGTATAAACTCGTAAATAAAGAACTCTTTAATTTCTTTATTTGTCTTCGATTACCGACTTAAATGAAAGGCATAAAGATGTAAGCAGATAGCATACATGAATGCTACTATCGTTGTGTTAAGATGCCTACACATTCATTTTATCGCAAAAAATCGAGTTTTTTTAAATTTACAATGAGGAAGCTCTTGGCCTGTATCTCACCTGATGGTAAGTGACGATCAGACCGAAGGTAGAAGCGAGCTTCATCCGGAATCCTCAACCACGGAGGAACTGGCTATCTTACCTCTAACTGCCGGAACACAACAATGCTGTTAACATTGTTGTTATGGCGACAGACTTAGGTAATTTTCCTACTTAAAATTTACTTTTAGTTCACTATTGAGTANCACTTAGTCCGTCAATTACACTATCAAAAAATATTGGACACGGGATATTTTTATTTGTCAACAAACAAGTAATTACGAAGTTATGATGCCATGAAATTCCGCGTGATGTCACAAATCGCAACAATTTTAAGCACGCCTTAACGTCATGGGCCTCTTCTGAACTTTGGCGCGCTTTATCTCTTTAAATTTTCATAAGTTTAAAAAAGTGAAAAATGCATTTAAAGTATTTTTTTGGTAAGTTGACCGACGGACTAATTCAAACTCTTGTTTTACCCAGGAAACATCCCTAGTCTTCGAAATTATTACGAGCTACATAACGAAAAATCTTTGCTACTACGCCGTAGTAAATTTCGCATCATAAATAAAAAAATAAATTAAAAAAAAAACCTTTTTTTAAAACAAATTTTGGTGTGCTAATAATTTTAGTTTCATGACATGCTCCCAAAATTCATCATCTTATAAGAGGATTTCAGTTTTTATCGACGAAACTTTTTAATTATTATAGCCTATAGGTACGTTTCATGGTTAGGTAATTTAGGAAAGTTTATTTGCACTTAACATTAATTTGTGTGTGTTGCTTTTTTTCACCGGTAGAAATTTAACGGGTGGGTATACAACTTTTAAATATTGGTGCTTTGGGCAAGACGGATATGGGCAAAACGGATAGGTAAAGACAGACATAACTGAATAGCAGGCCCTAACAAAACCACACATCTGAAAACAAGAACTTCCAAACAAGACTTGTCAAGAAGAAAAATGACCAAAAACAAAAATCAGATGGAGAAAACAAAATATTTATGTTGTGTGCTCAGAAGAATACACTGAACCACCTACCGAGGATTGTATAGAGTGCAATCAATGCAAGAAGAGGGCACACGAGGATTGTATCTTATATTCAGGCATAGGCAGTTATTATTGTGATGATTGCAATGATTAAAGCAGTTATTACTGTACATATCCGTCTTGCCCAGGGGGGTCGGGCAAAATGGATAATTGGAACTTTTTTTTAATGACATTTTTGTTGTAGAATTTGTTTAAGTTTCTAAGTTTATTCTTTACAATTCCAAAGATGATTACCTAAGATACAAATTATTAATTAATAGACTGTTGTTAATTGCATAATTTATGTGGTTTTTTGCCACTTTTCTTAAGGTATCCGTGCTGCCCGGGCTTCCCCTACCTATGCACCTTCAGTGGCAACAACAAGGTCTATTGAGTACCTATTGACCTATTGTCTACTAAAGGCATGAAATAAATTAATTTTCACCAAAAATTAAAACCAACTCCAAAACGAATCACCAGAAGGTAGGCTGTCACCGACTCCGAAAATATCAATCATGATATACGGGCATTTGTAATCAATATCCACATTTTTTAATAAGCTTTAAAGAACAATTTATCAATACCACTTTATCTTATTTTTTTTAACTGTGGTATTTTCGCGAAAAAACCTATTGAAAATCTAATTCGAAATGGCCCATTTGCGCCGAGCCTAAGTTTGTATGAAAAATATAAATTGTTTTCTAAGTTACTGATTCTGACTCGCTCCTAATTTGGATACTGATTGCAAAGGCCTAGTAAATAAATAACGGAATATATTTTCTACTTTTACTTATCTAGTGCCTTACCTTACCTTATGTAGTTTTTTTTGGAGTCGATTTTTTACACTAATAGATCCTATTTAGGTAGATAATAGCGTCCGAGCATGCCTTAATTCAATCGTATCGTCTGACTGAACGTGCTCTATGAACAACTCTGACATAAAATCTATTGTCAAACAAAGACTAGGTTGCACCATCTTATTTTAAATTTGACAAAAGTAAAAAATCTGTAAAACTCCATACAAAAAACCGGCCAAGTGCGAGTCGGACTCGCACACCGAGGGTTCCGCCGTACAAACGTAGCGGTTTACAATTTATGACGTATTAAATTAAATGACTTACTAGATATCGTTAAAACAATTGCATATGCGTAATGCACATCATATATTTTTTTTAGTTTTAATATTATCTTATTTTGGAACTTATAGAGAGGGGACACATTTTAATACTTTGGAAGTGACTCTCGCGCAAACCGTTCAGTTTAGAACAATCATAGTTATGGTAATTTCGTGAGAGTCAACATAGTTAATATTTTTTATTTTATAATATAACTTAAATAGTAGGCCAGATATTGAAGTCTCCCACAACAATCAGACGAGAACATGAATTATACTTTTTTGGACGACCACCTTTATTACGTTTCGGACGACCAACCTTAGAATCTTGTGTTTTATTTACGAAGCTTTCCTGCGTATTATCGTATGGTATTACTCAGTAATTCTTCGGACCCGATTGTTGAACAAAAATCATAATGACCCGATTATAAATTACCTGAAAAAAGTAATCGCTTTATTGGATATCCTTCTCTACCAAATACATCCCTCAGAATACCCGTATTACGTTCATATACTTCAAACCTCGCTGGATACAAAAATCCTGCTGCCTTCACCTCAGCAGTACCGCCATAACTGGAGGATTGGAGCATCGTAGCTTTGTACTCTTGTCGTGAAGAGAAAGGATCTCCCCGGGCATTGCTTGTATACAAATTAAACTCGTCCCAGTTATCATAAATATAATTAACTATTAAAGTTCGTAGTAATTGTGTTTGATCCAAATTAGTGGAATTGTAAATAGAAAACGCTATTGCATGAAATAAACAACTTCCATCTGGAGGCATAGGAACTATATGATGTAAAATATTATTTTCATTGACGATTAATGCAATTGTAGCCATAATTGTATCTTTGCAAAATGTTGCAATTGATAAACAAAGTAGAAGTAAACAAAATAAACGAGAAATTGTCGCAAATTTTACTAATTTCGGTACACGTGCGAACAGCATCTAGGCGCCGTAGTGTGCGCACGCCGCACTCCCATACATGCCCATACTGATCAACTGCCCGACTAAACTATCGGCCGACGAAAAATCAACGGTGTGCGCCTACTCTTATTTTGATTAGAGATGATGCAGTTGACAGTAAATCAAGTCTGCGTGTATCTTTATTTTTATAGGTTGCCAGTTGTAATTTATTACAGTTTTGCCACCGCCAGCAGCAATACTTACGTGTACTTACTGCATATTAATGAGCTATCATACTTTATACGTGACCTACTTCTGCAAATCAAGGGTCAATGAGGACAAGGATGAATACATGTAAATATTATATGAAAGCAGTAATAAATAATTAGTACGTCGTGGGTGATTGCTTTAGCCGTGAATAATTGTACTGGTGTATTTATATTACGCAAACCTTCGGTTCCACTACTTTATGTTCTAACTAGCGGTCGCCCGCGACTTCGTACGCGTGGATCCCGTTTTACCCCCTTCATCTATCTTAAGCGGTTTAGATTTTTTATACAAATGTTTTTTCCCGCTAACTCCCGTTCCCGTGGAAATTTTGCAATATCATGTTGTAACTAAGCTTTAAGTGTACTAAGGTACCTGCATGCCAAATTTCAAGCGTCTAACTTAAGCGGTTTAGATTTTTCATACAAAAGGATTTTCCCGCGAATTCCCGTTCCCGTGGGAATTTCGGAAATTCCTTGTTGTAACTAAGCTTTAAGTTTACTAAGGTACCTACATACCAAATTTCAAGCGTCTAACTTAAGCGGTTTAGATTTTTCATACAAAAGGATTTTACCGCTAATTCCCATTCCCGTGGTAATTCCTAAGTATACTATAACCTGCCCAGGAGTATGAAGAATAATTGTACCAAGTTTCGTTAAAATCCATAGAGTAGTTTTTGTTTCTATAAGGAACATACAGACAGACAGACAGACAGACAGACAAAAATTTTACTGATTGCATTTTTGGCATCAGTATCGATCACTAATCACCCCCTGATAGTTATTTTGAAAATATATTTCATGTACAGAATTGACCTCTCTACAGATTTATTATAAGTATAGATAGTGAATTCGCTGATGCAATTCTGCATTAAGTTTTAGTATGCAGAGAACATGCATGTAGACGCAAGGTGTAGATTCTAACTTAATTTTTTATTGATAGGCTGCCTAACAGTGCTATGAAAGTGGTATATCGCTTTTTGTTGTTTTTTTCAACTCACAACCTGGTCAGAATTTCCTCACCATTACGTTAATATCTTTTAAAAACATAAATAACAAATTGTTCCAATGCAAAATAACTTGATTTTTAAATATCTACTTGTATCTTTGCGAAGCATATGTATTCACATAAATAAATACACCTAATCTACAAAGTAAATTCTTTTTTCGATGTTATGTAGGTACGAAGGCGAAGCGATGCTATAGTATAGACGTAGGATAAAGATATTAACTTATTTTCAACTAAGGGCCGCAATTTTTCACACATGAAGGGCTTTTGTATTTTATGCTACAATCTACACGAATAGTACGACTACGAAGCAAAATGTCATGATTGTTTAGTAGTTGTAGATACACCCACACCTTTGTATCCTAATTGAAGCTGAAGAAAGATATAATGCTTCCCTTTTAAGGTAAAGCTAACTTATTGTATCAGATATTGCAATTTCCTTTTTAATCAGCTTAGCAATACTTACATGTGCTACGGCGTTCACTCTACGGCGTAGACTCTCGTAGCGCTGTAGCATATTATTAACAAAGCATTGTTGTGCCTGGACGTACACCTTTTCTTATTTTTTAAAAGGTACCTTGCTGTTTTGTGAAAAAATTAAGGATTTTTGTTATTCATTCATATTTATGTTAAGTTTCGCACATGATATTTTCAAATATACGTTCATTTAGATACTACGACGCCTAGCCAATGTCAAGGTCACTAAAAGTACCTACTCGTATACGAATATGCGTGTAATGTACAGCGACATCACATCAGTTGCGAACATATTTTAGTTGCAAAATCGCATCTTTTACAACTACATAAAGTGTTGGTGTTATCCTTGATGAACACATTAAGGATTTTAGTAGGTATAGTATAGGCAGGNCAATGCTGTTAACATTGTTGTTATGGCGACAGACTTAGGTAATTTTCCTACTTAAAATTTACTTTTAGTTCACTATTGAGTATACCTAATTGTCAACAGATTCAAAATCATATTTTTTGCCGATCGCCACTTATGTTCATAAAATTAAATAAGTTTTGCAGATCAATAAATCGGTTCTAAATTAGAAGTGCTGACAAATTTTATTGATCTAATACAACAGTATCGAGTAAAATAATACAGTAAAATAAATCTTTTAGCTGACAGATTTTGTCTATAATAATATCTTATATCTTGTGGTGATAAATCTGTGAACGAACTGATAAATAAATAAAAATCATTCGATGCACAAAACTTAGTCTACTCTTAATAGGTGAATAACGTAACCCAAAAATCCGTTAAATGTGTAGGCACCTTAACAACCTTACACACTTATTAATAATTTATATTATACATTTAAGGAAATGCAATAAAAAAGAACCAACATGAATATTACAATTGTTTATTCTATTCTGGATGGACTTGTATGGAAATGGAATTGTATTGAATTTAAAAGAATGTGCTGTGCGGAAGTTTGTGACAGGGTCTATTGTTGCATAGTTGGGGTTAATAATACTTTTTGTTGCCCTTTTTAGTGCTTAAATAAGACTTAACTAGAAAAAAAAACTATTTTAGCTCTTACAGTAAAATAGTTTAAAAAACTTAATTTTAGTTTGAAATTATAAATCAAAATATACAATATCAATAAAAAGTACTGAATCACAAATTTAAAAAAATCTACTGGCCATATTAACCCATAGAGACTATGTAGGTACAATGGATTCTGGCCCAATAACAGTAATTTAATCGTAAAATATTAGAAAATACAGTCAACGAATGCTGCCAAGGTTAGTGGATTACCAAGGGAGATCTACGTCCCAAGTTAGCTAAAATTATGATGTTAACAGCTTTAATGTAATTTTAAAATAGGATTCTGTTAATTTGATATTAGCACTAATCTAATACGAGTATACCCTACTGGACGCGCCCTTTGTCTCATCATTAAGTCTTTATATTGACCGCAAATATAGTTAACGAAACATGCACAAGAATATTATCTCTTATTGTCTGACACTGTCTGATCAAACAGTGTCGACCAGAAGGGCGCGTAATCCTCATCACGCGTTGGTTCCCGCTGAAAACCAGCTTCTCGGCATGACGTTTGTGTCATGTCGCGATTTTTGCTGAGCACCTGTTCAGAATATTTTTATTTTAAGTTAATTTTGTCTACTCTTGCTTTGTCCACCATAATTCAACACATGAATAAAGACTTTTTCATTCTTATTCTTATCAGATATTCACCACTTTGCGTTTGATCAGAATATTAAAAGAACAGACCCGTAACCATCATTATAGCAGCCGCAATATACCACAAAAACCAATCCTCCATATATCATTACTACAAACCATACATTTCGCCAATACTAATGAGGCGCATAGTTGCATAATTGTTACTATACTATACATTTTCTCTTGGCTTTCTAGCTAATTGCAAACAGCAATTCTGGACTCGCTCTCAATGAAAAACAAACGAAAGTAGTCGCCTGTGAAAAAATAGCGAATCGCACGATAATATAGCGCAATCACAGCAATAAGCGATGCATACAGACCAAGATCCAAAGTTAATGGATCGGCAACTGGATCGTACAATGTACGGTTTTAGAAAACCATTTTAAATGCCAGTTCAATTGGTTTGAAAGCGGGCAATCTTAACACTTTGACAGTCCAGTGCACCGACTTGTTTTACAGCGTTATGTTGACTGTAAAGTTGAGTTGCACCACCTTATTTTAACCGTAATAATAACCGATGTTATTTTATTTGGAGTTTGACAGAGTTTGTCAAAGTTAAAGTAAAATGGTGCAACTCAGCCTATGAATAAACGTTTAAACAAAAGACAATCATGAAATTGATATGGTTATTCGAAAGCAGATTGTATAAATGTTTAAATTAATATACGTAAGTTACCTAGATAGGAAGTTTGAATATTGTAATAATTTTATTGATAAACCTGTGTTTCCTTTATATCGTTTTAAACTTTCATGGTCACTATCAGAAAGCAATCGTAATAAAAGACTGCGAAAGAGGGTAGACCGATATGTCTGCCCATATCCTCTCACTCGCAAGTTTCCTCAGTTACTCCGTGACCATGGCGCTTGCAACAGTGCCGAAATATCGGAAACTCAAAATTAAGGTACATGGTAGCAATCCCGTCAGTAATAATAAGTATGTATTTCCTTTAGTTTCACACACTTAACTTATTAATGCCTATTTTATAGATAAGTCAACCAAGCTCTAATAATAACAGAACACTTCTTACATGGCTAATGTTACAAGATACAAAATTAAATAAATGACGGTAAATAGATAAAAAAATTAAATCACACACACAATGTGCTTTTCCTATGGATTTTCTCATTTCTGATTGGAGTACACAGTATGCGGAAACTTAACTTGAAAGACCTGTTTTCTCTCAAAATTCAGTTGATAAATTACTTACTGATCGATTTATTATTTTCTAACCCAAGTACACAATCATATAATACGCATAATGTACCTACCTACTGTTAATTGTGAAAAATCTAAAACGTTAAAATAACGGTATCGTTGTAGCCAATGAGCTGTTGTCATAGTGTGACATTGACGTAATATTACTTGACATTAGTCAATGTCACACTAGAATCAAACGTGAAAATAGAGGGACGCGCGGTGACGACTTCCCGCGCATTTGTGCTAAGTGATGAATATAATTAAGGCAATAATAATATTATGTGAATGATAAGTATCCAGTGTTTTATTTATGAGAACAGATCTACCGGCCTCTAATACTATTTATAGAGATCTTTACATAATAGTTTTATTAAATCCACATTTGTTAAATTTAGCAATTTAATGCGGCTAATTTCCTGAAAAAATACAATTAAAAAATGCCAACCGGTGTATACATATTTTATCTCATTTCCTTATTATATTTTGTCTTGATGATTGTTTTAATGAAGAAAATTGGTATCAATATTTTTAATCAAATGCGTTATTAGCTCAAATAATTTGCAGTTCGTTCGTTCGTTCGTTCGTTCGTTCGTTTCAGCCAAATGACGTCCACTGCTGGACAAAGGCCTCCTCCAAGGCTTTCCACAATGCACGGTCCTGCGCTGCCCGCATCCAGGCTCTTCCCGCGACCTTTACGAGATCGTCGGTCCACCTAGTAGGAGGCCTGCCCACGCTACGTCTTCCAGCCCGTGGTCGCCACTCGAGAACTTTTCTGCCCCAACGGCCATCGTCTCTACGAGCTATGTGCCCCGCCCACTGCCACTTGGTTTTAGCAATTCTGCGAGCTATGTCGGTCACTTTGGTTCTCCTGCGGATCTCCTCATTTCTGATTCGATCACGCAGGGAAACTCCAAGCATGGCCCGCTCCATCGCCCTTTGGGTGACCTTGAGCCTTCTTATGAGGCCCATAGTAAGCGTCCACGTTTCGGATCCATAAATCAACACTGGCAGCACACACTGCTCGAAGACTTTTGTCTTGAGACACTGCGGTATTTCGGACGTGAGTATATTGCGTAGCTTCCCGAACGCTGCCCAGCCGAGTTGGATTCGACGATTGACCTCTTTCTCGAAGTTGGCCCTACCTAACTGGACTGTTTGTGTGTGAATTGTGAATTTGCAGTTAATTAACGTCTATTTACGTTTTAAAATTCGTGGGAAAAAGCAAAATAAAATATTATAATTGACAACCCAAATCCAAGTCATTAAAAGTATTCAGTAACCGCGAATCTTAAAAATAACAAACTAGAATTTAAGTAAATAGATATAATATTGGAAACTATGATTAATAAAGTTAGGTCTAGTTAAAAGTAATAAGAAAAACGCCTGTGTCGTAAATAACGCGGCCATGGTCCGTGAAAAGCAATGAAAACTATTATTATATTATTTAATTTCACCGTTTCCACCCAACAGCTATGTGGGTAGAGTCGATGGAGTTAGGAAGAAATAGACACGTCAAATAATATAAATAACAACTAAACTATAATCAATCACTGTAACTTTTGAAATTATAACCTTAATTTGAGTAATATTGATACATTCTGCAACTTTGTTTTATTTATCCCATGAATTCTCAAGCTGTCGCGTAAGACCGCGTAATATTTGATTATCTATTGTGTCTTGATTCGCGAGGCTCTAAGAGTTAAAACATAGAGACAGTAAATCGATTAAATTAGATTGCTATAACTTAAAGCATGTCTTAAATATTATCTTTTTTGGATTCAAGACTCAAACTATTATCACACTTTTCGTCACATTTATACCTATAATCTAGGTAGGTTTTACAGTTTGGCTACCAATGAAACCCTACCAGTAACTGCGATCTAAAGGTTTAGTAGACTCGAGGGATAGCTCTTTGATAGTTTAGGAGCCTGCAGTTAGTTAAATTATAATTTAATAGGCGTTTGAAGTTTCCGTTCCCTCCGTTGCAATGCAAGATACAGCCTAGAACGGTAATAATCTCAAGTCGCCTCTACACGTTACGCAGCTCTATATCCAGTGTTTATGTCTAAGTGAAAACTAAGTTATCTCAGTACATCTCATCTAACTGAGCCAGTAGGGCAACTAGTGTTCTGCTCTTTAAGCTTAACTGTCTTTACTCGTTAAGGTGTTCCTTAACTTTTAACAAGCTATTTGAAATGAGTCTTCAATTTGATTTGATTTTAGACTTAAGTCTAGTTCATTTCATGCAAGGCTCATTTCAGACAGAGTTGTACATTATAAACTACAGGTTTTTATTAGTAAACCAAATGACGCATCAAAATTGCCTATATTATGAACCGAATAAGATAGGCCCCTTAATTGATATTTATTGTCCGTGGTGCATAATCTTTTCTTAAAGGTTTTAAACCTTTGTTTTGTCACCTGTCATCAGCTTTGCAATGGAGGGAAGTCGAACCTTAATTTCGAACTCCTCCTATGTTCTTCTGATTAATTTCGTTGCGGGTCCAATGACAGTTTAACTTTCCCCCGGGACAAACTTGACCTTCATTGGTTGGGTTTTTGTGGCGGTCAAGCTGTAGATCCTGGCTACACAGGAGTTGCAGTGGTGGGAACGAAAGCTAGGAATAGTCCCGTTATATTATTAACCGCTTGCCCCTAATCTAGATTAATTTTTGTTATAGGTATCGTCGAGTTAGCAATTCGCTTTATTGAGTTAGTACATGCCGCACTACATTTTCTCAGTATTGGGACTAAACTTCACTCAGATCTTTCTCAGTGTACTGTCTTTAAAACAGTATTCATTTAAAATTAAACGGATTTGACTTTAAAACCACGCAAGCAAGGCATGTTTTTTCATTCGTGAAAAATCTTGCCAGAAGATTATTATGGTGGTATTATTTATCTGTCTGTAACACAGGCCATAAAATAATAAATAAATAAAACACTACGGAAATAGTTAATTGCAAATGTCAATATAGGTAATTTAAAACTTGAAGACGGTCATTCTACAAAATATTTTATCCGTTATGCCTTGAGGGCCACCCATATAGGTTGAAGTGTAACCACGATTGACAGGCAAATAAAAATACTATAACTAAGTACTTATTGTTATTAGTATTCAAGATATCGCTCCGTACAATAATATTAATGGCGGCAAATTGCCGTAATTCAAATACACCTGTCACAACATACGCTAACGCCCGTATACACAAACGATGCTTGCTTAAGTGGAGCAGCAAATCGAACGCACAACGTTGAATAGAGCTTTGTGATTGGTTCGTGTGTCACCCTGTGCGTCCGCGCGCACTGTGAGATCTGATAGTAATGTTTGTGAATCATCATCATCATCATTTCAGCCACAGGACGTCCACTGCTGAAAATAGGCCTCCCCCAATGACTTCCACATCGCACGGTTGGTAGCGGCCTGCATCCAGCGCCTTCCTGCTACCTTTATCAGGTCGTCGGTCCACCTTGTGGGTGGACGTCACACGCTGCGTTTTCCGGTACGTGGCCTCCACTCCAGAACCTTGCTGCCCCATCGGCCGTCAGTTCTGCGTACTATGTGCCCTGCCCATTGCCACTTCAGCTTGCTAATCCGTCGGGCTATGTCAGTGACTTTAGTTCGTATGTTTGTGAATACGGGCGTAGAACAAACTGCGCAAAAATATTAATTTTCCTAGTTTATAATTATTTTAAGTCTATTTGCTATGGTGGTGTCATTCCGTGCTGATTAACATAAACTTATTATACTCCGCCGTTTGGACATAAATTACGTTAATATGTCGTAAAATATATTACTATTATCTGTAGTGCCCTTAGGGGTTGGTGTTATGCCTAGTAATATGGGATGGGTGGGACTGTTGAATCGCTCGCAATTTTTAATAGAAAATATTTGAAAAACTAGACTATTTTAAGAATTCTGCCTTCCACGTACTTACCTAGAACAGGAAAATAGGTACAGTGAATATTGTTATTAAATTGATTAAAATTGCCTATGATTAGATTGTGTAGTAGCTGCCTGTTCTAATGTTTCTGATTTCCTTGAACTGAAGTTTTAGAAGTTTTTGAAAAATGAAATATCGTGGTAGGTACCTACTATTCTATTATATTCTAAACTAGCGGCCGCCCGCGACTTCGTACGCGTGGATCCCGTTTTACCCCCTTCATCTATCTTACGCGGTTTAGATTTTTTCATACAAATGTTTTTTTCCACTAACTCTCGTTCCCGTGAGAATTTTGCAATATCCTGTTGTAACTAAGCTTTAAGTTTACTAAGGTACCCGCATGCCAAATTTCAAGAATCTAACTTAAGCGGTTTAGATTTTTCATACAAAAGGATTTTCCCGCTAATTCCCGTTCCCGTGGGAATTCCTAAGTTTACTATAACCTGTCCAGGAGTATGAAGAATAATTGTACCAAGTTTCGTTAAAATCCGTCAAGTAGTTTCCGTTCCGTCAAGGAATATACAGACAGACAGACAGATAAAAATTTTACTGATTGCATTTTTGGCATCAGTATCGATCACTAATCACCCATCACTAATCACTCATCACCCAATCATACATGAAATATATTTTCAAAATAACTCTCTATAGATTTATTATAAGTATAGATATCGTGGTGTTTGTCACACATTCAATGTGTAAATATTCAGCTGAATAAGACATTTTAAGTAAGGTCAATACTTAATACTTGCATGCATACATGCTATGGCCTAATTTAATATCCAATCTCTACCGGTTCCAGAATATCTCCCTACATTTGCTATTTTTTATTCAGTGTATTTTTTGCAGCCGTAATGGAATCATAAATTATATCAACTAAACCATAAAATATAACTTGACACAATATTTTACTGTATGACATCGGAATACACGTTTTTGTTAGAATATTGTATGTATTATAAATACCTAAAACAGAGTTTAGCTTGATTACTATATTATTATTATTAATCTTATTATATAAATAAATTTTGCTAATACTTTAAAATTATTAAGACAATAATGATAGGTAGAGATCGATAATCGAAGAGATTTTTTAAATTGCTACTTTATCTTTTAGAATATCCAAGAAATTATTCTGCTATTTCAATAAAAATATACAATTTTGTATGATAAATTAGTTACAAACTCGGAATATACACACAAATCACTTTAATTTCGCATATTCGCTAATTAAAATCTCATTTAGTTACTTTCTTCAATTAATCAATTCCGAGCGGGCATTGGACGATCAATCTCACTTTTGTTTGAATATTATTACAGTATAGTTTCGTTAGAACTAGTCAACTTAAGTGGTCTATTCTAAAATATTTTTTTGCTTTTATCTAGAGGCAAGCATTCGTTTCATTGTGATAGGTTTTTACAATTTCATGTACCGCAAATTGTCTATCTCTCTCGCTCAGCCAGGAATGGTAGCAGGAATAAGAGAGATGGAAACGTAGCTGTGATGCGTTTTCAGGTGCGACAGAATCTAATGTTAGTTGAAGTCCTTTGGGACTTGAAAAAAATCGGTGTAAATGTACTTACTTTATAGTTGTTCATTTAGGTGCGATCAAACTATCGGCTGATAAGAGGTCTGTACTTATTCTAAGGGGACTCTTAGAAAGATCAAAATCTAATCTCGAAGTAGTAAATGAATAAAACTCTCTAACAAACCACTTATAAGTGAAGATGTTATGGTTTTTAAGCCATAATTAGCCATCGTTGGTCAGTTGAAATCTCTAATCTAAAAAGTAGTCGCTACCAACCGTGCGATGTGGAAGTCATTGGGGGAGGCCTGTGTTCAGCAGTGGACGTCCTATGGCTGAAATAATGATGATGATGGCTTTTCCAAGATCTGAAAAATCGTGAGAAACTCTACTATTTTCAGTTAGACCGTAGTCCGTACATAGTATTCGGCCCCAAGCCTAATGTATACAAAGCGGTCGCTGTTTCTGTCTGTTTGTGAAGCGTGCCCGCACAAACAGGTTCCATTCCAAAATATTTACGAAAATATTGCTCACAATTTGGTTATAATAAAATTTTCCGAGGCGGGGTGGAATGTGGTGGAATGCACGGAGCGGTTGACACCACCCTTTTAGTTTAAATTGTTTTGTTGGTCTTTAATAATTGTTTTATTTTTTATGTTGTGTTTTATGGAGTTCACATTTTTATTTTATAAAAATGTTTTTATTGCTTTAAAAATGTAAAAATGGTGCATTGAACACGTGCATAAATACATGACCTAGGTAGCAGTAGAAAAAGCAGTTCACGGTGGATTAAATGAACCATAATAAATGAGACTTACTAGTGGTTTTCCTGTCACTAAAAACGTCAGTCAGCAGTCTTGTCAACTAAAAATAATATTACTTCTTTATCCATTTTTAAAAACATAAAATTAGCTGAAAATGGAACGGGTACGAATGATTTATAGGAAGACTACAGGTCGTATTTACGTAAAAAGCCATTTACATACCTACCTATCAATTCTACAGAACATTAAAATTATTACGATGATGGTTCCATTCAAGTATCGTTTCATCGGTTGTTATTGAAAGCGTGTAATCTATTCATTAAAAAAATGATCAGAATTGAAAAGAAACGATGGTGTCGTAATCACATAAATACGCTTAATATTATATTGTTTAATTTAGCTGTTAGCACTTACTTTCTAGTCATTTAAAATTATTACAGTATTTTTTCCGGTCGATTTGAGTTTACCTAACTAGAACCAGTATTAATCAAGTCTAACTTTTGATGTAGACTTGAGTTTTTGTTCTTTTTCTGATGTAAGACTTACATTGTGTACAAAAATCGTAAAATTATATTCCGCACGAATATACCATGAAAATCTTGGAGAATATCCCTATTTTTCTGATTAGAAAGTGAAATAATTTCGAGATAATCTCAGTATTTAAGACACTGTTTTAAGCTCTTCTGGTGTTGCTTTTGTATGGGTAGTAGTGATCGCCTCATATCAACTGACCCACAACACAAGCTCGTTTGCCCCTTAAACTAGCATACATAACATCAGATACGATTGCAGTTAAATACCTGTCTTATTCTGCAAAAAATGATCCATTTTTAAAATTATCACAAACTAAATGCAATGAATAATGGTTTTATCAGCTCTACACAAATATTTTCACTTTCACAGGCCAAGTCGGGTCAGTACCGAAACTTGGTCACGCAATCGTGCCATTAAGGGTTGTTCCCCCCTCACCCCTCACCATCCCCCTCCTAGGAGACGGCGAAATTCACAAACTACCCTAAGTAATTTCAGTATATACGAGGGGTGCGTTCTACCCTATTGGTCGGATGACTTTGGAAAGATTTTTTATTGTGCCAATGCACAGTTTCACCACTGATTTTTTTCGATAACGGGATATAAAAAGGGAATTATCATAATTTGTGAATGTCATTTTAGAAGTTTTATTGGATGGGGTGAAGAATGGGGTATGGTTTTGTTGTCGTGTGCATTTTGTTGTGTGGAACTTTTATTGTCAGGGCCAAACATAGCAGTACTCGTTCAAAATGTTGCTGGTATGTGTATACTACCTGCATAATAATTTGTTTTTAAGTTCTGAAAAAATCTTACAGAACATTGCAAAACATTTAATTAGTATTGTCAGATTACATTATTGTTCACAAAATTAAATTGAATGCTGTATTTCAAGTGGTCGTGATCTGGATTATTTTATAGGCTACTTGCTTTGTTTAACTATGTTTAGCCATCAAGTTGGCAAATGTAATTTACATTAACTTCAGATTATCTGATACAGAAAACACAGCAAATCATAATTAGACCACAGATTTTCTTCAGCAATTATTCGCCGATGATTAAGCATTGCATTGTCTGTACCCATCATACGTCCTTGTAGAAGTTTAAAATAAATAATTGTTATAATAAGAATTTTATACGTAAAATAAAATGAAAAAGGCTTCAACCCAACTCGACTGTCATGAAAGCTCACAACAATGTAGAAAGCCTATGACGCGTTAACAAAGACCTATTTATATTTCATAAGTGGCTAGGGCGGGCGGCCGCGTAGGGCGGCGCGCTATACCCACTGTGTATAGCTTCATTCAAGCTTTTTATAGGAAAAATATTTTTCAGACTATTAAGGAAACTTAGATAGCGAAAAGTGTAAAGAATTTTACTTTATATTATGTAAAAAGTATATTAAACTACAAGAAGGATTTATAGGTAACATTGTTTTCTGAATGTTATTGAAACGCTTTGGTCTGTAAATACTATTATTTTTATACACTGTTATACATTGTAAATCAATTGTTATAAAATTTAAGCAGCACTTACAATTAATTAATTACACAACTTGTTAAGCCACACTATGCGTGGCGTTATTTTGTGTGACATCATACCAAAGACTATGGTTTCTTCATCATCATTTCAGCCACAGGACGTCCTCTGCTGAACATAGGCCTCCCCCAATGATTTCCACATTGAACAGTTCGTAGCGGCCTGCATCCAGCGCCTTTCTAACCCTTATGTGGTCGTGAGGTTTTAAATAGTTATAATATACACGATTTTTCAACAAGAATGTAAAGTCTGGTGTGTTAGTGACTGTACTGTTAAAATACTATAATTTTTTGCCTTTTAGATGCTACAGTACTTAGCTTGATAATCAATCTTTAATTCGATATTTTATGAGAGATCGCTCGCTCGATCGTACCCACACCTCACGTACTTAAGTGACCAAATTGCTTTTATTAATTCACTCTATCAGCTCTCGGTCATGATTTTAAAAACAATTACCGCCGATAAGGCGCTGTTTCGATTTGACAAATTAGCGTTTTTACCCACTGAGTTTCATGAAAAACAATATTCTCTGATATGGACTGTAATCCATCAATGTTCCCATAACTTAGGTTAAGTGATGTGTGGGTATCGAGAAATCATTAGGCTTTTGTCGATAGTTGATGTGACATTTTTTAATTTAACTAATGGGAAAATGTGTGTTATGCGTTCACTATGGTAGTAATATAGTACTCGTAACTACCTAAAATATTTTTGTCTAAAATCTATCTTGTTTTTATGTTTTGTAATATTATTATATACTTTTTTAATTCGATATTTTTTTTTTTTTTAATATTAAGAAAATAATCTTTCCACCGACCACTTTATATTTAGTTTCAATAGAGCGGTCCCGTTTAAAATTAATTATCACCAAAATTAAATGCTGGACAGCACAAATGTCAAGTAGGTATTTCCTAGCCAGAAGAAATTTTGTCACCTTTATTTACTAACCATTACATTATACATTGAAATATGTACATAGGTAAGGAACAAGAATTAAAAAATACCTGAGCTTTAAATTTTTGTAGGTTAGAAATATCGACTTATTTCATCGAGACGCAAAGCCGTCACTTTTGTACATCACTAGTTGCAAGGGAAAATGGGTTTTACATGTGGCTTAATTTGATGTTGATGGTGCGCACGCGGCCTTAAATAGAATTTTACTGGCGCCATTTTTTAATTACAGGATTGATTAAAAAATTAATCGCGCGGGAATTCTTGGCCGTTGCAAGTTGCATCATTGATCCATTTGTTCTTAATTAATTGACAAAATATTTTGTAGCTTTTAAACAAGAAAGTTTATAGTAGTTAGTGTTGATTGTAACATCGAAGGTTGGTAGCCAGATGTCAGATTTTGATTTGTTTGAAATGTCACTCAAAAGTAAAACCTCACTGTATTAAATAAGTAGGCTTAGATAGGTATTACGAGTATTTAGGTTATTTAACCGTCAATCAATTCTGGAAAATAAATTCATTGCTATTATTATGTGCCATAGTCGTGTCTCATAGCAACCGTACCTCTGAAATAGAAACTTATATCCAACAAATAGACCCAAACAGGAATCGAAACTAGAACTTTAGCGGTAAGTGATCCGCGATTCTACCAATAAGCCATCGGGCATCAAGCCTAAAGATTCTTACTGTTACTCTTAGGTTTTCAGACATCGCAAATTAATTTTCATTAGAAAACTATTCAACAAATCTAATATAAAAGCTTTTTGACTCCCCCTTATCAAATCAATTATGTATTAGTGGCAGCCTTACGCTGACTCACCAAGGCAGATTAGCTTTTAATGCCTTTTTTATAAAGTATAATTTTGTTTATTACTTACTTACCAAGCTCATTAATTATTTAGACCCTTATCGCATAGCTAATAAGGTCAATGTTGCTTTGACAAAAGCGCAGTTCGGTTAATAAATATTGCTAAGCCAGCATAATTAGTGGTTCTAAAATGTTTTCTATTATTTTAACCTTCGTTAAAATGAATATTTTATGGTATTAAATTGATGGAGATACAGATTTAAAAAAAAAAANTTTGCTACAACGCTCTTAATTAATTGATAAAATATTTTGTAGCTTTTAAACAAGAAAGTTTACAGTTAGTTTTGATTGTAACATCGAAGGTTGGTAGCCAGATGTCAGATTTTGATTTGTTTGAAATGTCACTCAAAAGTAAAACCTCACTGTATTAATTAAGTAAGCTTAGATAGGTTTTACGAGTATTTAAATTATTTAACCTTCAATAAATTCTGGAAAATAAATTGATTTTTATCATGATTGCTATTAGGTATGTGCCATAGTTGTCTCTCATAGCAATCGGACTTCTGAAAGTATAAACTTATATTCAACAAATAGACCCAAACAGGAATCGAAACTGGAACTTTTGAGCGGTAAGTGATCCACGATTCTACCAATAAGCCATCGGGCATTAGACCTATAGATTCTTAGTTTTATGCTTAAGTTTTCAGACTTCGCAAGTTAATTTTCATTAGAAAACTATTTAATGTTAAGCAAATCTAATATAAAAGCTTTTTGACTCCCCTTATCAAATCAATTATGTATTAGTGGCAGCCTTACGCTGACTCACCAAGGCAGATTAGCTTTTAATGCCTTTTTTATAAAGTATAATTTTGTTTATTACTTACTTACTGAGCTCATTAATTATTTAGACCCTTATCGCATAGCTAATAAGGTCAATGTTGCTTTGACAAAAGCGCAGTTCGGTTAATAAATATTGCTAAGCATAATTAGTGGTTCTGAAATGTTTTCTATTATTTTAACCTTCGTTAAAATGAATATTGTATGGTATTGAATTGATGGAGATACAGATTTTTAAATAAATTNAAAAAAAATCAAAATACAGGTTGTCTAATAACAAACTTTTATTCAACTTCTGTATGTTAGGTTAGCTAATGCTTAAAAATACTAATTTCATCGCTTTCCACTTCAGACCTGTTGTAAAACTTAGCCTCAGTTGTACCACCATAACTTTTACCGTAACTATAACTGTAACAGGTGCTTTTGTATAGAGTTTGACATTTGATACCTAAAGTTTAGCCTTATTGTTTTGGTTTATCTATCAGATATATTCCTATCAGTGCTATCAATGATTAAAAATTGTTGTATTAAAATTATGCAATTTTCTTTTTAGGTGTTTGTCCAGGGTCAAGAGAGGTGACAACGCCTCTACTTCTGCTGATTAAAGGTAAGCTCCAAATATTGTACAGAATTACTAACTTTTGCCCGGGGCTTCGCCCTTGTGGAAATCACTCTATACAAATGAACGTTCTTTCAAAAACCAGTAAACGAATTATTATTTTTTCTCTGGGATTAAATAATCTTTATAGGTACCAAGAGAGAAATATAATGAGCTACTTTCGCACATGTAACATCAATTTTCTTTTTATATTTAGGATCTAAGCAGTATAAATAGTACAGTATATTTACATAATATTACATACTATCATGTTGCGTCGAAGCAAACAAAAGTACATACTACTTTATATACGGAAGCGATTCAAACCCCACAGCTATTAATAAAACTGGTATACAGGGTGTACCGATTTCCCATCAATAAGGCCAGCTCGGAATTAGCATAGGATCGATATGCTTTCTTCCGGACCGTACCACGCCGCGATGGCTGTTTACTTTATACAGGGTTACTACGGAAAAACTTTTATTAAAATAAAAACTTGGTGCAAGTTTTAATTTATGGGTAAGTCAAAGAAATAAAGAAAATGTTGGTTTTGAAGATTTGTAAGAAAGTTGTTAGTTTAATTAGGGATGCATTCATTGCTTATTTTGATTATAATGAACTAAAATAATAGTTCCATTAAAATGCACTGCATTTTTAATATAACTGCTATTTTTAATATTCTAAACAATTCGGTTCATGCCATTGTGCCTAAACTTAAGCTTAAATTTGATGCGTTTGTGGTATTAATTTTGCGTGAAAAAGCTCGTATTGCACGACTATACCTATCAATTGTTCACCTAGCAGATATTTTCAAAATGACGTTAAATTACAAATAGAACCAACATTTTGAATAGGTACCCTGTATGAAATACGAAAAAAAGAAAGCATTCTTGACAGCCCTGACCGTAAGGTAAGCGCACACCGCGATGTGCCTTACAATCGCTTGTATTTTTCAGGGGAACTTACTCGTATTATACTGTCATCAATCAAAACTTTTCCTTGCTCCGTTGTGTTTGTAGTTTAATTAATTTGATTTGTGAACATTTGTTTTGAAAGTAAGATACGGGCTTGTAAAAAACCTATTTAAATGTTGATTGTCATTTGTTTTTGTTGCCTTTATTAACTGGCTTTTGCCACTGACTTTGTCTGCGTTGAAGCGATAAAGAGTGTTACATTGTAAAGTTTCCAGAAAATCCGTTTGGAAGATCTGAGATGGTGTGACGGAGTAACAAACATTCATCTTTCGACTTATAAAAATGCAAGATAAACATATTTAATATGTTCCTGACACCTAAAGCCGTTCCTTTTATTTACTTAACTACTAGCTTTCCGCCCGCGGCTTCGCGCGCGTGGGCTACATTATCTACATATTTTACGGAACCCAATTTTTTTCCAAAATAAAATTTAGCCTATGTTACTCGTGGACAATGTAGCTTTCGAATGGTGAAATAATTTTTAAAAATGGTCCAGTAGTTTTTGAGCCTATTCATTACAACCAAACAAACAAACAAAGTTTTCCTCTTTATAATATTAGTGTAGAAAAAGGAAAAGCTCTGTGTCTGAGACAGGTGTTCTTACCACTAGACCAAAAAGGCAAATTTTCAAATTAAATCAAATAATTTATTCAGTACATAGGCCCTTTCCAGGGCACTTATACACGTCCCAAATATATTTTTCCCTGCCAGAAGAGAGAACTCAAACTTTAAAGGCAATTTTTTTATCAAAAACGCGGGCAAAACCGCGGGAAAAACTTAAGCAAATACAACATCGTCTCCCGCCCCAGTAACCAATCAACTCGCAGAACAAATCAACATATAATTGGGCGCGTAAATCGAAGGCATTTTGCATACGTCGGCTACTAAGTGCATATATCACTAAATGAGTTATTAATGTAGCATATAATTTTATGCCGCGAAGGCAGTGGAATAAAAATCGGTGGGGGGCGATGGTTTATAGTGCAGGGACTGGAGTCGGCAGGTTCGGGTACTGTCGGTGACAAAATATTCAAATACAAAATACTACATAGGTTGTCAAATTATAAATGGGTATAGATCGGCTGCGTTCCGTCTTGAAGGCATAGGTACAATAGTTAAATAGTGCTTAATTCTAAGGTTATAGTTTAGGCTGAAATGAAGGTTAGGTTATATTGGGAAAAATGTTAAATGGAGTTAACTTGCACTTGATTTGATCACAGATTCGTTAGCCTAGCTCGTTCGTATTCCAGACTTTGTAAGATGATTGTATTTTCTCTTAAAAAAGGTTGAAAGTTCATTGAGTTCCACTATCTTCGCAGCATCAATATAAATGTCCTAAATTAAAATTACTACTCTTTTCACCGACTTCAAAAAAAGGAGGAGGTTTTTTGAAACGTGTAGTTGCTTTTAAATTAATATCTTACTAGTAGAAATAAATAAAGTTTTAGATGTTTTCAAATGTTTTATAAATTGGAAAGGAATCAAATCGATACCCTAGGAAACAATTAATAAAAAATATATTGTAAATCACTTACCTACATGACTCTACAAAAGTTTTAGCTATAGATACCTATGTATAAGGCTATAAATAATACAGAAGAATTATTGGAAAATAATTTCCCAAAAAGCTTTTTCAACTTAACACTTCTCTCCCTGCCAGTACATTAAAAAAGTCGATATTTCTAATTAAATCGATTGTTGAAGCATCGTTTACAGGTCGCCGGATCGGTGCCGAATCGGGCGGCGCCGCGGGGCTCCGGAACCGGCGCGGTTAAAATGCGCAGTACCGGTAGCCGTGAGTTATTGAGTTTCGTAGAACCGTGAGTTATCGGACGGTTGAGAGTTGTCGGTTTGTCGCTGAATATTGATTTATTGATGATGGTGATGCAAGGTGTTGGGAAGAGCTTCTGGTCAGTGGCGGACATTTTGTAGTCTTGGTACAGTTGACAGGCATATGAACTAAGTACCAATTTTTTTTCAATTTCTTCAAATTGATTTGATATCGGACACACAAAGTTCAAAATTAGTCATCATCATCATCATTTCAGCCATAGGACGTCCACTGCTGCACATAGGCCTCCTCCAATGATTTCCAAGTTGATCGGTTGGTAGCGGCCTGCGTCCAGTCCAGTCTTACATTATTTCAAATACAAAATTTCTAACATTTCACTAATCGTTTACCATTCAAGGTGTATTTTTTGTGGTGGTATTTATCTTACAAATAAGCACTTTTAAGAATAGTTCCTTTTATCAAGCATTTTCTCTCTTTTATTCACAAGTCTCGTTTCACTGTACGAAAATGAGATAAACTATTTATTTAATCATTAACTTCTTCCCTTTCTAATTCTGATAGATGACAGCATATCAAGCTGAAGGCTGACATCTATGTACTTGTAATACGTGTAACTTTACAACAATCCTACTAATATTATAAATGCGAAAGTTTGTATGGATGTCTGGATGTTAACATGTTTGTTACTCTTTCACGCAAAAACTACTGAACGGATTTTGATGAAACTTTACAGTATTATTGTTTATAACCCAAAATAACATATAGGCTATAATTTATGACGATATGAGACAAACTAAATTACACGCGGGTGAAGCCGCGGGCTAAATCTATTCTTGTATATTATCTTGCTTCAGACTCTACCAAACCAACCTTCCTACTCCATGTAATAGTATTATTAACGCCGTTTTTGTTTGCATACAAAGCTCGATACAATCTAAGCATTCGGTTGCAACTCGTGACTGTGCGCCGGTCTAATTCACGTCACTACAGCTATGGCGTCGTAAGTTGCGCGCGCGCAGATTTGTTTCGCCGTAGCTTCCGATTCAATGGTTTACAAGTGGTAGTAAAGGGTGTTGGATTGTTTTCTAATTTACTTTGTTTAATTATGAATATTTTTAGAGTTGGGCACATAAGCTACTCGACATAGAGTTAGAGTTACATTAAAAAGTCATTATCGTTGCAGTCTTCTGTTAACCGTAAGCTTCACAAAGAGTGTAAAAAGCATGATATCCTAGATTTTGCCTACTAATCGCTACTGATAAAATGATAATTGTGCTAGTTTTTAATTTAATCAATTACTAAGGATGTAAAGACAGTCTTTCCTAACCATATCATAATATCTAAGTACATTTAAAGTATATTTTAAATCTTGTAAACAATGTAATCTGTTTTGTTTTCCAAATAAATAAAATAAAATCACATTTCATTTGAGCTTAACATTGAACATTATAACTCCCAAAAACTTTAAAAATATTGCTATCTTTCTTGAGTACTAGTAACCTAGTTATGACAGTGTTATGAAAAAACACATTGTTAATAAAAAAAATACATCTCCTTCTTTCACTATTTTGTAATTTATATCGATTTACACGCTTTAAACCGATTATTACTGATAGAGTATCTCATGAATAATTAACTTTTTAAAAAAATAAAACCGACTTCAAATGCGTGAACAGAAAAAAAAACTAAAAATTGAAAATATTGCGTATAAAAAAGTTCATCCCCAATTTTCCACCCTTGGGGGTGAAATATTTTCTTCAAATTCGCATGAAACCACCCTTTTGATAATACCTATTCAACAAAAAAATAATCGTTCAAATTGATTTATAATCGGCGGAGATATTGCGTATAAAAAAGTTCATCCCCAATTTTCCACCCTTGGGGGTTGTTTTTTCTATTATTAAATTTAATTGGGACCACCCTTGAGGTATTACCTATACGTAGAAAAAAGATTTGTTCAAATCGGTTCATAATTGGCGGAGTTATCGCGTAACAAACATAGAAAAAAAAAAAAAAAAACATACGGGTCGAATTGAGAACCTCCTCCTTTTTTTTGAAGTCGGTTGATAAAATTAGTTATCCGGCCCAACCAACCTTTGCGGTTAATTGAAAATTCTAAATTAACTTTGAATAACTATGTCCTTCTCTCGCCAATCATACGATCACTCGATAACCCTAACCGAACACTCACATCAACCAACATATCGATTACAACTCGCCAGAATCGAGCCTGCGCGCACGCATTTATTAATACACGTTGTACTACGTAATAAAATTGGCTGACAGCATTAAATACTTGTCCCTGGACTCATTCGTAAGTAATCGAATACATCGGTATGCATCGCATCGATTCTTAGACCGATTTTAATCGTTTTGTATTCGATGCGAGATTAAAGTTGTAAACTAAGAATTCCTTGGCCACTATTACAGCTAAAAGAGAACGGTTAGTCAAAAGTTATAAGATACAGAGCAGACTTTCAAAATACATAAATTAAATAAATTTTTATTACATAATTATACACATTATGCATTATGTACAAGATTTTTATAGAACAAGACACGTTTTTACGGACTTAATTACAAAAAGACTTGATTGCAATGGCAATAACGTAACTGTAATTCTATTGGCACAAAAAATGGCTGTTTGAACAATGATCTTAAATTATTTTCTACGTTTTCTGTGTCCAGGAAATATTTTTTCATATTGTCTTGAAATATGACAATATTTTTTTTATCCAAATTAACAATTTTTCTTCTCATCAGCACTCTTATGATGCTTGTTAACTTCGAGTTCCAGACAATAAACAAAATAATGTCAAATTAACTCGATCGTATCAAAGATGAAGAAACATCTTTAGAAGCACGTACAGCCAGCGTCAAATCGTTCGTGACACCTAAAGTGGCCAAAAAATTGACTACACAACCTTATTCCAATTGTAACAAAGACGTTGCGATGCGAACATTTTGGCTAACTACGGATAGCAACGAGAAAACTAGGCGTAGTTTGAAGTTCAAAATGATGTGGCTGTTCAATCTGTGCTGTGGTCCACACCCCGCCAGTGCGAGACGATTTGTTTAGAATGCGTTCAGTTGCTAATTCCTTATAATGTTTATTGCCCTCCTTTTGTTTGCGGAAGATAATTAGATTTGCTCAACAAACGCGTTCATAAGCAAGACAATAAAAACTTGCTCGAGGATAAATGAGAAATAAACTGTGGTTTTAACGTTCAGGGAGATGATAATTGAATTATTAATGGTCATTAATAGTTATTAATAGTATGCGAAGTAGTTTGTTATCGTTGACCGTAATAGGGCATTGGTAGGAAAAGAATAATGAATATTTTTCATTATCTATTCTTCTCCGTAAATACAATGTTTGAACTGGTAGCAAAGTCTGAGTGTGATAGTAAATCTAAATAAAAAATAGGATAATCGTATGAATATGTGGAAAGAAAGGCCACTTGTTTTTTATCCCGCTTATTGTTTCTTATGTACTGACTACTGTATAGTTAATACCAACGTAACTCGATTTGCGCTGAAGAAATAACAGATACGAATAATTATACATTTTCTAATAAATTATTAGCCAATACCCTAACTAAATACAATTTTTCAAAGATTTCATAAAAGTTTGCGAGTTCCTAATGGTGAAGGAATTACTTTAAAGTTTTTTCTTTGCATACTTATTTGTTAACTTAATAAAAAAAATAAAAATTTATTTTCACACAGAAAATTTAATAATTAATCAGTCAAAAATATGAAACAGCCAAAAACATGGCTGAAAATCACAAATTATTAAAAAAAAGTTGCTGGAAACAACTGAAGAGCTATGAAAATTCATCACTATATCAGCTATGGACCTAACTTTGTCAATGTTATGCCCGTTTTCACCATCAATTCCTATGAAAACAAAATTCCTGTTAAGTGTTACCATAGGGGTCACTTCAAAATTAGGGATTGATGGTGAAAACGGGCATTAGGCATCGAATATCACTTACCTTGAAAATAGCTCTTCGTCCTAAGGTAGCTGACGGATAGCCGCAGTATGGAGAGCCTGTCGAGCTTGCTGAGGATGTTCTGCTCGAAGGGTAGCAAGGAAGCCAAGGTGTCCAGTTCAGCGTTGAGGCGCTCTCGATGCCGCTTGCTGGGGTTGCTCTTGGTGACGCCGTCTTTGGATGGGGGCTTGATGCTGGAACAAGGGATATTCAATTTTAATATGCAAGAATTTTTATTCTTTAGGCATACAATAAGAATATGTAGCGAGATACAAATAGTAGGTTTTTAACATCTTCGTTTTCATTGACATCATAATCTACAGGTCAGTCTAGGAGCACTGTTCACTCTTGTCAGACAGGTTGGGGTGGCACAAGAGATAAGCGAGAGCGCAAGTTTAGCCCGTGGTAAATGTATCGTAGATTACAAACACATCTGACTACATTTTTGTTATGAAGTAGTTCCTGTCATTGTGTTTCACTTATTGATTGTTATTGTCCGTCCGTAACGAGATGATGAAATGCTCCTACTTTAATAAATTTAAGAACACCAAAAACTCTTGCCTATATTACAATAAGTAAGTTTGTTACTACCTTCAGGACTTCCTTTCCTAAATGTATTGAAATAGGATACATTAGGTAATCAATTGTTATAACAGATAGAGCTAAAGTCATATTTATCTCATAGTACCTATAGGCTCCAGTCTTTCTCTGAACTCCAACATTTCTAATCTCATGAGATTCGATGACTCATCAGTCAGAAGAGGTAACTAGACAAAACAGTCTGGCGCCATTAGACAGTTTCGCAATACTACTTTATTTTAGACTAGCGGCCGCCCGCGACTTCGTACGCGTGGATCCCGTTTTACCAGCTTCATCTCTGTCTCATCTATCTTACGCGTTAGATTTTTTCATACAAATGTTTTTTCCCGCTAACTCCCGTTCCCGTGGGAATTTTGCAATATCCTGTTGTAACTAAGCTTTAAAATTACTAAGATACCTGCATGCCAAACTCCAAGCGTCTAACTTAAGCGGTTTAGATTTTTTCATACAAATGTTTGTTCCCGCTAACTCCCGTTCCCGTGGGAATTTTGCAATATCCTGTTGTAACTAAGCTTTAAGTTTACTAAGGTACCCGCATGCCAAATTTCAAGCGTCTAACTTAAGCGGTTTAGATTTTTCACAATAAAGGATTTTCCCGCTAATTCCCGTTCCCGTGGGAATTCCTAAGTATCCTATAACCTGCCCAGGAGTATGAAGAATAATTGTACCAAGTTTCGTTAAAATCCGTCGAGTAGTTTTTGTTTCTATAANTAACAAATACGTGCTGTTGCGAGCTGATAGTTAATAAGTTCCAAAAAATCGTCAATGTCTCAACTTTCCTCTGTAACAACTCTCCTCGATCTCCCTTAAACAATCCATCTGACTAAATAGCTTCTGTTGAAAAACAGCAACCATTAGATCGATGGATAGTAAGTAATTTATCTGTCTTAAAATAGGTTACAAATACATAAAATAATGACGGTGTTTTCTTGATGTGCTGTTGTCCGTATGCTGTTCTCTGACTTAGCATACAAGGTTAACTATTATGACAAGACCAAAAATCTGGAAAATGTGATAGAAAAAGCTCTTTCGTATTTAGCACTAGGTTCTAGAGATTGTCAAAATTTTAAGTTTACACATTACTGTTTTCAAAATACAAATATTATTATGTCTTTCTCTATACGATCTCCAACATTTCTAATCTCATGAACTCATGAGTCAGAAGAGGTAACTCTAGACAAAACAGCCTGGCGCCATTAGACAGTTTCGCAATAATACTTTATTTTAGAACACTCATTTATAAGAGCTATTTACAATGACACATTACATAAGTTGACGGTAGCTGTTGAAGAATAAAGGCGATTGCATACGGGTGATGAAATAGAGATGATTATGTACTAAAATTATACGAAGAACCTCTACCGTTATGGCAAATAAATATTTTAACCGACTCCAACAAAAGTAGGAGGTTCTCAATTCGTTAAGTATATTTTTTTGATTAAATTATTTTTAAATATCATAAAACTGACTTTTGAAGTCTTGGAATTTACAAAAAGCCACAAAATCTTACAATACATTATTTTAGTAAAGATAAGGATAAAACACATGGTCGTATTTTGTTAACATTTGAAACTAGTTAAGTATGCATTTTGTAACTAAAAACAGGTTTTCGTAAAAACTTATAGGTAGGTATTGATTATTATTAGCTTTTTAAGTGATGAATGAGCTTCCTCTTGATAAGAATCTTGGTTGAAGGGTGCAGATGCGATCTAGGGCAGAGCGAGCTTGCCCAAAACATGCTTATTCATTCACACTAAAATTTTGGGTTGTATTCAGGACGATAGCGACGTAAACACACTTTTAGAAGAAAATAAAAGAAATTTAAAATCTTAAACTGCCATGCTCCATTATACATACAGTCGTTTGGTCACTACAGCTATAGTAACATAGCCGACTTGTCAACTTAATGCCGTCCACTGCTGAAAAAAGGCCTTCCCCTCGGATTTCCATAAAGATCGGTCCTGCGCTGCCTGCATCCAGGGTCTACCCGCAATTTTCAGTCAAATCAAATCAAATCAAAATAATCTTTATTTGTTTAGACTAATTAAATTAGTACTTACAAATCGTCAAATGCTCTTAAGGAGCATATACAAGTACATGTCTCATTCTTTTTTTTCCCTACCAGCAGCGCTGGAGTCAAACATTTGGCAAGTGCTGTCTGAGAAGCGCCCCAACAAACTCAGTCACCACTGTCTGCCGGTTTAAAAGTATAAAAAAGTAGGAAGTTACAATACATTCAGAAGCAAGTTACATATCACAGTAGATCAGCGATTCACCGAGAGACAGGCATGCTACGGTTTCCAGTCCGTAACTCCGTAAATAATGTGTTCGTGAACATTAATTTGTCCTCAGTTACAGAACAAATGTAGTTTTGTCATTTTATCTACCTACTAAGGAAAACATACAAATCATTTTCGTAAGTCACTAACACTAGTGTTTGATTAAACGTACTGTTATATCAGGTCGGGTCACGTAACCCACTAGATCACGTCCCAGGACATGCAACGTACGTCATCAACTCCATTCACATGCCACCGAAATCGGTCATGCGTCTAGTCGCAGGGTCGCACGATTAGTCGGTCGTCCGCGGCCGGCCTAACGTCTAACGAGTCCCAAGTCACGCGAAGAGACTTGTTAGCATAACGGATAAGGCTTGAGCTTGTTGCATTATTGTGCTTAGTTTTTTAACGAATTGTGCTTAGATTTTTTTTCGGGCGGCATAAATTTGGGGAGGCATTTGTGGTATGGAGTGGTTAGTTTTTAATGGGCGGTTTTTGTATGGTACTACGTTTTGTAGAGCGTTTTAGGGCGTTTAGTTAATTTTAGAATAATGCCTATAGTATTTTCTGAACGTTAAATTTTTCATATCGTCTTAAAGACCACACAACGTTTGACCACCGTTCTTTGCACTGCAGTGTAATGTCTTAACTTCAGTGCAAGTTCCTATTATTTCTTTTGCATTTTATTTTAATGAAAGTGCCCCAGGATAGTAAATTGCACCATTTATTAAAGACACCATTTCGCTTTCTCCTCATTTTAATTACTGTACAAAGAATAAAATTATACGCTCTCCTCTACGAACAAGGGTATCTTGTACACATTGCAATTAAAACGAATGTTCGTGTCAACACATTGAAATTTTATACGCAAATATAAAGGTGCTCCATCACTTAAAGCATTCGCCTATAACGTGAAATTGAGACAGTGACTTGGCAAGTACTTGCCTGTTTTTTATCCATCCACGAGGCAGCCATTGGCCTGCATTTCACCTGATGAAAAGTGATGATCAGGCTGAAAGTGGAAGCGAGCTTCACCCGGAATCCTCAACCACAGAGGAACTAGCTATCTTACCTCTAACTTCAGGAACACAACATTGATGTTAAAATGTTAATGTAACATTCCAGATTCGTTGTTACAAGTTGTATAAAAAATAGACATTATATTATCGAATTATGTACTGTAATGTTCGTTCACCAGTGTAATGCTCGACTCTGTAACATTACATTACATGCAAACACTCCAAGTGAAGGAGCACCTTTAAGCGTGAATATAAATAAAAAATATCGAAATAAACATAATGCTTATCACTCATTAACCTTTAGATTAAATTTCGAGATAGTTGTTACACGCTGTTTTAATCATTGGAACGAATTACTGGATATGTACTGGAGTCGTAGATAATGTAGTTTCTCGTATTGCAACATAAGTATCGACGTGTTCCTTAAATTGGAAGAAAAGACTACAAAAGTAATTGCTACACTTGTATGTTGAGTTTCTTTATTTATAAAATTGTTAAACATTTAAAGGTTCTCTAAATAAAAAATACGTTTTACCTGGGTACCAAAGGTTTATCTAAATATATCACTGAAAATGTTACAACATAAATATTTCACACAATTAATGTAAATGTTACAACTGTTACAACTTCAGAAGTATGTATCTTTATTTGTTTGTATAGTTCATACTACACACAGTTTTTTATTTTTTTTTCTTGGACCTTTAGTCTAATGCCCATTTTCACCATCAGTCCCTATTATTAAGTGACCCCTATTATAGTAACACATAACAGGAATTATGTTTCCATAGGGTCACTTACAAATTGGGGATTGATTGTGAAAACAGGCTTAAGTCTATCAACAAATAAATAATGAGATTAATTTAACTATGTACAAATAAGTCAGAAATATATTAAATCAATTATTTCTAAATTATGAAAATATATTTTAGATAACTTTTAGTAATGATCTTAAGTTATTATATTCAATACACCGCACGTATTGATATGAATCATTATTTCATCATATTATGTCATCCGGTAATGATTTAATGTGACATACAGAATTGGTACAAAACAAAGGCGATCTATTTTCATTATCATTATTAAGTTTGAGTTATGCTCTGTGTAGATCTTATTTGTTTTTCTGAGGCGCCCGACTTACATTAGTTTAGTAAATTAGTCACAGAACAAAGTGTTATGGAGTTGATTGCCTACTTAATTATTTATTCTAGCATGTGAATTAAATTACATTATTTTATGTGGCTTTATTACGACTAGCTTTTGCCCGTGAATTTGCCTGCGTGAAATTTTGTCTGTCACGGAAAAACTTTTATTGAAAAGTAGGATAGTAAGTAGGATTCATAAATATTCTCAACTAGCGGCCGCCCGCGACTTCGTACGCGTGGATCTCGTTTCACCCCCACTTCATCTATCTTACGCGGTTCAGATTTTTTCATACAAATGTTTTTTCCCGCTAACTCCCGTTCCCGTGGGAATTTTGCAATATCCTGTTGTAACTAAGCTTTAAGTTTACTAAGGTACCTGCATGCCAAATTTCAAGCGTCTAACTTAAGCGGTTTAGATTTTTCATACAAAAGGATTTTCCCGCTTATTCCCGTTCCCGTGGGAATTCCTAAGTATCCTATAACCTGCCCAGGAGTATGAAGAATAATTGTACCAAGTTTTGTTAAAATCCGTCGAGTAGTTTTTGTTTCTATAAGGAACATACAGACAGACAGACAGACAGACAGACAGACAGACAGACAGACAAAAATTTTACTGATTGCATTTTTGGCATCAGTATCGATCACTAATCACCCCCTGATAGTTATTTTAGAAATATATTTCATGTACAGAATTGACCTCTCTACAGATTTATTATAAGTATAGATCTTGTCTGTCTGTCTGTATGTTCCTTATAGAAACAAAAACTACGGCGGCCGCTAGTACATACATCATAAATAAATACTCTTCTAGATAATAAAATTAACTCATCGTCATCACATTAACACGTCACTAGAAATAAATGTTTTTCATTGATAGGAAACTGATGATTTCGCGTTCATAATGTTAACTTTAAGTCGCTTTGGTAACCCATTAACGAAATAAGTTAGTAAAATACAACATTTTAAAGAGTAAAAAAACAAGTAAAAAAAGATATTCAGAGGCACTCTACAAACATAAACATAGGCACAATACAGCTCTAAGCATTTCTTTATTCTACCTGAACTACACACGTTCCGATATTACCCACCACCGCCTGCCGTTTTCGTTGATTTATTCAAAGGTAGGCACTAAACCGCGCATGCGTGCCTTTGATATAACTCTCATACAATTTGTTACCATACATACACACACCTTCACGTAAAAACCTGCCCTAGCCCTCACCTAATAAGGTGTAAGTTCGAACGCGTGTGTTAAAGTAAGGTATAAATCAATGACTGATTATTTCTATAAATTGTAACTCGATTAAGTTATAATCGTTGGCAATTGTGGTTGCGGGTAACTGTTAACGCTTGCAGTACAACGACGGCATATTAAACTTAACAGTACCATCTTATGTGGTTACCATAAGAGCAGTTTTCCTACACAAATGAGTAGGTTGAAATGCTGTCGATTTTTTTTGATGCGGCTCCTTAGTTGTCACGTTCTTATTTATGATGCTATTTTAAGTAACGGTACAAATAAAAGATGGCGACAAATGTAAAGGTTATATTATTATGTTGGCACCCTTGTAACAGAGAGTACAGTTGTTCTCGTTGACAGGAATTCTGTCTTAAAAGGGAAATTTGTGAGGGTCCAATTTGATGGATGGTGATAAAGCCATTATGAATGATTGGTAGCTATGAATACATTAATATGTAAATTCATACTTTACAATACAACAATGTATGGGTCGTTGTTTCGTTCGTTCGTTTCAGCCAAATGACGTCCACTGCTGGACAAAGGCCTCCCCCAAGGTTTTCCACAATGAACGGTCCTGCGCTGCCCGCATCCAGGCTCTTCATCCAGGGTCGTTGTTTATTTAGTAGAGAATCTTTTGTCGATCACTTAATTTGTAGATTCACGGCTTATCCTGGTTGTGTAGCTTAAAAGTTCGAATCTTGGGTATAATTATGGTACTAAAATTTGACTCACGATTTAAAGACACAACAAACGCTAGCTCCCCAGGACGTTCACTGCTGAACATACGCCTCTCCCAATGATTTCCATGGTGATCAATTGGTAGCGGCCTGCGTCCAGCGCCTTCCTGCTACCTTTATGATGTCTTCAGTCCACCTTTTTTATACACAACAAGATAATACCTATTCTGTTAGTAAATTTTAGAGACAATGTAACAGAAATTGTGAATATCGTAAAAACTTCAACAATACCGTAACGTACAGCGAAAATTTTATCGTATCGAATATTTAATTGAGTTCGGCAATGGTTGTAATTAAAAATAGTAGAACTAAAACATTTTCATTACTTTTATTACCGGATACTGTTATTATAGATTTCATTGCGAAACCGTAGACAATGGATTAAATAAATTGTTTATGGTCTGGCCGTATTAACAGCTTTCCGGTGATTTGGAGCTGGTTACAGGTTGGGTTCGTTCCTGATAAAATTAACGGTGTGGAATATGTTTAAAAATTGTATTATGATTTATGTGTGTATGGAAATATTTGCATTTTCAAAGGCAGAAAGAATAAGTTTAGTATGTAAAGGATGGGTTGGCAAAAACTCAAAAAGTTGATTGTTAAAAATTACTGGATTAAAAAAATATATTTTTTGTTCTTTCATCATTATAGTTTTTTGAACATCTTAAGGAATAGTTCATATTGAATCTAGTGAAAGTTAGGGACGTTTCAAAGTGCAAAAAATAACCGTCATTGCCAAAATTAGGTACATATCTACTTAGAACATCTTGCACAATTAAAAGAAATGTGAGCAAGATCAAATTTAAAACACCATTNCGGATGTACTCGTACCGCGCGGAGTGAGCCAGGCCTGGTAAAGATCTTAAGTTATTATATTCAATACACCGCACGTATATTGAAGTACGAATAATTATTTCATCGTATGTCATCCGGTAATGATTTAATGTGACATACAGAATTGGTACAAAACAAAGGCGATCTATTTTCATTAACATTATCATTATTAAGTTTGAGTTATGCTCAGTGTAGTAGATCTTATTTGTTTTTCTGAGGCGCCCGACTTACATTAGTTTAGTAAATTAGTCACAGAACAAAGTGTTATGGAGTTGATTACCTACTTAATTTATTCTAGCATTTGAATTAAATTAAATTCTTTTATGTGACTTTATTACACCTAGCTTTTGCCCGTGAATTCGCCTGCGTGAAATTTTGTCTGTCACAGAAAAACTTTTATTAATAAGTAGGATAGTAAGTAGGATTTATAAATATTCTCAGTACATCATAAATATTATGAATCTCTTATACATACAAATAAAATTAACTCATCAAATTAACATGTCATTAAAAACATGTTTTTCATTGATACATTTTAAAGGAAACTGATGGTTTCGCGTTATCACTTTAAATCACTTTGGTAACGCATTGAACGAAATAGCCAGTGTTTTAGTAAAATACAACATTTTAAAGAGACAAAAAATAGATATTCAGAGGTCGTCGTTTCAGCCAAATGACGTCCACTGCTGGACAAAGGCCTCCTCCAAGGTTTTCTTCTTCTTCTTCAGAGGTACTCTACAAATATAAACATAGGCACAATACAGCTCTAAGCATTTCTTTATTCTACCTGAACTACACACGTTCCGATATTACCCACCACCGCCTGCCGTTTTCGTTGATTTATTCAAAGGTAGGCACCAAACCGCGCATGCGTGCCTTTGATATAACTCTCATACAATTTGTTACCATACATACACACACCTTCACGTAAAAACCTACCCTAGCCTTCACCTAATAAGGTGTAAGTTCGAACGCGTGTGTTAAAGTAAGGTATAAATCAATGACTGATTATTTCTATAAATTGTAACTCGATTAAGTTATAATCGATGGGCAATTGTGGTTGCGGGTAACTGTTAACGCTTGCAGTACAACGACGGCATATTAAAATTAACAGTACCATCTTATGTGGTAACCATAAGAGCGGTTTTCCTACACAAATTAGTAGGTTGAAATGCTGTCGATTTTTTTTTGATGCGGCTCCTTGGTTGTCACGTTCTTATTTATGAAGCTATTTTAAGTAACGGTACGAATAAAAGATGGCGACAAATGTAAAGGTTATATTATTATGTTGACACCCTTGTAATAGAGAGTATAGGTAGTTGTTGTCGTTGACAGGAATTCTGTCTTAAAAGGGTTGTGAGGGTCCAATTTGATGGATGATGATAAAGCCATTATGAATGATTGGTAGCTATGAATACATTAAAATGTAAATTCATACTTTACAATACAACAATCTACCTATGGGTCGTTGTTTATTTAGTAGAGAACCTTTTGTCGATCACTTAATTTGTACGTTCAAGGCTTATCCTGTTGGTATACACTCCACAAGCTGTGATTGCAAGTTCGAATCTTGGGTTAAACATAGTTATTAGCGTCATTACATAACACTGTTTATAATTATTATTAACTCACTATTTAAACACACCCAGGTTACACGACAGATGCCTAGTTTCCCATAAACGTTTAATCATCATCATTTCAGCCATAGGATGTTTACTGCTGAACATAGGCCTCCCCCAATGATATCCATATTGACCGTTTGCTAGCGGCCTGCATCCAGCGCCTTCCTGCATTGAATCGCTTCTGTGACTGATATCAATGATGATATTTTTTAATATAATATCAAGGGGATGCTAATGTGCAAAGTATATCAATTTATCACACGAAATTGGCAGGAATAAACCTCTTAGTACGAGGGGCTGCAAAAATATAAAAAAGCATTCGAAAATCCTTTATAAGCTTTTGTTATCTACTAATTTAGTGAAATTGGTCTTTTGATAATTTTTATACATCATCATCATTTCAGCCATAGGACGTCCACTGCTGAACATAGGCCTCCCCCAGTGATTTCCATAGTTATCGATTGGTAGCGGCCTGCGTCCAGCGCCTTCCTGCTACCTTTATGATGTCTTCGGTCCACCTTTTTGTATACACAACAAGATAATACCTATTCTATTAGTAAAACTTAGAGACAATGTAGAAGAAATTGTGAATATTGTAAAAACTCCAACAATACCGTAACGTACAGCGAAAATTTTATCGTATCGAATATTTAATTGAGTTCGGCAATGGTTGTAATTAAAAATAGTAGAACTAAAACATTTTCATTACTTTTATTACCGGATACTGTTATTATAGATTTCATTGCGAAACCGTAGACAATGGATTAAATAAATTGTTTATGGTCTGGCCGTATTAACAGCTTTCCGGTGATTTGGAGCTGGTTACAGGTTAGCTCCGTTCCTGATAAAATTAACGGTGTGGAATATGTTTAAAAATTGTATTATGATTTATGTGTGTATGGAAATATTTGCATTTTCAAAGGCAGAAAGAATAAGTTTAGTATGTAAAGGATGGGTTGGAAAAACTCAAAAAGTTGATTGTTAAAAATTACTGGATTAAAAAAAAATATTTTTTGTTCTTTCATCATTATAGTTTTTTGAACATCTTAAGGAATAGTTCATATTGAATCTAGTGAAAGTTAGGGACGTTTCAAAGTGCAAAAAATAACCGTCATTGCCAAAATTAGGTACATATCTACTTAGAACATCTTGCACAATTAAAAGAAATGTGAGCAAGATCAAATTTAAAACACCATATAAAATATTTTGACCTTCTTTAAGCAAATAATAAGACACTATGATACCTATTAATCTTTCATCTAAATACATATTTATAACAGCTCAAACCACTGGACGGATCGGGCTGAAATTTGGCATGCAGGTAGATGTTATGACGTAGGCATCCGCTAAGAAAGGATTTTACGAAACTCCACCCCTAAGGGGGTAAAACGGTATCCACATGTACGAAGTCGCGGGCGGCCGCAAGTTAAAACATAAAAGTGATGGGCCTTAAAGATTTCAAATTAAGATTGATAATCTTAATTCGTTGACACATCAATAACACTTAATTCACACGTCATATACCACAACCTTGAGACCAATTTATTCGTCCGATTCACTATTTTTATCTTCTCTGAACAGTAGATAAAAATAACTCCTAAATAACTCCGTTACTTTCACAAAACGCTTTAGCTCCGCGGCCTTTCCAAAAAGTTAAATCGTCCAAATTATCTACAAGTGCAAGGAGTTCCCATATTTATGTGTAATTTCGACCTAACGAACATTTAATCGCTTTAGTTTATCGCTACAGTTCTGTAAATGGACGAAAATAGCAATTTAAATATCATTTGTAAAGATTATTGATCGAGAAATCAGTGTTTTGCCAAATTGTTTTCTGTTGCAGTTAATTTTTGACTACTGTTCCTTTTCATGAAATGACCTTGTTCTGATAGCTCGTGTATGTATATTAATACTGTGGTTGTAGGTTCAAATCCAATTAGTAGCATATTTATTTTATTAAGTTCTTTCATAGCATAGCTCCTTTTTAAAGGTTATGTAACGACAATAATGCGTATGATTGGACAATTCATTTATTTAATTATAACCCTTTTTATTTGCGTGTCCTTTTTCTGCTACTTAGTGCCAATATAATAAAATGTTTGGGACTATCTTTCATTGAAACACGTCTTGCTTTGAGTAAGAGGTATAAAATAAGTAATAATAACTACAAGAATAACATAAAAGAAAACTCTATGCATGGATATTATGCTATAATGTAAAATAGCAGGATATCATTAAAGACTACAAAAACTATACATAGAATGAAAATAAGTTTACAGAATAGGTTCAGTAATATTGAAATTAATATGAGCATGTACACAAAAACTTATTGAACCTGTATTATGAGAATGAATATGACAAAGTAGATGATAATGAGCACAAATTAATTGTTGTTACGACGAACAATGTTGCACCCAGCTGGCGCATTTATGTAGAGGAACACAGCTGATCTTGTACAGTAGACCATATCAGACTCTACATTCCAAAATAGTTCTTATTAAAAGTATTTAAATACCACATTTCTATGTGCATTTGGTTCCTGTATGTATCAACCAGTTTTGTGTAACCTGTGATTCAAATATCCGTATGTATTAGTTTCTTTAACATTATACATACTTAGTTCTCCCTGTATTTAAAACATCCTTAGTCGTTCGTTCCTTTCAGCCAAATGACATCCACTGGACAAATGATTTAAGTCCGCCACAGTGCTTTGTATTTATGTGAAGAATTTTAAATAAATAAATAAACGATTTCCACAACTACTGGTCCTGCGCTACCCGCATCCAGGAAATTCCCGCTTGACCTTGAAAACATCCTTGACCCTGAATTAATGCCAGGACTTGACTAAAGTTTCATAAATAAATCACACTAATATTATAAAGGCGAAAGTTTGCGAGTGTGTATGTTTGTTACTTCTTCACGTACGAGTATTGAGTTAGCTGACACCCTTGATTAACACATAGTACCTATCTAATCACTAGTATCTAATAACGCAAAACGCTGTCGCAAAACGTATTTTTTATACCTACCTCTCTGCAAATGAGAAGACATAAAGAAAGATTGCCCATAAAATCTTATCAAAACCCGTTGTCGCAAAACGCAAATTATTTATTACCTCTTAAAAGAAGAGTTAAAGAAAGATTTCCTCACAAAATCTTATCAAAACCCACTGTTTACAAAATGCACGTCTCAAAACCTTGAACGATGACGTGCGGCAAGTCTTTACGAAGATTCAGTTTCGTTGGATGCGTGACAACCATTCGCATGCCAACACGAACTGGCTCGTATGGTGTTTGTTTTGGCCATTGACTCTGGTAATTAATGACCTGATGATGCTATGGGGTTACCGTCACGGAAGGCAGTGAGAGTGGCCTAGTTGTACACGCTCCGAGAGTTATGAACTTGAAAAGATAGAGATAGGTTTTAGTGACGTTTTTNTTTTTAATACTACTACGCTGAATATTGTGTGCGGATTGGGTTGTCGTACAGGGGTACTACATGGTAAAATAAATCTCTTCGGCGAAAACAGGATAATTTAGATCGAACTTCACTTGGTAAGTTCGTTTGATCATTCAAATGTATACTAGGTTTTGGTCACGCGAATTTCATTCTGTCACAGAAAGTCTTTATCGCGTATTGGTTTCGTTGTACCTGATAACATACTCGTACAAATACTCACGTTGATTTTCAAACTTTGTCTCCCCATTTTAGAGGATCTTTTTATGCAGCACAAAGCAGGTATTTGGATTGCAATCGAACCTGATGTGAATTCTGAAAAAATTGTAATATCTAACCAGTTAATCTTTTTTTCCCCATTTTTTTTTAAATCGGAGCATTCGTTTCTGAGATTAGCGCGCTCAAACAAACAAATTCTTCTGCTAGGTCATAGGTCATTGGAATATACGAGTATTCCTAATTTACTAACTGCACTAAAATACATAACAGACGAAAGAAATTATGTTTAGTACTGATTTTATTTGTCCTCGATTCTGATAACCTTCATAAACAGATCTTGAGACAGTTTGAAATTAAATTGAGTCACACAAGAGCAAAAAAAACAAACGCTTCTATCACCAAAAGGCACCGGTCCCGAAACCTTCACTCGGGCTTACCTTTCTAATACGTTTATAATTACACAGTAAACATAGGGTCATGATGTAACGTTGGTTTTTATTGAATACGCCTTTTGTTTTGGAGAGCCTAGAGCGGTGCTTTGATGGCGTCCAGATGATTTGAATGTACACAGATTCTTGTGTGACTCAGACTTGAGGATTGTGCTTAATCTTTAGAATATTACGAATAAACATTTATAATATAAAATACACACAATTCTATCCTAATTTGCAGCAGGCTATTTTTGTTATAACACAAACTTGTTACTTATGTTCTCTAATACTTCGGCTCTATCAGTACTATATTTACATCATTCTAGTTTCGTTAAGCCTTAAGCAAGGTTTTTTTAATGACAGTTCGTTAATTTTGTTCTACATCACACATTCACATGGTCAATATGGCATTAACTTTGTATAAGCTGTCAAAATGCGACTGACATCACTCACTAGTCCACAAACTTATTTGACTTCAAAACTACTAAAAATATAATTTTACAGCAAATTAAAACTTAGTGGGTTTTCGAGTAGAAAAATTGTTCAAATTGTGTTTTGAGAATTATTAGTTAGTGGTTTCAATTAGTACCCAATTTAATAATTCAATATAAAAATGTGTAGGTGGCAGCACTTTAGCAGAGGTAGAATCTTAAGGACTCTACAGTCTACACGCCAAGCCCACCGACCGACAGCCTGGAAGCTTGGTGTCGGTGGCTTTATTTCAAACTAGCGGCCGCCCGCGACTTCGTACGTGTGGATCCCGTTTTACGTCCTTAGGGGTGGAGTTTCGTAAAATCCTTACTTAGCGGATGCCTACGTCATGCCTGATCTACCTGCATGCCAAATTTCAGCCCGATCCGTCCAGTGGTTTGGGCTGTACCTTTGTGGGCCTTTTTGGGCCTTTGTGGGCCTTTGTATATTTAGATTCAAATCCAATAAATAGAAACCATTACAATCCAACATAGTGCGGTAATGGAGGTCACAATTATTTCATGAATGAAGTCGTTAGCTTTAGAACAAAGAAGCTAAATTAATCATCGACAATTAACTGTAATTATACCAGTAAAAAGATATGACCTGTAACGTTACTGGGAATTTTGTACGCTGTAATAAATAAAATTGTTGGAAGGGAATGAAAGAATACAGATTACCATGTCCACAAATGTAAGTTAAACATGATAACTGTAAGGGTGAATTAATATGCAGTTTTATGTTATTTAACGGACTGTGGAAAGTCTTAAGTTCAATACCCAGGTAGGACACGCAAAATGTAAAAAGTCTTCCTGGTTTCAATTAAAATCCTCGAATAGACTTTACGAACAGTAAAAAACTTCTTGTTTATTGGAAAGTAACTTACAAATTTCAAAACAGTGGTTTTCATAGTTATTAAAATTTCCATGCGTTAAAAGACACATCACAAACAAATGAAATAAGTTGAAAAACTACGAATTGCCTAAGGTTGAACCTACGACCTTTCGCTTGCCGGGTGACTGCTCTTAACCATCTGAGCTACTTACACATTGGGAGAACCCGTCGAAATTTTCAAGTGTAATATGCTGTTACGGCCAGCGTTTGTTTCATCAGTGTTGGGTAAGGGTAGTACCCTTAAAAAGAAACTGGTTATTCATGGGTTTTTTGGAAGGTACTGCGTTATTGCCTATGTGTAACTGTGCATCGTTTATCTGGTTGCAAGGCGCATTATTGAATCTTTTACCAGTATCTTCTAACAATTACTCATTAAAAGCATCTTGCATGTACAGAAATATTACAAAAAATATTACAATAAGTATGCAGTCATTATAACCTTCGAAGCATAATCAAATACTAGGATTTAGGACACCCCGGCCATAAACAACTCATCTGCATTCTTACATAATTGATTGTAAACCTTAACTAGCTGTAAATTAAATACAAAGTAGCTCAACCGTGACTAATACATACGACAGTATAGACTTAAGACTGTTAGGAAAAAAGGCCACAGTGAATTAACCACGAAAAAATTACCACCTTGAGTGGATGATAATAAAACTGATTTTCGATTGGTTTTTGAAGACAGATGCTTTGATGAGCGGTAGTGATGTGCCAGACGGTAGCAGATTTTTTATTATTTATATTTTGTGCTGCTAAATACAGTTTTTAGGTCAAGAAGAACAGGGCACACATTTAAAACGCATTCAAGTCATAATCACACACGCATTAGCATCAATGGAATAGAGAATTATTATGGTGTTTGGTTTCAAATTCATCTTCTGACAAACATATTTTCAGGGCTTGGGGCCTTCCCAAAATGTACTTTCTTTTGTGACCTATCACAGGCTTTTGATTACGTAGAACATCAAACGCTGATTCACAAACTGCACTAAAAGGACTCAGCTTTGAATTTAATCCAATGTTATTTGAGCTTAGAGTTCAAAAAGTTGATATAAATGGTTTTGCGTCATCTGGGTCACCTGTGAAAATGGGAGTACCGCAAGGGTCTATACTGGGTGCATCTAAAAAACCTCCCTCATAGATTTCCTTAACGGCTAGTTTGCACTGCCCAAGTCCGAGCGCATCCCGTGACCTTTACTAAATATCAATCCATTGAGACCTGCTTACACTATGCCTTAACTAATAAACTTAAAGAAAGAAATTCCAAGCATACTTCTTGCAGTCGCATCACTGTCTTCATACTCGACTGCTCATATGTGCCAGGCAAAATTAAGTATGCCAATATCATACATAAGGCACGCATGATCGCGCACAGCCTTCGTACGAATAGCCGTTTTCCGTAGATTTTTCTTTATCGGCGTACTTTTCTAATTCTGTCAAGGTCCGCTGTGGGAAGTTATACAACGATTCTGCGTAATAAGATGGCTGTTTTGTTTTTGAAGAGTGTAGGTAAGAATGGATGTCATCCTAATAGTGGTTGACAGTTTATCTTTCCCCTGTGACAAGCTTGACCTTCACTGGCTGGGCTTGGCAGTCAAGCTGTAGATCCTGGCTACACAGGAGTTGCAACGATGGGAACGAGAGGCAGGAATAGTCCCTATATACTAATAGTTAAAAATTGTACCAAAAGTCAAGCTGTCCATCGTTCGTAAGACTTGTTTTGCTGATATTTAACCATGTCATAAAGTTTGACAAGTTGATCAATTTAACAACGGATCAATCTGCAAAATAAGGAGTTGGTCTATTTCCAGCAGTCTAATGATGAAAAAACTATGACCTACGCTAACCGTAGATACTGTTAACCTAACAATCCTCATTAACCCTACAATAGTCGGCGGGTCACTAATGCCCGTCATACCCACATTTGATTGCCACAAATCGCTGCAATTGTGCACAAATTGACCAGTTTCGCCGACGTCCGGAGACTAGTAATAGATATTTGCTATTACGGTGCATTAGCTTCAATGTAAAGAATATGATTGCTCATAGGTTATGTGACTTCTGTGTTCTGTATTGACCGTTTCTCTGACTTCAATAAACCTATTCCTATGGCATTGCCATTGGGGTTTTTAAAACTATTGGTATCAGAGTGCATAACGTGAACCTTCTGCCTTATGGTATTCAATCATGCTAAGTGTTAAAACGTGTACCATTATTGAACTGCATTGCTCTATTATAAGATAGTAATTGAACCAAACCTATAGGGTAGGTTAAACAAAAATACCAATTTGTATACACAACCCCATGAAAATCGATTTACAGTTAATAGATTCCGCATTACCGCAACAAATAAAATACGTCACGGTAATTCCCGGATCATCTGTCCCCCAAAACGTTCCTTTCAAGGCTTGATAAATTAAAAACATTACTCTGACAAGTGCCGTTAACCCTGCGAATGCAATACGGCGCACGTCACGTCCCCCGGGTCTATTGAGCCCAATGGAACAGGTAGAGACGTCAGACCCCCACGGTACGACATTAACTCCTGTCAAAACATAATGCGGGGCCCTTTGTACCCGACATCGATAGGAGGGGCGGAATTGCCAGCGCTTTTGGGTTAGTTCCTACTCAGGATGATTGCGGATTAATGTCGATGTGATTAGGGAATGGCATTTTGGTGGTGTATTTAATGTTGTTTAATTTAGAATATTATTAATAGAGATTGACCAGTCTAATACGCCGTTCAAACCTCTTGATGAAAACATTTATTCAATAGATTTTTCTGTTTATAAAGGTAACCGTTACTGACTGAATTATTAACACATCGTTAAACCACTGTACACATTTCGCACTGAACTTGCGCTGAAATTTAACACGCAGATAATTGTTATGACGAAGGTTATACGAATCAAATCATTTATTTGCATTACATGTCAAAATCAAAATCAAAAATATTTTATTCAGTTTAGACCACCAGTGGCACTTAAGAACGTCAAAATATAGTAAATGAAAAAAGGTAGCCCTTAGGAGCACTTTACATGTCTCCTGTACGAAAAACAAAATAGCGATACAATCTACTTATTTTAAATTAATTAATAAGATGTAGTAAGATCAAATATGTCTTTAATTTCATTACTTCCCTTGTTATTTATTTTTTTTCCTATCATATTTAATGAAGTATATCAGCAGACAGTCACAACATTTAATAACAGTGTCGTACGGAGACATCCCAAAGCACAAACTATACAAATGACAGGTCCATTGCTCCACATTTCTGATTTGGACAATGTTTGATGCGTGTCATTAGAGCCCATAACCCGGGGCGCACTTAATATTGTTTTAATAGCGACGATCCTCTACGTAAGCATCACGCTTTGATGTATCTAAGAGATGTTTTGGTACTTTTGGTGAGTTTATAAAAATTATAAAATATCTTCCGTATCTTTGTTTTTTTTAATAATTTTGATATTTATCAAAATATCTAGCGTTAAGGTTCGCATCTTGTCATGTCATGGGTTCAATCCCCAACTTAGGCAGTTCGATTATTTCAAGTCTATAGGGGAGAGTTCGGTATATTGTACCGCCGAGTAAATTGTACCACCCTCATATTTCGTAAAGTATTTTTTGAATGTCTGTAATTGCAACACTCAGTGATACACAACTAAAATCAATTAATATCGGCCATGTGGTTTTTGCCGTGACAACAAACACGTGTGTTTTATTTTGAAAAGTATTTTGTCATTGTTTTCAAGTAACTTTTGACAATACATGTTTAGTTCGTAATTTTGTTAAATTTAATCACAGGGTGTTTCTAATATATTATTTAGAAGCGTAAATTAGTGTGGATTACAATTATTTAAAACATTTTTCGGTATTTATAAGCTATATTTTTTACCGATTTTTTAAAAGCACTATTACCTAGTCGGCTAAATTGTACCACATCAAGTTGTATGGAACTTTACCAAAGGATTTTGAATTTTTTTTTAGTAAATAATATTTTGAAGTTATAATAGCGTAGTTATGTTTGACTAACAATAAATGAAAGCAAAAGACTGGCAAAGTAGATTAGGTACAAGTGTGCGTTACGATAATTGGAATTACAAAACTTGTACTCAAAATCGTGATAACGTGTAAAACAATATCGATTGTCTATGTTATTAACTACTGTTCCTTTTCGTTTCCTAATTTGTTAAGAATGTATCGTATAATATTTTGCCATAGTTTTTTAATAGGCTTGAAATTTATTGAAATCCAACTTAGTAACCCTGTGGTATAAATTATCGAACCGGTTGGCTAAATTGGACCGAAGCTCTGAACTCGTACTTTGTTGATTTGTGCTAAATTTACAACAATCATGTTAATTAATACCTATGAAATAGTAAGTTGAATAATGTATCTTTTATTATATACCATGGACATTAGCAAAAACAAAAGAAAACTATGTGTAAAATGGGATTGAAAAAAACTGGTCCAAATTAGCGGACTCTCCCTTATATTAAAAGAAAGTCGTGTTAGTTACTTCGCTTATAACTCAAGAACGGCTGAACCGATTTAGCTGAAAATTGTCAGGGAGGTAGTTTATAGCCAGGAGAAGGACATAGGATACTTTTTATCCCGTTCGAAATTAAAAAAAAAGTCTGCTTATTTATTGCCATTAAGGCGGAACAAAGTTAGCCGGGTCAGCTAGTTATTTATATTTTTTATATTTGTTTACATCACTAGACAACGTGAAATTTTCCTAATTGTAAACGTTGCGTTAAAGTCATCAATCATGATAATCAATTAGTTGTCAATCGTTCTCTACAATCACTAAATGACATTTGAAAACCTGCAGGTTACTATCTATAAAAAACATCTCTCCATTCTAACTTAAGTAAAAATTAACACTTTCGTAGCCAAACCGAAAACTGCACAAAATGTCAATCTTGCACACAGAAAACCCTAAAAGTACCCGCCATTTAACAAAGGCTATCGCTGTCCAGGTAACCCGCTCTATTGTGGCCTCACAATGGTCCATCAGGCCACACGCGCGGAACTAATGCGGTGTAAGTGCCGCGGCGTTTGGGGGTTAATCGACGGGCTCGTGGATATCGGATGCCGATTGGGATTTTATTGGATGAATGGTGATTAGAAATGTGGTACTATTAAAGTGTTTTTGCATAAGAATGGATTTTAGAATCTATAAAACTTCTGTCACATAACTCGCAGAACTGACGGCCGATGGGGCAGCAAGGTTCTGGAGTGGAGGCCGCGTACCGGAAAGCACAGCGTAGGACGTCCACCCTCAAGGTGAACCGACGACCTCATGAAGGTAGCAGGAAGGCGCTGGATGCAGGCCGCTACCAATCGGTGACTATGGAAATCATAAGGGGAGGCCTATATTAGACTCCTATTAACAGTGGGCTCTTGAATGATGATGATGAAATGATGATGATGGTAATTATGACCACGGGCCGGAAGATAGAGTTTGGGAAGGCTTGCCACTTGGTGCCGACAATCTGGTGAAGGTCACGGAAAATACCTCGATACGAGCAGAGTAGAGTTGATATCCTTGGTGGAGGCTTGTGTCCAGCTATGGACCCCTGGATCACATTCGGCTGCTTGTGAGACGAAAGCCTCTGTCATACAGTTGGCATGAGATGGCATAATATTATGTTTTACATACAATCTGACGGCTGGCCACGGCTTTCATGAGTTCTGAGTTTCTGAGTTTGTTCCGGCGTTTCTTCTCAGCACTTGCCATATGTTTGTCTCGAAGCGCTGGTAGGGCCCAAAAGATAAGGAGACATGTAAAGTGCCCCATAAGGGCTACCTTTTCTTTTTTTATTATTTTCTAAAATCATATTTTGACGTTTATAAGTGCCACTTGTGGTCTAAACTGAATAAATATTTTAGATTTTTTATTTTGATCATGTAGGGAGTTAAAGTTGAGTGTATTCTTGTAATAATATCAGTTATTATCATGTTATCAAGCAAATATAAATATTTTCAAAGGAAATGTTTAATTTAATTTTGTGATGTAAGTAAAGTATAATAACAATATTTCGTTCCGCTAACCTGATATTGAATGGATTTTACCTTCTAAACTCAACTACGTCATTGCAGATATTCGCATTATAAGAAGTTAAATTATTTTACTTCCATATTTTTTCTCTGTTCCAATTTCATCGCGTAAAAAACGAAGAACGAACTTTTTCAGCCATTAAACTTATCTTGGTTAAAAAGTTTTGATTTTTTTTAATCTCTAACTAACTATACTTGGCTTTTTAACTTTGCAATTACGGGCAGGAATGAGTTTGGTTATAGAAATATAGTTCCGTGAAAATAGCAGAACAGTAGGTATTGTAATGTACAGTCGCGGAATGAAAAGGTTCGTCAGTTTTCAAATTGATTCCTTCAACGAATCGCGAGAACATATTACCTTTTGAAACTATGTTACGGAATAATCTCGAGTTAGAGAAAATAATCTTTAACTGTTCGTCAGTAAAGTTCAAAATTATTCAGATCAAAGTTGTTTGACGATTTATCTTGTCAAGAAGATTATTATGATTGATAAACTAAAACCTTCTTGTTGGTTCAACCTGCCATTATTATTTCTATTAAATAAAAAAACTATTGTCAATTGGTCAATGTCATTATTGCATTGCACTGATGGGATAGAAAAATAAACAAGCAAAACCTTATTCGTTAGCAAACGTCATATTTATTTCAATGTTAGCAGCACTGTTTCTTGCACTGTTATGTTGGCAGGTTTGACTCTTACAGTACCTAGTGCAAGCGAAAACCGACACTAAGGTGACGAACCTTTTCATTCCGCGACTGTACAAAAAGGTGCATCACCAAGATGAAAATAATTGAAAGTAGGTTACTTAGTTTCTTAAAAAAACTTTGTAATGATAAATGAATGAGTTCATCTTCAATATTTTAATACTTTTTATACATCCATATAAAATAAAATCTACTATTTTTACAAGTGCTGAGCGAGTGAGTTTAACACCTTTCTAGAAAAATGGCGTTATCGTATTAATTGGTTGATTAATGCTTTGGCACCGATTGATTCACATATTTGAGGAACACAGTACCTTTAGTACCTTTAAATGTAAGATGTCAAAAATTTGCAATATGCCAATATGTTGAGTTTAGCATTTCAAACCACCAACCGTTACTTCCAACTCGGTCTGGCCTGAGGAACCCTAAAAATTAAAATTGCTTTCTACCGTTTTTTCATACTTTTACCTGCACTATCTCGCTATTTCGCTTATGAATTTAAAATCACTATGTTTTACTAATAGCAAACAAAAACTTGATAGTTAAATCTTTATACTTAACATCCTTGAGTCGGTGGGAAAAGATTGTCATACTTCGTTCAAAGATAATTGTTCATTAGTTATTAATTTACTAATTATCTTATAATGTGGCGATGTTTTGTCTTTAATTATCGCTAGGTTTAATCGTTTAGGAGATCTTTGTTTGAGAATATGATTAGCCTAGGATTTGTTTAACTTAACCTTTTGAACGCCATCTATAATGTACTGGACTCGTACAACATACCTGTAACAAAAGAAGATGAAGATTAGACAGTGAATTAGGTTAAATATTATAAAAAAACAGACAACAGCACATCAAGCTTGCCACTGTGGCGTCTCATTTATTCAAGACAAAGGTGACACTGAGTTTCTTCCGCCACTTCTTCTCAAAACCAACCCATATGTTGTCCCAAAGTGGTAGTAGGGCATGCTATGTATATTTGGGACGTCCCAAATATACATAGCATGCCCTACTACCACAATGTACAATGTACATAAGTGCCGTGGGAAGGGCCAATGTACTGAATAAAATGTTTGAATTTTAATTAGGCGCTATTTTCATAAATTTTTAGCCGAATTAAAAAGAAGGAGGTTCTCAATTTGAATGTATGTTTTTCTTTGCAAAATGTGAATTAAGATAATGTGCAATCGACTGTATTATCTATGTATTGATTTCTTTTGTAGCCTTTTGATCTTCAACTTTGTAGTAATGGATAAAAGTTGTAGCTATATTGCTCTGATAGTTATGATATCAGACGCTAATATCTAAAGTCAGACACCAGGGTTATGACCTCAGTAGGTATTATAAGAGATAGGCTTGAATGAAAATGTTTTCTCTCCATCCATCGCCGTTACGCCAGCGGCGCTTCTTATTTTAAAACAAAACTGTTATCTATGGACAAATTCATATTCATTATTCGCTTCACCTAAATGGCAACCAATGAGTTAAGTTGTGACTCTTTGAATTATAAGTCGAAATACATTAATAAATTAGTACCAGTTTCATTGTCTCCATTCTCACAGCTTAAGCAACGTTTTAATTATTCTTTCACAGTATGAAATGCTTTTTTACTTGAGTGTAAAAAGTATGTCTTTAGGTCTCTTGCAGGCTTCAGCTGCTTTTTTTTAACAAAAAACTATCTAAAGGTAAAATTCAGTTTTAATAAGTCAATAAGTAGACGCATGTGTTAGTAAAAACAATAGAAAATCAATTAGATCAAGTTATCATCTTGAAAAACATAACAACTTGAAAAGAGGGTCAGATAACTGGTATTTTATTAGTAAAAGCAACTGACATAAATAAATGACTGCAAAATTGTCATCATGTTTAACTACCAGGTGCTAATTTAGCACATAACAAGAAAGAATGTCCCCATTTTTGTAGAAGAGTATCACCACACTTCTGGAAGTACTTGAATGCGGGTAGTACCTACATGACTGGTCGTTGTGGAAAGCCGTGAGGGATGCCTTTGACGTATTCCACTTTGAGCACCCGGTGCTCTAAGTGGAAAAAGCCAGGTGCTATTCGTGCAGGTGCTATTTGGGCTGAAACGCACAAAGAAATAATGATTCTAAACGAACACCAACAAATCCTAACCAGATCGATCGCCGTCACCGGAATCGAACCGCAACCCGACCGCATCTCCTTAATTAATCCCTCTCAATTTTGTTAAAAAAACAAACAACGCATTCCGTAACGCTCGATTTGCGATACGTACCACAGAAAACGAGTAAAAAAAAAAGAAGTAAAAAAGGCGAGCGAACCCGGGCGCTACGGTAGTTCGGATGGAACTCGATATGTAGATCGTTTGAGGAGATTGCACACTGCACGGTTGGTTTTACCTTTTTTGTTTCGTGTTTGGATTCTTTAATCAAATGTTAGTTAAATAAATCAGGTGTTTCAAATGTAAAGCTAAAGGGTTTTGATTGGCAATCAGATTGAAAAGTGATGATACTTTTCAATGAAACTTACGCCTGCGGCGTTGTGTGTTTGAATTCGCTCTATTACAGAACGTCTTCGAGGACATACCTCGATAAAGACACAAGTAGAACTATATCCAAAAGTAAACCAATGAATTCATTATTGAGAAATGATCGATTCTTTACGCCAACGTATGTCCGTTTCGACAAAGGNAGAAAAAAAACACAATATCTATTAACATGAAGCCAAAAATAAAATTAATATATCTTAAATATTACAAGGTCTTTAAGCCTTGTGCCGCCACAATGTAAGTTTTAATACCAGGTTTACTGACCTTGTACCGAAGGAATGGAAAGTATTACAAAGTTACTGCCGCAGCAAAGGTGTTAATTCGCTCTATTACAGAATGTCTTCGAGGACATACCTCGATAAAGACACAAGTAGAACTATATCCAAAAGTAAACCTATGAATTCATTATTGAGAAATGATCGATTCTTTACGCCAACGTATGTCCGTTTCGACAAAGGTTTTTTTTTAATAAAAAGTATAGTTTAAATACTCGGATTGTTTTGTTGTATTGTATTTTGTTCCAGGTTAGATAGTAATAAAAACTACTTAAGATTGGAGGGTAACGATTAATATTCCTTGCTGCTTTTTATGAAATCGAATATTTTTTATTTGATCAAGTACATAACTTCGTAATCACCCTGTATATTTATTTTAACTAACGCCTTAAGTAGAGTCTATGTAACACTAGAGAACCCTATGAGTCAGGCTTTCAATAATTGACTGGTCTTTCCATTCATTCAGTTTTTCTGACGACATCTTTAACGATGAAATTAGTTAGTTAACTCAGTGATGTTCGATGCCATTATATAGGAAAGCCTAAGTAGATAGATAGATAGAGGACACACTTAACATACATAAGGTACACTAGCGGCCGCCCGCGTCTTCGTACGCGTGGATCCCGTTTTACCCCCTTCATCTATCTTACGCGGTTTAGATTTTTTTACAAATGTTTTTTCCCGCTAACTCCCGTTCCCGTTGGAATATCGTAATATCCTGTTATAACTAAGCTTTAAGTTTACTAAGGTACCTGCTTGCCAAATTTCAAGCGTCTAACTTAAGCGGTTTAGATTTTTCATACAAAAGAATTTTCCCGCTTATGCCCGTTCCCGTGGGAATTCCTAAGTATCCTATAACCTGCCCAGGAGTATGAAGAATAATTGTACCAAGTTTCGTTAAAATCCGTCGAGTAGTTTTTGTTTCTATATGGAACATACAGACAGACAGACAAAAATTTTACTGATTGCATTTTTGGCATCAGTATCGATCACTAATCAATCACCCCCTGATAGTTATTTTGAAAATATATTTCATGTAGGTACAGAATTGACCTCTCTACAGATCCCAACTTTAATAATATTATAAATGCGAAAGTAACTCTGTCTGTCTGTCTGTCTGTCTGTCTGTTACGCTTTCCCGCTTAAACCTCGCAACTGATTTTGATGAAATTTGGCATAGAGATAGTTTGAGTCCCGGGAAAGAACATAGGATAGTTTTTATCCCGGTTTTTGAAACAGGGACGCGCGCGATAAAGTTTTTCTGTGACAGACAAAATTCCACGCGGGCGAAGCCGCGGGCGGAAAGCTAGTTTATTATAAGTATAGATATAGATAAGACAGGTACATGCCACAAGAAAAAAAGAAGGAGAAAGACAAGAGAGACCATTTTTAAGGTTTAGTAGTCCTGACTAGGCCCCTTTCCTTTCTTTTCTTTCCCACTGGGCACTTTGGGCACGTGCCCAGGACCCCGCGACCGAAGGGGCCCCTGTCTACTGAAAAGACCTTTCTCCAGATGACATAGGCCCCCCTTGATCCTTAAGTGCCCAGGGCCCCTAGTAGGTTAAAGACGGCCCTGGTCCTGACAAGGAACGTCTGTCTGTCCGTCTGTCTGTCCATCTGTCTGTCCGTCCGAGGTTTTGCTTGGAAACTAAAAAAAGAAAGAAAAAACTTTTAAGGGTGTATTTTCTACACAGCGACCATAGAGTTTGCAGTGCTTCTTCGTGATCTCTATCTACCATAGCGACTAGTTGCTATCAGTCAACTAAAATACCCACAGCACTTTGGTGATGATTAACGAAGTTAAGCAACCTTTATATGATTTAGTTTTGTTTTTTTTAATACTATTTAATGGCATGTAACGGACGTCATTAAGAGTGAGTAATATTGTAGCATGATAACAATTATTATTACAATTACTTACATTATTTTACGACCTTGATATTAGTTGGGTAATTCATTTTACCGTAACAACAGGTGATTATTGTTTCCATGAGCAATGCCTATCCCTACACGTAATTTAAGCCCGATCCTAATATGTATTATTATTAAAGTTAACTGCCTTGTCTACAAGTAATAGTATCTTCTAAATATTTATAACATAAAGGTGACTGACTGACTGACTGACTGACATAGTGATCTATCAACGCACAGCCTAAACCACTGGATGGATGTTATGACGTAGGCATCCGCTCAGAAAGGATTTTACGAAACTCACCCCTAAGTAAAACGGGATCCACGGTACGAAGTCGCGGGCGGCCGCTAGTTTTGCAGATAAAGATTAAAGATCCTGTAAGATGTATGATAGATAGGTACTCTATCATGCACGTCAAACTTCCAATATCGAAAATGATGAAATGGTATTGCACATTATTTCAAAACATAGTCTTTCAAACGACAACGTTATAAATGAAGTGCATGATCTGTACAACATTATGAAGCAGTTATTAACGTACCCTAATAAATAAATAAATATCGTAGAGCAAAGATCAAGGAATCATTATTAATCGATCACCATTCAATGACATGCAGGTTCTAGGTACTAATAGAGCTGCTGATTCCCATCTGATTTATAAGTTAGGCAGTCAGCGTCAAATAAGCCTACTTTAGTTCATGACACACAAAGTGACCAGCAAAAAATTTATAACACACTAACCTTCTTCCAATGTAGGTACCTAACAAAGACGTATTGCAAACTTTTTGGCTACTTTGTGTGTCATCAACTATGTAGGTATTTGACGCTGGACTGTACCTTCTTCGAAACTTACTTATTATATATGATATCTCCTGTCCCTCACGTCGATTAACTATTTATTACTTATTTGAAAATAAGACGTGAAAATATTTATAAAATTAATTTTAATATCAAGAATTTTGAAATTACTGTTTACGAGACAACTAATAATAAGAAATAAAAAGANTTTTTTTTATAAAAAGTATAGTTTAAATACTCGGATTGTTTTGTTGTATTGTATTTTGTTCCAGGTTAGATAGTAATAAAAACTACTTAAGATTGGAGGGTAACGATTAATATTCCTTGCTGCTTTTTATGAAATCGAATATAATTCAACGTTATTAAAACAAAACAAATTACGCACAACAATCTGAAAGCAAATATTCATAATTAGCTCACATTAACATTTTCCCAGCAAATGATCGCTGCAAAAAGACGGATTGTACATGAACCAGTAATATTCTAATAAGCTGAGTTACTTACCAATCGATCATCTAAGCAAAATAACTTCGGATCGCAAAAACAATGTGACTAACTGATCACGCAACGGCAATTATTGCTCATTGTCGGCTGGAGTCATAGATTTATTGATAATTTCAATCATTTGTGTCATTCCAGCATTGGTAGAGTTTTTTATCATCAGTCCATTGGTGACTTGGGCCTCTTCTAGTGCATTCTATCTTGCTGCATCTTGGATCTACAGCGTTCTGTTTACGTAGTTTGAAATCTATCTGACACTGTCGCTCATGCTATCATTTCTCTTTGCGTGAGAGGGGCGGAAACATTCATAACTTCAGATTGGAAACGTTAGTTTGGACTTTGGAGTAACTCTCCTGGCATAGTAGTTTTAATATTAGCTATACCATAGCTTCTTCAGCGAATCCTAAGCTTTACGATGTCTAGAATTTGACCTAGCTACATAATTTGGATGTAAGTACTCGTTATCGAATGTGAAATATGAAGGTAAGGAAAAATTGCCTTAAAACATTTCATTGGGGAAAAATTACACGTTTTTTTCATGGAATATGTATGAATAATAATATTCTTTAATGACAGGAAAAATACATAAGCTTAGTGGTATTTTAATTTTTTACTAGCCATTGTAAAAGGTACTTTAGCGGACACTGTTGCAACGGTACGAATATTTTGCACGGATGAACATTTCAATTCGAATAAAACACCTTTGACTGCAGTCGGCTATTATTAGTTCCTGTTTTATAATTTTGAACGTTAAGTTGTCGATTGTCTTAAGAAAAGATTTCTACGTAACTAAGTAAGTATCTAGAATTACTCATATATGTAGAGAACATTTAGTAAAATACCTCTAGGTTTGAAATAAAAATTATGGACACTTTATGTATAACCACTATAACATAAACTCTTACCGCGTCTTCTTCGCAGGATTTTCGGCATTTTAAGTTAAGTATTTCTGTAATATCTTTGAAGATCACGTTTATTTCATAGGCATGTACAAACTTTGTCCTGAAATTTAGGAACAGAAAGAACTTAACCAAATCGGTCGAGCGGTTGCCAAGTGATGCTCTATTATAATGTTTATGTTAAAATATAGGCTCATGTTAACATAAAGAAAGGCAAATAGAGTTATTTAAGCCTTAACATTATAACAAATTGCGTTTTGTCTTAGTTTTCCCAGCCAACTCTGTAAGTCAGCGTCGAACCGCGCCCCGATTCGCGCACAAGGCAACCGGACTCTATCATTTACATAGCATCTGACTATACCCACTTGCTTTCTCTGCAAATGGCCATCGAAAATATCGACGTTTCTTTGGTGCAAGCCTTCGGGGCGTTCCGAATCGTTGCCATGGCAACACCAATAACCAATATTTCCATAAGCCGTTTTCCACCGACCAACAAAGAACTTGTAGGTGTGGCTGTTAACAGGATTTTCCGCTAATCCTGTTTATTTACACACAATTATTTGATATAGGCGTGACTTTGGATTTGTCATGATTTGTATGGATAATGTGCGGAACCACGCCTTTCAATATGGCAGTTTCCATGAGCCCGTTGAGGTCTTTTAATAGCAAATTCGAATGCCGAAGTTGCTCTAAATTTGATATAATATCATAAAAATACACCTTCAAAGCAAACCTCTCTATTGGAGACGAAGAAACTGGCTTCGAACATCTTCAAGTCTGATACTATATTTGGGTCAAAACAACACATTATTAGTAAGTAATCATCGCTCTATAGTTAGATCAATCACGAATTACAATAGCAGTACTAGAACCCCATTGAACTGCGATCGGAGACCGTTTATTTTCAGCATTTTGTGTTAAAAGACACATGGGCTACAATGAATAAAACTTGAACTCTACTACAGCGGAATATTTTAAGTTTATGAGTAATTAAATGCGTATAAGTCAAGACTGTTTAGTTATAGGCTACTTTAGCAAAACGTTTTTCGACACAGCCTAACAACCGACCAAAATAATACAAAAAATAATTTCAAACTTGATCAAACAATACCAAGGGCTTAAAGACAAAGGCATTCGCACAGTGGTCATATAAAACGCTAAGCAGTACCTGTATAAAGCCAACTAAATCCGAGTTAAACCAATAAAAGGATTTTATTAAATGAAAACCTATTGGATTTGCGGACGGCGCGACGGCATTGCATTTTGTATTAAGCTCAACGCACAGTGAGATGGGAGGGCGGTTATTTACACGCTGGTTTAAATTGTCAATTTGAATAATTTTTACGATAGATAGATTTTTTTTTGAAAACACGTACCACTATTATAAAATTAACAATCTCAATTGAGTTTCAATTGAAGATGATGTCATACATTTGATTGATAGTATATAAACCCATAATGATAACTTTTGAAACACATTGTTATAAAAGTGAAATAGACTTACTACCTTAGTTGATTGTTTAAATCATTTATAACTTTTATTTATATGCTTAGTTCATTCACAACACTGAAACTCGGCAAAAACTTGTATCCGAAATTAATATTCCGTACAAATCGCAAACCTTGAACGCAGTAACATAACTAATACATCTATTACTTTTATGACACAATATTATGTGAATGCACGTAATATTTCTATATTGTGACAGTGAACAATAACTTACACTGATAAGTAAAAAATGCGCACCTCGTGTTAAGTTTGCCGAGTCGCACACGCAAAAGCCGTGTTCATATTTAGCACAAGTATGTAATGTATCTTAATATTGTTATTATAAACCAAATGCATTGTTATAAAAACGCAATATATTATACTTTTTGCGTACAATTTACATTGTTGAAGCTGTTTATATCATTGTAAGTTGTGTTAGAGAGCGGTATTTATCTTTTGTAGTTGCAATTATCTATTGTCTTAAAGTATTTTTATTAAAGTTTTAGATTTACTAATATTGATTTTCTTAAACATTGTATCTTACACATACAACAGTATTTACCTACTTAGTTTTGGTCACATGATTTTGCGATTAGTGCTATTTAATAGTTAGCAATATGTTATAATCAGTGCATTAAAGCCGAATTAGATATTAAACACATATTTTATTGAAGCGTATATTATGGCAGTAGACAATTTGACCGATTTTTCGTCGCCAGACGATTTCAGCGTATTTCTGTCCCAGTGTGCGTCGCCCTAACCCTTTCCCCCAGTGTTAGATGCGGCTTATTCGATTAGCGGCTGCCCCTGATTGAATTAAGGTGAGCCGCCGGCTGGATTTAGTTACAATGTTTGTTGTGGCTCAAAAATTAATCGCTCTATATTAATAGTCTGGATATTTAAGTCATTTGATTTGGGCACGTCATTAATCAAAGGTGTAGTTTGATTAAACTCAGATTTATTGGATTTGATTCGGTAAATTGTTGCGGTGTATTGCTCGGAAATGAATATTCAGTGACTGAGACTGAGAATATTTTATAGAGTTGGTTGGTTTAAAGATTTTCATATTCAATCTTATGAAAAACAAGTAAGTAGGTATCATTAATTAAATATTTGTTCCACCATGTCAGACCACCACAACCCTCCCCGTGGATGTCGTAAAAAGGACAGAGGACATAGAGACAATAAATATGCAAACATCAGGCCTTTTTCCAACCCATCTGACCAACATGGTGGGTGTAGGTTAAATCCTACATTGCCTTTGGTAAACCTAACAGGGTCCTGCTCTTGAAATGGAGACTGAGGAAACTAAAGCTCTTATTCTAAAACAAGATTTAAATTGAAAAATAGAGTCAAGTTTCTGACTGTTTTAAATATTGAAATTATACTTCATACCTACTTATACATTGCTTATTGATATGTATCTTTGAACCAGAATGAGCCAAGCACGTAATTTGTATTAGAATGTAAAACTGATAGTCTAAGCGCAGTTTTTTTTCCAATAAAAACCCGTTAATACAAAAACTTATCGACGAAAACCACTGAAAATTGTTTAATACGCTCATTTGTATGCATGAAGTTAGTAGTTAGTGCTTAACCGTCAAATATATGACTTACAGATAGAATCAGATATCAAGGCATTACAACGGGTAGACTACACCAGAGAGAGCGGCGCAAAAAATAATTATTATAATGAATGCCAGCCGAAGCATGGAGGATTTTTTCCAAAAGACCCACTGCATCTCTTTGATTGTTTACGTTTATGATTTACATAATTCATAATCATCTGTAGATGAGGTGGAGTGGCTGTGTTAGCGTTTTTGAGGAGCCAAGTTTTGTAGTACTCACATTGGAAAGATCTGTGTTCTATTATATTAATAAGTATTATGTAGTGTGTGTTAGCTATGATGTTATGTGCCGAGAGAAAACTGTACATAATGTTCTCTATTTCAGGAAAACTCGTTTAAAATTCATAAAAATTCATAAAATGCATTTATTTTTGCAAATAGGCTTTAAAAAAGCGCTTTTACACGTCCCAATATTAACCCTACCACTGCTTCGGGACAATAAATGGGCCAGTGCTGAGAAGAAGCAGCGCAAGAAACTCAGTCACTATTGTCAGCCTCCTTTTCAAGGTTTTACAGTCTTTAAAATATACAAATTATATAGTCATAAGTATTAATGCTAGCTAGGTAGTTAAACATTCCAAACATTTTTATCCTTTATATAATCATCAACTTTATAGTAGCCCTTTTTCATTAAGGTGCTTTTGATATGTGCTTTAAATTTATGAATGGGCAATTCTACAACAGTTTGTGGTAATTTATTGAAAAGTTTAATACATTTCCCCGTAAATGAATTACCAATCTTGTGCAGTCTGAAATTTGGAACGGCAAGTTTATTTCCATTACACCTTCAGTATCAAATTATAAAGTATGAAACTGGGGTAGCCGGTAGTTTTTACAAAAAGAACGATAGAGTATACGGAATCCTATACTATAACTTTAATATCTTGGGGCAGGTTTTAGTTTTTAGGTTTTAAATTAAGTAAGCATAGTTTAATTTTGGGGTTTATTTGCTTTATTTTTACTGTATACTTATGTAATATAAGTAAAAGTTCACAGGTGGACTAATCTACTAGCGAATCTCAAGCTCATTTAAGTGTTCATTTAAAAATCAATGAACCCAAGCCTTTTTTTACTCACGTCGCTGATGTCAAGGCCCCATCCCACCTAATCAATTTAATTGCCGGCACAGTTGCCGTAAGCTGTGCACAATAAACAGAATAATACCTTTGTTTAACTCATAAAAAGTTCGGCCTAGAATCAAAACAATGTTCGTAATTAGGTATCAATAAGCGTCGGGCCACAGTGCAGTTAAAGCAAAGTAAACCCGCGTTTTTAAGTCATAGAAAACGTGAATAAGTGATAATAATTATGCTAAGGTCTAATTAAAAACCGTATTTAGCTGGTCAAAGACAAAGGTTATGTTTGCCTATTTCTACTTGGTACTTATTTATTGGAAAATCGTATCTATTAGGTAGGTTTCAACTGAAATATGACAATCATTTCGTATCATTTCGCTTGACGTGCTGTCGTTCATATAATTTGGGAGCAATTAATGAGGTTAAGATATGAAATGGCCAGGCCACGGCCTGCACATTGTTAGGTAATCATAATACCCAGTATGTTATCAGGCGAAATTGCTCATTTCCTCGTACTACCTAGTCATTATAACAGAGTAAACTTACTATGACTCTCTACGTTATGGTCTGAGAGGCATCCGATAATACTACGGTAGCAATGTTTCTGGGAAAACCGCGTGAAACGACTGGAATTCTGTATTAATATCGTATATCATACTGACGAGTATCGGTTAGTGTTTGAAGTGTTTCTAATCGAAAACGTTTCTATTTCTTTAGCTAGTAGGATTTTTAAGATTTTTTTTGCAAGCTATACTCGTTGGGAAACGCCTTTGTCCAGCAGTAGACATCATTTGGTTAAAACGAACGAACGATACTCTCGTATTGTGAAAGGTGTGAAATAAAAAAAAACATTGTCTTGCCCATAAACATGTTAATTATTAATTAATTAATAACCTATTTTCTTTGGCATAATATGAAAGATGAGGATTTAATTTAATTAAAAGCCTTAGAGATTACAATTAATTAACGAATCCGTCAAATGACCTGGGGCTCCTGAATAAGAAGAAAAGTTATTAAAACATTTTACAAATAATTAATATTGTGACGTAATAAAGTCGTGTGCCAACAGGTTCTGATCGCAAACCACATCCCCTGAAAACCCGGAACCAAACTGGAGCTTAAAGCTCATGTAACTGATACTACGACCACAAACCTGACCGGATGTCAGGTCGGTTAGTGAAGTCACTTTTTCAATAAAGGTGCGGTCAGATGATGGTAGAGATTCGATGCCGTATAGTGTCATTTTGCACAAAAAATATTAGTTATTTTCTCATCACACTTTTATTAAGTGGGTATAGAATAGAGATTTTATGTGACGTTCTTACGAATGGTACAATACAGGTAAGATTCTAGAACATAATTTTATCGTAAAACGGCTCTTTCTTCTGTTACAAGTAAATGTTCTAGTCTTTTATCTTTATTCACTCCGTGACGTACTTAATATTTTTAAGATCTTTGGACCCTTTTTTGCCTTGAAAGATTTTTTCAGTGGAATATGAGACGATTTACTAAGTGATTACCACTACATTATAGTCTTCTTATTAGTGCAGCATTTGGATAGTGACGTTAAGTCTATTATTTAAGTCATGTAAACTGCAAATAACATGAAAAGTTGTAACAAAAGTTTAAAACTACAAAAAATACAATATAAAGTTTACCTTTGCCTTGATTTGAGCTACGTTTGTCGAAAGCACATCATACTAGTAGTGCAACTTAATTTGGATATTACATAGATAGTGTACGTATCTCTTGTAGAAAGGTCTGGGCCATGAATGTTTTATCCAGTAGAAATTATCCAGGCTTAGTTTACTTAGGTATTCGTATTTTTTCCAACTGCTAATTTAGTGAACAATACACGAAGGTATTGTATACAAATCCTCTATCATATGCTACTATGTAACTTTATACTTAAGACAGTGACGTCTTAACTCCAAATAAGGTCAAATAAGTGTAAAAAGAAAGCAAGCCAGTAACTTCATTAATAATTCTGCACACTAATTGGCAAAAACTATTATCAGACGTATAAAATGTTCTTTAATCAGAACAACTGCTGTTGCTTAAGTCCTATCTAAATTTTAAACTGAAATTAGTGATTCAGTAAGGCTTGGAGCACACCAGAACTTTTCTATTGGGTGTTACTTTCTTGAATAACTTTTTGACAGTAAATTAAAGTAAAAAAATGGAGTAACTGCAGGAATACCTACTGGTTGACAATTTTAACCCTAAATTAATTTGTTTTGGTATAGATTTTGTTATTGTAGTAAGTAGGTACACAATAGGAATTGATAAAACCAAAACTCAATTTCTCTGGCAAAATTTAGAGCATTTTTAGGGCATTTATACACGTCCCAAGATATAGCTTGCCCTACCACCACCTCGGAACAACATGTCCGTTGATGCTGAGAAGTGGCGGAAGAAACTAATGATGCTCAGTTGTAGGTAGGGACTTAAATTTGAGCTGTTACATTCATAGTTNGTCAGCTAGTAATAAATAAAGTATGATCGTTTTCAGCACACTTAGAGAAATGGTATACTTTAGTCATCTCAATCTTCAGAGATAATAAAGAGTCTTACTGTAATCGTGCATCCTGAAAACGTAGCGTAGGACGTCTATCCATAAGGTGGCCCGACGACCTCATAAAGGTAGCAGGAAGGCACTAGATGCAGGCCGCTACCAACCGGGCGATATGGAAATCATTGGGGGAGGCCTATGTTACGTCCTGTGGCTGAAATGATGATAATTTTTCATCCGCCCACTGCTACATAAGTATCTTCTGGAAGTTGTCGATTCATCGAGTAGGAATCATCCTCCACTACGCTTGTGGTGTGGTCTCCATTCCATGTTTCTTTTTGAACACTAAGGTATAACGAGCGTTCGATTTTTTTTGTGTCCCATCTGGACATCGAACCCAGAACTTCAGGGTTGAACTTCAATTTTCTAACCACTGGACCATGGACGCGTTATTTTTATACCCAACTGTTACATATAATCCAGTGTCACAGAAAAAAAGTGCCCCACTTGAAAATCGGACAAATTGTATGTAAACTAGGGCGCATATTGCTAATCACCATTACAAGCCAACGGCGCAAAAGTGCAAAATAAATGCAAACATTGTACACACAATATACACCCTTAGCAATAAAGCAATAACTAGTTGTAGAGGCAAACACCAATGTGGGAGGGGGTATAGTGCATAAACTTTAGCGGGCAGACACGAATGAGAGCGGTTGGCGTTTTTTTTTTGTATATTTGTTACTAGTTACGTGATTACGTTACGTTTTTTTTAACTGCTTTTGTCATTGATCATAAGATCATCGTTAATCGATCGTTACTTCTTAAGCTATTAGTAAAAGAAAGATGAATAAAATATGTAAACGATTAAGAACAAGAGAGTACTGAAAACGCTCGTGTAAATAACTACAAACCTAGTTTAATTTACTTTTACTAATACTTACACTACAATGTTTAATATATTGCAATACTTACCTGATAATATTTAAAAAAAAAAACACTAAATTAAAATTAAACAGTTATTTTTAACAAAATTATATGTATTTAAGTTGCAATTAGGGAGAAACAATAAATGCTATCGCTCATGCCTAGCCCGCTACCTCCAACCACTCAGCCCGATCCTTATCACACACACAATCTCTATCCGATTAATCGCAATAAAGCATCACACTCGCATACAAATTTGCATAATTAATAAACTAATTAACTCGAAAAAAGCGCCGCAGTAATAACCGTGTGGGACAGAGCCGCTCGATGGCAATGTTTAGGGTTCGATGGGGCAATAAATACGCCATTTTGAGAATACAATGACACTGCTTCTAGACAGTAGAAAGTTCGCTACAGATATGATTTCGTAGTCGTCTCGCTGCTTCTCTTATTACGAGTTTATAACAGAAACTAGACAAAGTGACAGTTGTTATTATAAAATCGCTTGCTCTGGCGTTTTTTAAGTACTCGTAGTTACTTTGCTTCGTAAAACGATTTCGAAATTAAAAATGTTACGTCTGTTACTTTTTTTTTGGGATTGTAGATGCATGAGTGAGTACCTACCTATGCGACTTAAACAAATCGAAAGCTATAAGTAACAATACTATGTCTAGCTAAACAGAAGCAGCAGCAGAAGAAGGGATTCGGGAATCTTTTTAAATCTTAACTAAAAGTTACATTATGTACTCACAGCTTGACGTTTATCTTTTTAAATCTTGCTTGTTTTTTGTTTTATACGGAACCATGAAGTCCATCCGTCCAATTCAAACTAGTCCGTTTTTTTCACTGACATGTGGAAAGCGGAATTCTAACGTCGAGAAATGTTTGATTTCATTGTAATTATAAGGTAGGTGGTTCTATTTGACCAATGAGGTGGTATTTATTAGCACTTGTCATGCCATGGTCATGTAATTTTAACTTTTGGTGATGACAGGTTAAGGAACGAGAATGAAGTAGGATATTAGTATTCTAACTGATTAATTGACAAAGGAGGGTAAAAAAGAAGGCAAGGAAGGAAAATAGCTCTACCAATGAGATTAAGATGAATTTTTTGAGGATTTTGAATTTTAATAGCGTACAAATCCCTAAGCCTAGTCACAGACCACACAGGCCGACTAAAAGTCTGTAGTCTGCGGTGAGCCTAAAATTAAAAATATTGATGTTGAAATGTGAGAATAAAGGTAAAGCAAACTAAAAGTTTATCAGGTCTTTTATGTTTAGTGTTAAGGATGCGTAGTTAATTTAGTTAATTTGCTGATTTTATACCTAATCTAATCTTCTTCTTTTGTTAATCGTCTATCAAACTAAGACTATAAGTTTTTTGTGGTGCTCTATTTTAGAAATTTCCAAATGTTTGTTATGTAGAGAATAGCTTCATACGCTATTACAATCTTCTTTCTTCTTCAAAATATATTTTTTCAATTATGTCAGTGGCAAAGACGTAAAAACCTATCAGATACAGACTTTTTCATTGAAACATAAATACATTATTATATTATGGATTTCTCTTAGATGCAGTGATGATAATAAAAATCCAACACCGCCTAAATTGTGGTACATTTTAATGCACTAGTTCGTCAGTACGCTCGCATTATTCCTACAATCCCCAACGCAGTCGAACTTAAGCACGTGCTAGCCAATTTACTATAACGACTGGTTCGTTCACCCTGTATACCTAAACATAGCCAAATTACCCTCAGAAGAAACTGGGCGGGGCCTGAGGGTGGAATCTTGCATCCCGTTCTCTCGCGCACAGATTGTAATCTATCTTGCTCAGTGAATTCGATTTTGTGCGGCGAGCTTGAAATGAATATTGTTTGGGTTCTTTCAGGTTTGTTGGAATTGTAATGGCGAAGGTACGGTTTAGTTTGGAAAATGTGACTTTCTGAAACTTTAGTGAGAGACGACAGTGGATTGATTAAACCTTATTTGACTGTGAAGCCTGATTTAGTATCTAGAAGAAAGAATAGGGCCCGTGTTCTTACTTACTTACATGAAGTTTGTGCGTTATGTATAACCATTGAAACAATGTGCAATGTGAGGTGACAATGGATTGATTAAACTATGGTCTGGATGGATGATTTAGTATTACCCAAGAGAATAGAGCCTGTGTTGAGTATCTAGGGGCTCTGAAGTTGGTACGTGTTATGTATTTTCCATCTAAAGACATGGCAAGGTCACCTATAATATTAATATAATTGGCTGTTATGAAAAACCTAGCAATTAGTATCAGTTTAAATTAAAAAGGCTTAACTGAAAAGATAATCTATTTATTTGTCTAGACACTTTCATAGGATAAAGTCGAATAGCAATCAAAGTTATCTAGTTAGTTTAGCTTTGCTTAGTTTGGGACATAGAGGTAATAATTAATTACCTATGTATTTGTCTAAATGAAGTTAAGATTGCGGTCAAATACCTGACTTGTCTAGCATAAAAAAAAAGATTTATTTGGAGATTTTTTTACTCTAAACCTTTTGCTATTTCCAGTAAAATGAAGAAATTGCTTTTTAGAATGAAGTCTTTCTTCATTCTAAAAAGCAATTCCTGCCAGCATTTCCATGGGAAGTTTTCTCACTATGAATGATTGAAATTAAAATCCACGCCTTACCGCCCAAGCATTTTGTAGTTTTTGTAAAGCAAGCTGTCTGCTCGCGTTAAATATTCCGAATGCATCAGCCGTCTGCCCTTTGCGGGATAATGAAGTCACGCGACGGCTGTACACTATTATGACATCACGGGAAGGATTCAAATAAATGATAAAATTATTGCGTGCATAACTGTATGGCAAATCACGGCTATGTGTTATTTTGTAACAAAGACATAGGTATAATCTTATGTGACACTAGCGGCCGCCCGCGACTTCGTACGCGTGGATCCAGTTTTACCCGTTTTTTGGAGTTTCGTTTTTCTACGAGAATGGGTGTTATTCCAGACAATCTGGTTCCCGTGGTTTTGTCCGCGTTATTTCCGTTTTCTCACTAAAATATTCATTGCGTTTTAAAAACTAAACTTAAAAAAAAAATACCCAAATAAAATCTTCTAAAACGGCCGGTTGGTGGTTGATAGCAGTCTGCATCCAGCGCCTTCCTGTGGAAATCATTGGGGGAGGCCTATGTTCAGCAGTGGACGTCCTATGGCTGAAATGATGAAGATTAAAACCTTCTAAGTAAATAAAATAGTTTCAAGTCGCTGCCTTGGGGGAAGGTGCCCAAGGACAGCTACATTACTACGCTGATAGGCTAAGAAAAAATATCTTATATTACTATCTTATCGTAACTATATCTTTACCTTTCATCTTATTTAACTGGTTTGGTGGTATGAAATGAAAAGGTAACAGATATACAGACATACTTTCGTATNCCGTGCCCCCAGATAGCACATAGCTCGAAGAGCTGATGGCCGCTGGGGCAGCAAAGTTCTTGAGTGGCGACCACCAGCCGGAAAACGTAGCGTGGGCAGGCTTCTCACTAGGTGGACCGACGATCTGGTGAAGGTCGCGGGAGGTGCCTGGATGCGAGCGGCGCAGGAAATCCTTGGGAGAGGCCTTTGTCCAGCAGTGGACGTCTTTCGGCTGAAACGATTCATAGTGTGTCCTAAGCCTACCCACAGTGGGTAAAGCGAGACGAATTTATTGACTGTTAATCGATCGTTTAAAGGCGCCGTTATGGTATAAGTCTAGTGAGTCTATAATACTATACATTATTTATTAGTAAGCTGTCAAATATAGGTGAGACGGAGCTCCAGCAAAAAAATCAACAACCATTAAGTTAATTCAGTTATAATAAATAAAGTATGATCGTTTTCAGCACACTTAGAGAAATGGTATACTTTAGTCATCTCAATCTTCAGAGATAGCTATGAAGAGTCTTACTGTAAGTATTTTTATACTAGTAAAAGGAGCAACTGAGAACGTAGCGTAAGACATCCACCCACAAAGTGGCCCAACGACCTCAAGGCGCTGGATGCAGGCCACTACCAACCGGGCGATATGGAAATCATTGGGGGAGGCCTATATGCAGCAGTGGACGTCCTGTGGCTGAATGATGATAATTTTTCATCCGCCCACTGCCACATTCTTCTTGAAGTTGTCGGTTCATTGAGTAGGAATTGTCCTCCACTACTCTTGCAGAGATGTGGTCTCCATTCCATCTTTATTTTTTCCTTGAACATTAGGTATAATAAACGTTCGATTTCTTTAGTGTCCCATCTGGACATCGAACCCAGAAATTCATGGTTGAACTTCAATTTTCTAACCACTGGACCATGGAAGCGTTATTTGTATACCTAACTGTTACACATAATCCAATGTGTCACAGAAAAAAACTGCCCCACTTGAAAATCGGACAAATTGTATGTAAACTAGAGCGCATATTGCTAATCACCATTACAAGCCAACGGCGCAAAAGTGCAAAATAAATGCAAACATTGTACACACAATATACACCCTTAGCAATAAAGCAATAACTAGTTGTAGAGTCAAACACCAATGTGGGAAGGTGGTATAGTACATAAACTTTAGCGGGCAGACACGAATGAGAGCGGTTGGCGTTTTTTTTGTATATTTGTTACTAGTTACGTGATTATGTTACGTATTTTTTAACTGCTTTTGTCATTGATCATTAGATCATCGTTAATCGATCGTTACTTCTTAAGCTATTAGTAAAAGAAAGATGAATAAAATATGTAAACGATTATGAACAAAAGAGTACTGAAAACGCTCCTGTACATAACTACAAACGTAGTTTAATTTACTTTTACTAATACTTACACTACAATGTTTAATATATTGCAATACTTACCTGATAATATTAAAAAAAACACTAAATTAAAATTAAACAGTTATTTTTAACAAAATTATACTATTTAAGTTGCAATTATGGAGTGTAGGATTTAAATAAACACCGCCCTTTGTCATAGTTAAAAAGTTAATACTTTTTTCTATGATGCTAACTCTGTGTTCTCTGTGATCTGTCCGTCCGTCCATGTGGACGTCAATAAACCGTGTAAATTTAAATAATTCCCTCTTTTATTAGTATACTTCCAACATGGAGAAACAATAAATGCTATCGCTCATGCCTAGCCCGCTACCTCCAACCACTCAGCCCGATCCTTATCACACACACAATCTCTATCCGATTAATCGCAATAAAGCATCGCACTCGCATACAAATTTGCATAATTAATAAACTAATTAACTCGAAAAAAGCGCCGCAGTAATAACCGTGTGGGACAGAGCCGCTCGATGGCAATGTTTAGGGTTCGATGGGGCAATAAATACGCCATTTGAGAATACAATGACACTGCTTCTAGACAGTAGAAAGTTCGCTACAGATATGATTTCGTAGTCGTCTCGCTGCTTCTCTTATTACGAGTTTATAACAGAAACTAGACAAAGTGACAGTTGTTATTATAAAAGCGCTTGCTCTGGCGTTTTTTAAGTACTCGTAGTTACTTTGCTTCGTAAAACGATTTCGAAATTAAAAATGTCACGTCTGTAACTTTTTTTTTGGGATTGTAGATGCATGAGTACCTACCTATGCGACTTAAACAAATCGAAAGCTATAAGTAACATTACTATGTCTAGCTAAACAGAAGCAGCAGAAGAAAGAATTCGGGAATCTTTTTAAATCTTTAATGGCATATTTGCTTGTATTACCTATATTTTATACGGAACCATGAAAACCATTCATCCAAATCGTACTTGCCAGTTTTTTTTTTTCACTGACATGTGGAAAGCGGAATTCTTACGTCGAGAAATGTTTGATTTCATTGTAATTATAAGGTAGGTGGTTCTATTTGACCAATGAGGTGGTATTTATTAGCACTTGTCATGCCATGGTCATGTAATTTTAACTATTGGTGATGACAGGTTAAGGAACTAGAATGAAGTAGGAGATTAGTATTCCAATTGATAGCAGGCCGCTACCAACCGTGCGATGTGGAAGTCATTGGGGGGGGTCTATGTTCAGCAGTGGACGTCCTATGGCTGAAATGATGATGATGATGATTCTAACTGATTAACATGGACAAAGAAGGGTAGGAAAGGGAGGGTAGAAAGGGGAACCTCTCTACACTTGAAGGTGTACATTTAAAGATTTTGAATTCTAAATTGTATAAAAATCCTCATAAAAATAATTCTGAAAACTGAATAAACGAAGCTTAGGTCTTTGATAAATAATTTATGAAAAGAATTCGTGATTAATTTAGTTAAATCAGTACTGCATCTTATCTTTTTATTTATTTAATTTTCAACCGCCAGACAAACTAAAAGGATAAGTTTCTTGCTCTCTTCTTAGAACTTAGTTTGCCAAACGTTTGTAGAAAATAGCTTCATATTCTATTTCCATCTTTTTTCTTCAATGGTGTATTTTTTTGCGATTATTTCAGTGGCGTGAAAACCTTACGGACACAGACCTTTTCATTTAAATAGTTAATAAACCTCCTTCTGGCGCGCAGTTGGTTAAAAATACTTTATTACTATGAATTTCTCTACGCTACGATACAACGATCATAATAAGAGCCAAGACCGACTAAATTGTGGCAGATTTCAATGCACTAGTTCGTCTGTACATCGTACACGAATTATTCCTCGTATTATTCCTACAATCCCCAACGCAGTCGAACTTAAGCACGTGCTAGCCAATTTACTATAACGACTGGTTCGTTCACCCTGTATACCTAAACATAGCCAAATTACCCTCAGAAGAAACTGGGCGGGGTCTGAGGGTGGAATCTTGCATCCCGTTCTCTCGCGCACAGATTGTAATCTATCTTGCTCAGTGAATTCGATTTTGTGCGGCGAGCTTGAAATGAATATTGTTTGGGTTCTTTCAGGTTTGTTGGAATTGTAATGGCGAAGGTACGGTTTAGTTTGGAAAATGTGACTTTCTGGAACTATAGTGAAAGACGACAGTGGATTGAGTAAACCTTATTTGACTGTGAAGATTGATTTAGTATCTAGAAGAAAGAATTGGGCCCGTGTTCTTACTTACTTATATGAAGTTAGTGCGTTATGTATGATCATTGAAACACATAACAAGGCAAGTAATATGAGGTGAAAATGGATTGATTAAACTATGGTCTGGATGGATGGTTTAGTATTAGCCAAGAGAATAGTCTGTGTTGAGTATCCTAGGGGTTCTAAAGTTGGTACCTACGTGTTATGTATTTTCCATCTAAAGACATGGCAAGGTCACCTATAATATTAATATAATTGGCTGTTATGACAAACCTCGCAATTAGTATCACTTTAAATTAAAAAAGGCTTAACTGAAAAGAAAATCTATTTATTTGTCTAGACACTTTCATAGGATAAAGTCGAATAGCAATCAAAGTTGTCTAGTTAGTTTAGCTTTGGGACATAGGGGTAATAATTAATTATGTATTTGTCTAAATGAAGTTAAGATTGCGGTCAAATACCTGACTTGTCTAGCATAAATAAAAATATTTATTTGGAGATTTTTTTACTCTAAACCTTTTGCTATTTCCAGTAAAATGAAGGAATTGCTTTTAGAATAAAGTCTGTCTTGTCATTGTCATTCTAAAAAGCAATTTCTGCCAGCATTTCCATGGGAAGTTTTCTTACTATGAATGATTGAAATTAAAATCCACGCCTTACCGCCCAAGTATTTTCTAGTTTTTTTAAAGCGAGCTGTCTGCTCGCGTTAAATATTCCGAATGCATCAGCCGTCTGCCCTTTGCGGGATAATGAAGTCACGCGACGGCAGTTCACTATTATGACGTCACGGGAAGGATTCAAATAAATAATAATATTATTGCGTGCATGACTGTATGGCAAATCACGGCTATGTGTTATTTTGTAACAAACACATAGGTATAATCTTATGTGACACTAGCAGCCGCCCGCGACTTCGTACGTCTGGATCCCGTTTTACCCCGTTAGGGGTGGAGTTTCGTAAAATCCTTTCTTAGCGGATGCCTACGTCATAACTTCTGCCTGCATGCCAAATTTCTGCCCGATCCGTCCAGTGGTTTGGGCTGTGCGTTGATAGATCACATTGTCAGTCAGTCAGTCACCTTTATAGAGACTTATATATATTTAGAAGATTGACTGATTATATTTTGTAGAGTCTGCCAAACGGAAGAAGGTGGAGGGTCATAATCTATCCTGTAAGACCATCACACTGGCAAAGAAAGCCTTTCATTAAGAACAAGACAATTTAATGGATCACATAGAGGGCTTATAAAATCAATTATTTGCACGGTTTTTGAATAAAATGTAGATATTTTAATTGTAATTTAATTGATGTACTTCTTACTTACAATCCGAAAGCAAACCTATAGTGATAGCGTAGCGTTTTTCTACGAGAATGGGTGTTATTCCAGACAAGCCTTTTCCCGTGGCTTCGCCCGCGTTATTTCTGCCTTTTCATTAAAATAATCATTGCATATTAAAAACAAAACCAAGTAACTAAATTTAAAAAAAATACTCAAATAAAATCATCTAAAACGGCCGGTTGGTGGTTGGTAGCGGTCTGCATCCAGCGCCTTCCTGTGGAAATCATTGGGGGAGGCCTTTGTCTAGCAGTGGACGTCCTATGGCTGAAATGATGATGATGAAAACCTTCTAAGTAAATAAAATAGTTTCAAGTCGCTGCCTTAGGGGAAGGTGCCCAAGGACTGCTACATTACTACGCTGATAGGCTAAGAAAAGCTATCTTATATTACTATCTTATCCTAACTATATCTTTACCTTTCATCTTATTTAACTGGTTTGGTGGTATGAAATGAAAAGGTAACAGATATACAGACATACTTTCGTATTTATGCTATTAGGATGGATTTCAAGTTGATCTATGACTCATAGTTAAGATAAACCTAATAAAGACTGACCAACCGTGTCAGGAACACAATTCTAGTTAATGATCAAGAAAACATAGCCAATTTAGAGCTAGATATTTAATCGGCCTTCGGAAACTTTAGAGAAGATCTGAAAAAAATGCGGATTGAGAAAAAAAGTAATGAATCATAACTTTTCTTTAAAGTGAAAGTCTGTACAAGGACGTACGTTTTTTCATTTACTTAAATATCTACTCATCATCATCATCATTTCAGTCACAGCAAGGACGTCCACTGCTGAATATAGGCCTCTCCCAATGATATCCATATCGCACGGTTGGTGGCGGCCTGGATTCAGCGCCTTCCTGTTACCTCTATAAGGTAGTTTGCACCTTGTAGGTGGACGTGGCACGCTGCGTTTTCCAAAGGATTAGCAAGCTGAAGTAGCAATGAATAGGACACATACATAGTTACATAGAACTAACGGTCAATGGAGCAGCAAGATTCTAGAGTGGAGGCCACGTTCCGGAAAAACCTATTGATATTCGGTAGACCGATGAAATAGAATTGGCGTATGAATAATTTGATCTCTCCAAATTTCCTAATTTAGTAGTACAATTGGATCAATCGAAACATATGTAATGTGATAGCAGTAAGTAATAAATTATCTAAAAAAAAGGAAATGTTTCCTGGAAAATACTGTAAATTCCAGAAAATCTTTTTTAAATCTGGCAGTGGACAAACCTGCTAGGCTAAAAGTGGATAACAAAAATAAAGAGTAATGTATCTCGTAAAGTCTTCCATTACAATATCATAAATTAATCTCTTAGTCTATAACGTAGGTAAGCTTGTACTTTCTCCTCCAAGCCCGCAAATGGCCCTAAAAACTAATTATTCCCAGCTATCTACCCCGATCGGGTTCAACACCCCGGCCTCGAACCTGGGACCAGCTGCGCGCACCGTCCGTGACGCTTTCGTGACCCGAGCGCATTTGGTCTAGGGTCGCGCTGCGCCTGCGCACCCTTTTTGCGCTTAATCGTCTTTGAAAAGGCTACTTATTTATGTTGTTAGTTTCGATGAGTGTTTTTAATGTAATGCTTTATTTGCTTTTGCAAACGGCCGGACTCATACTTTAATAAGGATATTAAAAACTTTAGAATATAATTGAGCACAATTATACGGTCCTATAGCTTGAAGAACATGTACGAATATTAATAAATTTCACGCGGTTTTGTTTTTATAAATATTTTTAAGTGAATCTATTTGGATTGAGTAATTGGCTCCGTATCAACCATTAAACGTACCATTAAACGTTTTATTTAGTTTATAAATGTCAAATAATAGGACTAACGATACATCGATCGATTTATTTGTGTTTTTATTTGCTCTGATTACACGTACACGTGTTTGTAATTGACTGTCGTTCTTTTATTTGCTCTCATTAGCTCTATGGTTCCGGTAGAGTAAAATAGGACCCACTCTTCCCGTGGATATCGCAAAACGCGACTATGGGACAAATATGCGAACATCTGGCCTCCCCAACCCGTCTGGCCAGCATAGCGATAGGCCAAATCCATATTTTTATATCCACAACGAGGAAGCGCTTGGCCTGTATCTCACCGAATGGTAAGTGATGATCAGGCCGAAGGTGGAAGCGAGCTTCACCCGGAATCCTCACGGAGGAACTGGCTATCTTACCTCTAATTGCCGGAACACAACAATTGTTAAAATTGTTGTTATGGCGACAGACTTAGGTAAGGTGGTAGCTAGCCAGGCGGACTTAGAACAAGCCCTACCCTACCAAACCGAATAGAAAAATCTGCCCCCACTGGGAATCGAACCTGGGGCCTCTGCGTCTGAAGCAGGTGGTCTTACCGCTAGACCACAGAGGCGGTTAAGGCCATCTATCCATTTGCCTCTGTTAAATTAGAAAGGGTCGTGGTCCTGCACTGGAGACTAAATGACCTGATGATGATTATTATAAAGTCTTTTTATTGGTTTATTTGTTACTAGCTTTCAGCCCGCGGCTTCGCGCGCGTGGACTACATTATCTATATATTTTACGAAACCCTATTTTTTTCCAAAATAAAATTTAACCTATGTTACTCGTGGATAATGTAGCTTTCGAATGGTAAAGAATTTTTAAAAACGGTCCAATAGTTTTTGAGCCTATTCATTACAACCAAACAAACAAACAAAGTTTTCCTCTTTATAATATTATACATAATACATATTATAGTGTAGATTATCTGCTATTCAGCCGCTTTAGTACAAATATTGATTATTCTGGGGTTAGTAGTAGAAATAATAAAACTTTACTTCGCAATATTGATTATATTTATTTATGAAACATAATAATAATTGGTTATAAAAATGTGTTTTTTTTTTGGTTTTGATAGTTTATGAGCTTAATAAATTCATAAAATATAACGTTGAAATCGGATGCAAGAGGTTTTAAGTACCTTAATATAAATAATTCATACTTAAAATTTCATGGTTGAACTATTTGTATTATCTGTGTGCCTACCATGAGTTTACGTTAGGTGAGCTCGCTAGCGAATACGTCAAAAAATTATATGAAGATTTTATTTCTTGAAAGTAGCCGCTAGGGGCGCTGCACAATATGTCATACATTTAAATGTCATTTTTTTACGCAGTCGCTAGCGAGCACACCTAACGTAAACTCATGGTAGGCACACAGCATGACTATTTTTTATCGAGAGTGTAATTATTTTTAAATAAACTTAATATAAATTAAATTCTTGCGCCGTTTTGGAAGAATTATTAATTGATCATCATTATAACTATAATACAAATTATAACTTCCTTTTTAAATGCTTATACGTAAAAATATTTTAAAAGACAATGAAAAAATGTGTGAATTGCTGAGCTAAAAATTGACTCACCGTGACGAGGAAATTGGTGTAAAATACTTTTCTTAATGAACTCAATACTGTTACGTTCATCTATATTACAAAAATAACTACTTCGGATTGTTTAGGAAATATGATGAACACTGAATTCCTCTTGACACTATTTCTCCTCCCACTAGGTGGACCGACGATCTGTTGAAGGTCGCGGGAAGCGCCTAGATGCGGGCACCCCAGAATCAGTTGAAAATGTTTGATGGGAGGCCCTTGTCCAGCAGTGTACTTCTTTTGGTTGAACTAAATGAACTATTCTCGAAGACAGAAGGTTTTGTCCAGTAGTGGACGTTTTTTTGTTGAAAAAGACGAATGAATTCTCAGACACTGTATGTCTGACGTCGATTTGCAGTCAAGACTGCCAAAAGTACATACCCTTAGCAACACGTCGCGTGAACGCCTCTCACTGTGACATATGGAACCCAGCCTCAACCTAACCCAACACGCGATGATCCCATCGCTCCATGATTAAAAATCAGCAGCCATCACGCTATCCATTGACAGGAGCGTATCAAGGCAACGTCACTTCGCGTGTTTGAACCACGTGGTCCGCTCACGCAATACGTGCGTGCAAGCCAAGACCCGCACTCATGTAGCGGTCTTAACTGTGGTAACATGCAATGTTACGAGTTCTCTAATTCTCTAATTGATAAATATACAATGCTCTTTGAGGTTGTGAGCTGCGCTGCTTGAGCCACGCGAGAAGCTAGCTTCGACTGAGAGAATACGAGTATGTTTGCGAAAGCGAACGCCTTGAGCAATATTTCAGTCGACAATCTATAATTCTTAGGCTGAGTTGCACCACCTTACTTTAACCGTGACTAAAACGATCGGTGTTTTTTGTACGGATTTTGATAGATTTTTGACGTTTGATATAGTTAAAGTAAGATGGTGCTACCCAGCCTTACTTATATTACTTTTTATGTGATTTTTAGCGGCATTAACAGGATTTGGAATAATTTCTGCTTCCTTAGAGATAGACTTAATCAGGAAGCAACTACTCAGAATAATTTTATTCAGAGATCATAAAATAGGCTTTATTGTTAAAAGAACATCAACCAGTAAGTTTTACTGAGACGAGAATTTACTGGAAACTCATAAACCTTGATAATAACACATCCAATTTATCGTAGAGTTGACAGCAAAAACATAAGCAGCAACAGTTAGTTTTTAACATTATCTTGTCTCTATTTCATTAATTCATCCGTTATTTCTTCCCAATCAATCAAAACTCATATGCATTCAACCCATTCACAATTTCTATACTTTCGTTTATTCAAATTCCCTCATAATTAAACCAGTAGCACCCACAACAGCGGCCGGCTCAACAATACGGGTCCATGGTGTGAGTGCTAGCTGTCGTTTGGTAGCTCGTCCTAGCATGCGAGTGTGCGGTTAGAACGGTAGCGTGCTGTGACGTCACCCAGGAACAAAGCCTCTGATTGTAATGGCAAGAAGTCTAGGCATGATACGATTCGTGCTAGTACTATTTCTTTTGAAATAGGGTAAGGTACGTTGACACAACTGTTGCTCATTTTGGTCAAGAAAACCTTCAACTTATTAAACATAATTCAGTAAAAAATATTGTGGCATACGAGTATTACGTCTTACGTCCAGCAGTTTTAACTGCCACTGACTGAAATGATGATGATAAGAATGATAGTTATACATTGATTACTACTTTTCTTGAGTCCTGAAGTATATCTAAGCTCTACCTACATAGTGTAAGATTTGTCATAATTACCTATATTTGTCACATTTAAAGTCATTGTACCTATAGTGCGAGAGTGAGATCTTACGAACAGATTTTACGAGAAGAATTGAAACGGTTAGTACCAAAAATAACCTCAAAATAATACAGTACACACACAACTTTCAAAATAAAAAAAACAGCATCAAGCTCCACTCCAGAAACTAAAGCGTACAATAACCCCCAAAATCGGCTAAATCCTATAATAAAGTAATGCTTAGAAGCAGATAGCTACTAATGGTAGCCCGTTCGATTCCCGGCGGGATTTGCATATCTCATTGTTAGGTCTGTATGGTAATTTTTAAGATTCGGCTCGGTAATGGTTGGTTACGAATTAAAGGTTGCTCGCGCTTTCTAGCGCTTTTTAAGACTGTATATCGATGTGCAGTCTGGATAAAATTTTGATTTTAAGGATAATAAGGTAGCTGCCATGTCAAATGACACTATTACTTTTTATGAGCTGTCAAAAAGCGACTCTCCTATAGATTTTGTATGGTAAAGAGAAGCTGTAGCGTTACTTGTTCCACTCGATTGACCTAATATTAATTGATTTTAAAGTTATTAAAACCTATCACAGTCAATTGAATAGGTAATTGTTTGATTTCAAGGCAATGGGTTACGTATATTTATCATTACTGTGCGGAGAAATTATCGGTAACTATAGACATTTCAGAAGCAAGTTACTATGCTTTTACATTCTTGTTACTAAAACAGTAACCTATAAAGCTTATCTACTACGAGAGTGCGTTTTATTTTCAGTAACTAAAAATTGTTTTTCACAGTATCCAAACCTAAAGCTACCTACAGCATTTAGACTCGTTTCGCGAATCTCCAAGCTAGGATAGGTCAAAGGTTCTATAAAACAGATATTAAAATTTACTATAGAAGGCTCTACCATCCACGTCACTCCTGAATATACAGCCGTAGAAATAATTAGACACACCACGAGCCATTATTTATTTATTTGTTTCTGACGTTATTTATGCTCGCTGCTCTTAATATAACGATGACATGTTTATAAGGCCAACGCCGGGAGGGAAAAGTGCATAAGTAAGATTTAATTAAGAATATGTACAGGGCTGATATGGCACACCTAATTTCTTATCAGTGTGTAAAATGATGACAAGCGTAATTGATCCGCCTCACTCTATTCCGCAAAGTCTGCTTATTTTTCACTGTGTTTTGTTGATTATTTTCTTTAATAGCTTAGATATTCCTAGAGAATTCATAATTGATTTGAGTTAAGTAAAAAAACATTATGATAACATTTATTTAAAAATACACTTTGTGAAATTATGCGGGGGGTGTCAGGTAACTAACCAAGGCGCAGTCGGGTAACTACTGTTCATTTCACAAGCTTTTTTCATTTTTTAAATTCTCGTCTCTATTATTAGAACTCGATAAAAGGCTTGTAAGCGTCGAATCAAAACCTCTAAAACCTTACATACACGGTTCTCCCACCAGCCCTTCCCTGATATATGTCTCAATTATTAGCAGCGAGTATGCGCGTGCGCAGCGGGGCCCCGCATTCAATATAGCGCTTAGATTTTATACCAGCGTGAGATATTTATATTAATTTTTGGAAATAATCGAATAAATAACGCATTATTTATTAGTTTGGGTCGTTTATTTATTATTTTAATAAGAACATCGATACTTAAATCAACGTACTTGATTTAAGGGTTGCATCGGGACTGGTTTTATGGTTTGCAAACGTTTAACCCTCAGTAAGGCACTGACTGAAAAAACTCAATTTTTTTATTGTTTTTGGACTAGGCTAGCTCGGGAATAACGTTCAAAAGATGGTGGTCTCTCTGCCATATCGAGGGATGCGTTGACTGTTCACCACGGAGGCTTTACCGTTTGGCAATTATTTTTTCTTGTTCTATTATGACGTGGCTTGTAGCAACCGAGGCCTTGGTTACATCTCTCTTCCCCACCGCTGCAACTCCTGTGTAGCCAGGATCTACAACTTGACCGCCAATAAAACCCCAACAGTGAAGGTCAAGTTTGTCCGGGGGGAAAGTTAAACTGTCATTGAATACGCAACGAAATTAAGCAGAAAAACATAGGAGGAGTTCGAAGGCTTTGGTTACAGTCTTGATAAGATGCCATAAATGTCTGATAGGGCTTGATCGGAACAGCAAATAAAATATGAAAATGGTTAACCATTTGATGTCTGTTCCCTGTGGAAATCGAACTTAAGCCAAAGAGTCCAACTTTAAGGCATGATGAGGCCATTGGTGATGTGATCACTTTTTTAGAAGTTATAAACTAGGTTCTACCTAGAATGCACATCAAATACGGGTACCAAAGAATCTACGGTAGGTACAAGCAATAGAAAACAATCATCATTTATTATTGCTATGATATTTACAAGATTTTTTTCGTTAAAACTATGTCATTAAACATCAAAATCGGTTGTATCAGAAACATCGTTCTAAAAATACTCGAACCTGACAAAAACTGCGTTATTAATTTCAGAACGTTAATGAGTAACGCATCAAATCAATCAATCACGATTCTTAGTTCTAATTAGTTTAGACAATAAATAATAGATTTCATTTTTATATAAACTCAATAAACCATTTTCAGGTACGGGTCCAAAGAAATGCCGGTTCGTTTTATTCCAAATATATTTAATTTTATTAAGACATCAAACTTTTTTGTTACCGTCGTATCAACGGACTTAGTCGTGTTCCCCGAATAAGACAACCTGTTTAATTGACCAAGAATCGAGTTTTGGACATCAAAACTCAACGTACAAGTAAACTGACACTAAACAGTAGCTTATTTACACTACTTTAACATCGTTTTACTGTCAAAATACTATCAACCTTAACATTTAAAGAACAAAGCCTAAAATGGACCTTTGCTTCTTTTGTGGGGTCATCAAGGGAAATTTAATCCAACAGCTTAGGGCTTAAGGTTAAAATTAGCCAGTTGGCAGTTAAGTCGAGGTGTAGAGGGTGTAGGGTTACAAAGACGTGGTTTCCATACCATTTAACAGTTAACATCTTAACGTCAAATCGTGTTAAGCCTTTTGGCTGACGGACGATGTATGTGATTTCGCATATGTCAGGTTTTGATGAGTTTTTGACCTTTTTTGACCATTGGGGCTCTTTGTCTTGGACTTGATTTACAGAACTGACTCAGTCGCGCGTTTAAGGGATCAGCCTTAATCTTCAGCCTTATCATCAAAACTTCCTTTGATGATCAGATATTAGACCCTATTATGGTGTCCAAAAATCGCCACAGAAAATATTTAAAGATAAGGGTAGGTATAAAACAATAGACACTAGCCCAATATAGTCCATCAAACCTCTTACGCTCATGGAAAAGACCATGACTTTTAGCTACTAAAAATATTAGTTCTTTTGTAATTTTTCCACTTGTGAGACTTTACCTAGTTTACTCATAGGACAAGGCAAAAGGAAAGTACATAATTATAAAGAGTTAGGTTACCATGCTAATATACTGTTGGTGCCAGACCCCAAATTAGCGAAAAAGTAAGAGAATGGAAAGAATAGAATACTAATATTGTAGACACTATCTATACTTATAATAAATCTGTAGAGAGGTCAATTCTGTACATGAAATATATTTTCAAAATAACTATCAGGGGGTGATTAGTGATCGATACTGATGCCAAAAATGTAATCAGTAAAATTTTTGTCTGTCTGTCCGTCTGTATGTTCCTTATAGAAACAAAAACTACTCGATGGATTTTATCGAAACTTAGTACAATTTTTCTTCATACTCCTGGGCAGGTTATAGTATACTTAGGAATTCCCATGGGAATAGGAATTAGCGGGAAAATCCTTTTGTATGAAAAATCTAAACCGCTTAAGTTAGACGTTTGAAATTTGGCATGCAGGTACCTTAGTAAACTTAAAGCTTAGTTACAACAGGATATTTATTTATTTATTTATTTAAAACTTATATGCACATAGAACGGTGTACATAAGGCGGACTTAATGCCTTTCGGACATTTTCAAAAAATTTTTGCAAAATTCTCACGGGAACGGGAGTTAGCGGGAAAAAACATTTGTATGAAAAAATCTAAAACGCGTAAGATAGCTGAAGGGGGTAAAACGGGATCTACGCGTACGAAGTCGTGGGCGGCCGCTAGTTATTAATATTATAAACCCTTGAAAAAGAGGCTGACAAAGGTGACTGAGTTTCATGCGCTGGGCCATTTATTGTCCCGGAGCATTAGGAGCGAAGTAAGTAATAATGGGATGTGTAAAAGCGCTTTTTAAAAGTCTCTTGCAAAAAATAAATGACTAATTCTTCATGCCCGCATTCTGCAGAAGCCTAAACTCTTTCCTTATTAAAACAAATCCAAGCCTCGTAACTGATAATCACATAATTCGTGCTAAAACATTACCGCTCATTTAGATCATGACTGACTGCCCAATCATTTTATTGGTCAAACGAGCCGCCGTTCGTGGAACAAACGGTATCGTTTCAGTCGTCAGTGAATATAAATTGTTTTTCATGTAATATGGATTGTATATTTACTTGTGAAATACAGTGATTGATAAATTAAAGTCGCTGGAATGAGGGAAGTGTGTCAGCAATGCATTTTAGGAACTACTGTTTTAAATTTCACAATTATTTAGTTAAGTAATAATCCATTTAATAAAATACTTACTTAATAGACTAGAAGCATAATGTAAAATGTCCAAGGATATTTATTCATTTTATTAGGTAGGGTTCTAACAGATCGTTGTAGGCCCGCTACCAACCGGTCTTTAAGGAAATCATTGAGGGAGACCTATGCTCTGCAGTGGACGTCCTATGGCTGAATTTTTTTATGCATAACAAGGCAGGTATTTGACCACAATCGCACCTGATGTTAAGTGGGATGCAATCTATGATGGAACATATTATCTGCCCTGTAAGTGCCTATTCACTCTTGCCTTGAAAAGGCCCGGATTATAGTCTTCGGGAAAGAGAGCAGCAGGCAGCGAATTCCAGTCCCTAGCTGTTCGCATTATAATGATGATGATTCTACCACATAACAACAACAAGTTAATACTACCAATAATATGTATCAAACTAAGGGCCAATTTTTCAATCGTCGGATAACTTTTAACCGAAGAATAAAATTGTCATTTTGACATGTTTCTCATACTGAAACTGTCAATGTGCCAAACTTATTTTTTACTTAAAAGTTATCTGACGATTGAAAAATCAGCCCTCTAAGGCGTAATTATAGGTGTGCTGCTATGTGTTAGATTTTAGCGAGTCAAATTATAACAAGATCTATGTAATTTTTACTTATTGCATGTAACGCAAGAAACCTAAATAATTAAACTCGTTTTAAACTCAAACTAAAACTAATAAACAACGTCTGTCGTCAATTTACTTCCNAAACAAAGTCTGTCGTCAATTTACTTCAGTAATAAAATCATTCAACATTATTTACTATGAAGTTTTGACACACTATCGATTTCAATTCCATGATTTTGATTTATCCTCAGTTCCAGTGAAATACTAATATTCTATTAACTAAGACAATGGAGTCGATATTAAACGTCAAACTTGCCAGAAAGATTTTGAGTGGGTTCGTAAATAAGTGGCAAACTCATTACTGTCAGTTTCTGCAGTGGGTAAGTTAATTGGATAAATAAGTACTGTACTACGATATCTCCCGACGCCTTCTTATCTTGAGATTTTAGAACAGGAAACGAATGGAGAGGAATATAACCTTTATTAGTAATTATAATGCAAACTTCATCGATCCACGTTTAAACTCTATCGACTGTAGTATACGAATACAAGTTTTCGATGGCAACTCATGGTAGAGGCACTGTTGTAAGTTGGGCTGTCATTATACTCTGCTAACTTGTTGTTCTTCGCTATAGTTAAATGTTCATTTTAACTCACCAAATTGAATATTGAAATTATCTACAACGTAGTAACAGTATACCTAACTAACCTTGCAACTAAATGCAATTGATCATTACGTGACACAAATTTTTAATGTTTTTATCTTAAGAGATTAAATAAGTAGTTTTTTCTAGTATAAAACAAAACTTACGTCGGCCGTTTGGTGTAGTGGTTCGAAACGGACAACTATTCCGGAGGTAGCGGGTTCGATTCCCGCACAGTACAAACATTTGTGTGCATGAACATATTTGTTTGTATTGGACTGGGTGTTTTCTATTTATAATATGTATGTATTTACAAAAAAAAAAAAGTATTTAAGTATGTTTATATCCGTTGTCTAGTACCCATAGTACAAGCTTTGCTTAGTTTGGGACTAGAAGCGCAGTGTAAAATGTCCAAGGATATTTATTTATTTATCAATAAAATCTTAACGCGTTAAAAGCTATATTATAAAGCACAGTCATACCTAAAGTTTGACCCGCGAGCGCACGCTTGGGTCTATTTGACACGCGCCATTTTAAAATGAGCGTATCTCTTAAAATGTTGGTGTTACAATGTCATATTTCTCAGTAGCTGGAGCCAATGGTAGACCACTCTTCCCGGGCGATATCGGCATTCAGCTGTGTGGCAGCCATAGCAATGGATAAATGGATAAAAAAAAAGAAAAAAAAAAGTATATAAGTAGTATATCCGTTAAGCTAGCACCCATAACACAAGCATTGAGTTGCTTACTTTGGGGCTAGCTGGCGCTGTGTGAAATTGTCCAAAGATTTATTTATTTATTATTTATAAATGCAGTTAAAACACATAAAAGGGTCAATATGACCCAACCTTAATATTTGCCATCTCCACTCATGCTGCTGTTCCGCGTTCTCTCTGCGCGTACGCAGCGGCCCGCGGTTTGACGTACGGCGGTCGGCAGCGCACCCGAGATAAACGAGCTACCTGCTTTGTTTTAGCCCCCGGTTTCGACTTAAAACCTTTTTAGATGTATGTTTGGGATGTATTTGAAGACAATTGAAAGTAGCTTTAAATGAAACTTATGATAGAAAAATAATTTTAATTCACTGCACAAAACTGGAATCGATACAAACATTCGTTCGTTCGTTTCAGCCGAAAGATGTCTACTGCTGGACAAAGGTCTCCCCCAAGGATTTCCACAAAGACCGGTCCTGCGCCGCTCGCATCCAGACACCTCCCGCGACCTTCACCAGATCGTCGGTCCATCTACTGGGAGGCCTGCCCACAAACATTAAAAAGAGGAAATATTATTTCATTGTTTGTTTGTTTCTATTAAATAGTCTCTGACGCTACTGGAGCGATCTGATAATTTCCTGCATTATTTGTGATAATTGAAAAAGGTATCACAATATTTAGCTCTAGGAGATCCTAACGTCAAGGGTCGAATTCTCTTAAAATCAACGGAATGCCCAAGGCGTGGAATATCAAATGAACCCATTACGCTAATAAAATTATTAACAATCCACGAACAGCTTTAAAAAACTGACTACAAAAGCCCGCAAGCGGTTTAAATTAAAACGTGTCCATTAATAAATGACGACATACTGCAAATCTATCTATCTATCTCTGTCTATCGTAGTTGACACATAATTAGTACTTAAAATGCACTTAGCCCTGGGATATCAATTTGTCAGCCCTAAGCAGGCATCGCAAGACTTGTCACTTTTGATCCATGANCCTTTATTGCTAATTAATAAGAACTGTTGTAAGTTGGGCTGTCATTATACTCTGCTTACTTGTTGTTCTTCGCTATAGTTAAATGTTCATTTTAACTCACCAAATTGAATATTGAAATTATCTACAACGTAGTAACAGTATACCTAACTAACCTTGCAACTAAATGCAATTTTTCATTACGTGACACACATTTTAATGTTTTTATCTTAAGAGATTAAATAGTTTTTTCTAGTATAAAAAAATTACATCAATAAAATCTTAACGCAAAAAAGCAATATTATAAAGCACAGTCCTAAAGTTTGACCCGGCGAGCGCACGGTTGGGTCTATTTGACCCGCGGCATTTTAAAATGAGCGTATCTCTTAAAATTTTGGTGTTACAATGCCATATTTCTCAGTAGCTGGAGTCAATGGTAGACCACTCTTCCCGGGGGATATCGGCATTCAGTTGTGTGGCAGCCATAGCAATGGTTAAATGCAGTTAAAACACATAAAAGAGACAATATGACCCAACCTTAACATTTGCCATCTCCACTCATGCTGCTGTTCCGCGTTCTCTCTGCGCGTACGCAGCGGCCCGCGGTTTGACGTACGGCGGTCGGCAGCGCACCCGAGATAAACGAGCTACCTGCTTTGTTTTAGCCTCCAGTTTCGACTTAAAACCTTTTTAGATGTATGTTTTGGATGTATTTGAAGTCAATTGAAAGTAGCTTTGAATTAAACATGATAGAAAATTAATTTTAATTCACTGCACAAAACTGGAATCGATACAAACATTCGTTCGTTCGTTTCAGGCGAAAGATGTCTACTGCTGACCAAAGGTCTCCCCCAAGGATTTCCACAAAGACCGGTCCTGCGCCGCTCGCATCCAGACACCTCCCGCGACCTTCACCAGATCGTCGGTCCACCTACTGGGAGGCCTGCCCACAAACATTAAAAAGAGGAAATATTATTTCATTGTTTGTTTGTTTCTATTAAATAGTCTCTGACGCTACTGGAGCCATCTGATAATTTCCTGAATTATTTCTATTGAGCGGTATGAAATTCGCGGAGGCAGCTAGTAAGACATATTTGCGTCTGTCATGGCAATTTGACATCTGAAACACGGAATCAAATTTATTTATCAAACAATTATATTGAATCAGAACAGTAATGAAATGTGAGAAAACAGTATAATTAACTATAATAATAATATGAAGTCTTTTTTTCCTTACAGTCAACATCATTATCACATCAAGCTAATTTTTTTACTTATAAAATGCAGGCTCATGATAATTGAAAAAGGTGTCACAAAATTAGCTTAATGTGCATATTTAAAATATTCTACCTAGGATGGCTCTAGGAGATCCTAACGTCAGGGGTCGAATTCTCTTAAAATCAACGGAAAGCCCAAGGCGTTGAATATCAAATGAACCCATTACGCTAATAAAATTATTAACAATTCACGAACAGCTTTAAAAAACTGACAACAAAAGCCCGCGAGCGGTTTAAATTAAAACGTGTCCATTAATAAATGACGACTCACTGCAAATCTATCTATCTCTGTCTATCGTAGTTGACACATAATTAGTACTTAAAATGCACTTAGCCCTGGGATATCAATTTGTCAGCCCTAAGCAGGCATCGCAAGACTTGTCACTTTTGAACCATGGCGGCATTTATTAGGGTCAAATAGGGGACTGTACTAAATCATTCTAATTTTTTTATTACACATTACAGAACAAAAAAAACCTTTTTTCTGGAATATCTTACAAAACTTACTATTCTAAAATCCACTTCGCCGATTCTAGGAAAATTAAGAATTTGCAATAACTGGAAAGTTATGGTTGAACCGTTCTTTTTTCCATTTGCCTATTTCTGCCCAGCTTTGCATGCGTTCATTTGCACAGTAGAATACCAAATTTTATTGATCTAATATCAATAAAATTGGATTGATGGATTGATTGTTCAGCTATTTGGAGTGTGAAACAACGGATAACCTACTCTTACACTTAGATTATTAAGACTAGGAAGAATTTTAAGTAACAACAAAATACACAAACTATAATATTTGGACCTCGCGTCTACGTATTGCCATCTGGCGGATTTTTCAATCGCGAAAACCGTTGTGAACTGTTGTGAACTTTTTGGCTACTTTGGGTGTCAAGAACTATTTTGACGCTGACTGTACATCTTTGTCTATCATACACAATTCTAAATCTAAGTAGGTTAGTACTATTCACCACATAATGTGCGTCTCGTAGCTTCGTCCGTCTGTCTGCACATACGAGTTTTATGTAGACAATGATAGTAATTACATAATGATAAGCCATTTAAACGTGGCCCGAGGATCTGTGGGCTTAATACGCATCTACCGTCAGCAGAGAAATTAGGAATAAACCTTTGTTTTTTTTTTCGTTGACTGTACATGAATATTTATACATCATTGTGTTTCTTAAGTAATTAAGCTAAGATAATCATTTAGACGACATTATTAGTCATTTTACTTGTGAGTACCTAAAAAAGTAAATAAAAAAAGATTTTTTTTTAAATGATACTCCTATTCAAGTCAACTCTACTCTGTAATTGATTTCACGTTAAAAATCGGTTTTTATTCCAAATAAATTTCCAGCTATAATGTAAATATATTTTATATTCAACGTAAAGTAAACTCTTAACTTATGAAACTAATTAGACGGCGGAGGGCAGTGATGTAGAAATATTCATATTTTTTACAGCAAATATCCGAGTGTGCAGGCTAAAAATAAATAAGCCAAGATAATTTTACGCGAGATGCAAGCTAANAAATTAGGAAAAAACTTTTGTTCTTTTTCGTTGACTGTACTTGAGTATTTGCTTATAAGTACATTTGTTTTTCTTTAGTTATTAATAAGCTAAAATGATATTTTAGTCAAATTTCTTACGAGTACCTAAAAAACTTAAAAAAAAAATTTAAAACGAAACTCCTACTTCTACTCAAGTATAAACTCCACTCTGTAATTGATTTAACGTTAAAAATCAGATTTTAATTCAGATAAATTCCCAGCTTTAATGTATATATTTTATATTCAACATAAAGTAAACTCAACATAAGAAACTAATTAGACCGCGGAGGGCAGTGATGTAGAAATATTCATATTTTTTTACAGCAAATATCCGAGTGTGCAGCTAAAAGTAATAAAGCCAAGATAATTTTACGCGAGATGCAAGCTAAGAATTTTCTGTAACTTTTACTTCAATTTTAACCGTTCCAAGTCCACTTCTCATGGTTACACAAATTACACGGTAAAAAACCTAACAATGAAAATCTGAAACTGCTTTCAAAGCAATCACACAACTCGATATAATTCCCCAAAATATTAACGCTTAGATAATAATATTTAGAAGTGGCGTAATAGCTTTTGTGCTTCGAAAAAACATTTGGAAATAATTGTGTGTAATTGACAAGATTACAATAATTTAATGTAATTTCGCTGCTGACCGTACCCGTATTTTTCGTGGAACAAATTCCGTGGCATTTGTTTGATGTGGTATAATAAGGATCAATTATGAAAAAGTTACGTTTCAACAATAAAACTGTACGTATTTTTCTGTTCGGAATTGATGAGTTTGAAGTATTGAATATTAGTAAATTGTTCCGAAAAAAATATTATTGATCTTTCTGAATTATGTCTAATTTAATATTTTTTCAACTTTCTCGGCTATAAAATATTATAAATATATTTAAGCGGTGAACAACGTTGTAACATAAATATTTTTAGTGTTCATAAAATAATTATTTAATTCCAATTTATTTAACTTTTCATAAACTAACAAGTTAAATACGTTGTAAATATTGATTGTCTTCCAGTGTATGTCTTGTTGGTTGTCCTATTAAATAAATAAAATAAGATAAAATAAAGTTTTGTTCGAGAAAAACCAATGTTTTGTTTGCAATAAATAAATATTTTAAAGTAATAAAACAGTTTAAGATTAATAATTACAGGTATAATGTCTTTAAATGAAATAGGTAGGTAATATTTCTATTTTAAAAGTCGTAAGCACGGTAATACTATCTATCTATACAGTATTCCAACTCAGCCATATTTTTGAAATAAATGTCAACAGCCGCGCGGTACGTCACTGTATGACAACATGCGATAGGGCTGCCCACCTGCAGACCCTTTTTTCATTACATCTGCCTACTAAGAATTTCTATCTAGTTTTGTGAATGTATTTTGTTATTGTAATTTTTATTTTATTTTGACAAACAAAATACCTACTTTGTGAATGAAATAGGATAAAAATGCATGTAGTTTTGTGATTAGTAGATGTAGTATTTGTGTTAAGATGTAATGGGATGTAAATGGGTTTATAAGCGGACACTAGGCCATGTTAACATGTGCATATTAATGGTGAAGTCAGATTTTATATCATCATTTTAATCATTTTAATTTTCATACAAATCTGATTTTATATGAAAATAAAAAAAAAGATAATATCACTAAGTTCACCATACCATTTACATGCATATGTTAACATGGGCTAGTGTCGGCTTATAAAACCATTTACCTAACACCCTGTATAAAGAGGTATACTTGTAATTATTTTTATAAAAAAAAAGCACCAACTGTTTAAAAAACAAGACATCGTCCGTTTATTACTGTGGCACATTCGCGACACCCCCGACTTTTGCATACCGAGCGCATACCGAGATTTGAATTTCGAAGGAAAGCTCGCGTTTCGTTCGTTTATATGAAGTTACAATACTGTATGATAGTATTACCGTGTCGTAAGTATTTTAAAATCACTCGCAAAAAAATTGCGAATGCATTCTGTTTTATTTGAGTCATCACTGGCATGATTTATACCTACTTGAGTTTTAATCGAATCTTAGTCTTGGTTTCAGGGACTATGGTTACTCAATTATAAATTTATGCTCAAAAAATATTTTCATGTCTGTGATTGGGTTGAGCGTTCTAATCGGATTTTTAGCATCATTTCAGAAAAAATACAAGCTTTCTTTCTCTGTCACAGCACTTTCTAATAACCCCCTCCTTTTTTGAAGTCGGTTAAAAATATACATTATTATCTGCGTATTCAAAATTGCAAAAACCGAACTCCATTCATTTCAGCTGGAGATAAAAAAACTGTATCTCCAAAATACATTGGAATTGACACTTACGATCATTTAANTCACTTAGTACGATCTTAGGTAGCATTAAGATTTAAACCTACAAGTTCAGTTCATCCACCTCACACCGTGACACGAGCTCAAACATCTGCCGACTGTCGGCAAAAATAATACGATTTCGTTGAAAATAACTACAAACACGACTTCGAAAAATTAGCAAAACATCTTTAAGAGCCCTTTGACATTTGCAAAAACAGCTGCACGTAATCAGTTGGATTAAAAATTATTCGCAGTCGGACCGTGTGTGGTCCGCTTTAGCCGGGCCGTCAGTGGTGTGCATTAATGATGAAATTAGTGTCCGAACTAGTGATGTGCGGTGGTCTATTAAGCCGATCACGATCGCAAATGTCCGACCACAAAAATGTTGATTTTTGCGCGATATTATTACACAATAATAAAAGTTGATTGTCTTGTAACTGTTTGTTGTTAGTGTGCTATTTTTAGGCACGTTTAAATATATTGTATTCGTTTATTTTTGCTTAATAATAAGACTGTCTTTAAATATACGTTGGTATACTTGCCAAAATTATTGTTTTTCTCTATCTTATTCTTTTCTTCTTAGAGCTTCGAAATTCTTTGGATCTGCACTAAATCTCTGACACCCTGGATGCCAACTAAATAAATATTAAATTCTTCAACTCTTGCTGTTGTCTCGTTAGGCCAAAGATTGCTATTTTTAGTTGGGTTTATTTAAAAATCATTTAAACCATTAAATTACTAAATTAAAAATCACGAACATCACTAAGACGTGCGCCTGCGCACAGCGCCGCCTCTGAATAACATAGAAGTTGACATTTGGAGGGACGTTGACGACAGCATTTAAATGATTCCGTCATTTCGAGGACCATGTACGTTAATAATTGTGTATTTAACGCATTTAATTAATGAAAACGACGTTTTTGTGTTAAAATTGTTGTTTAAGTATCATAATACACCTGTACTTTATGTGTTTTTTACGCTGTCAAAAATGTAAATCTTTGCATGAGTGAACATTAATATTTTGGTAAATATCTTTTTTTATTATTATCATCTGCCAGACTTTAACTACACCATAGTCTAACTTTTTAAACTGATATGGATATAGACAGATTAACCGTTTATAGTAAGCCACACTAAACAGACAAATAAATATGTTGTTTAATGGGTTTCCACTGGTGAATCTAGGCATCCCCCAATGATTTCAGATTATCCGGTTGACAGCGGCCTGCAGCCAGCGCCTTCCTGCTCTCTTTATGAGGTCTTTCCACCTTGTGGGTGGACGTCCTACGCTTAATTCCAGACTCAATTCACAAATATTTCGATTTATTTTTCAATCTTTTCTTTTACAATCTACATCCTCCATTTTACCCTCCAAACGTATACATAAAGCAACAGTTTGCATTCAGTTAAAAAACAGTCTTACTCAAGCATCATTACTAGACCGTTCACAACCAAAACATCTTGATCCCTGATATCTAAGTTTTCTTCAACCAAAGTCTCAAACTGCAAGATGCATAGGGCTCAAGATACTTTGGTCGGTATACGGCTATTTTTAAAATGGACACAGCTATGTTAGTTATTAAGTCTACTTACTACTAATTTATGGGGTGAAACTGGTAAATAAGTATTGCCAGCTTAAACTTGCCCGCTTCTGCGGGTTGAATTTCAATTTAAATGAGTGGAAAGCATTTAAATATATCGAATGTTGAAATAAATAGCAAAAGACGTATCTCTGCATTGAAATACTTATCACGGACTGATTTTGAAGACTCTACCTATTACGTACTCGTAGCCGCCCGCGACTTCGTACGCGTGGATCCTGTTTTACCCCCTTAGGCGTTGAATTTTGCAAAATCCGTTCTAAAAGGAACCCCATGCAAAATTTGAGTTGTCCTAGCATTTGTATAGTTTCTGAGATTTCGTGATGTGTGAGTCAGTCGCTTACGCTTACGCTATTATGTGTACTTAAATAATATATCCTTGGACATTTACACTGGACCTCTAGTCACAAACTAAGCAAAGCTTGTACTATGGGACAGTGGATGCGGTGACAATATTTCATGTCACATTTATGTCACAATGCCTTTTCAACTTTCATGAAACTAAATAACCCTAAAAGGGCAACGCCGGACTACATACGTCATTGTTTAGATCACAAATGGAACAATTGAAAATATTTTTTTGTCAGTTACCATGATTATTTTTTTGTTAAAAAAGTGAAAAAAAAATCAAACTATCAACTAAATATTGCAGAAACACCATAATATTTACTAATACTAAATTGATTAACTTCCTATCCATTTCATTTCCACTCGCCACCAAAATTAGCTATGATATTAGTGCGATTGCTATCACACCACCAAAAAACCGGACGTAACCGGTTGGACAGCAACCGGACCGCGACTAAACGACTAAAACTAAAAAACGAGCCATTATGTGAACTTCAAACTCGTGGGAGACACAATTATTTTCCAATTTTAATCAAAAATATCTCTCCTTTCACTTCCACTTAAGTATTTAAATGTCAATCTTTTTCTTCTAAATCCGGCCCTGGCCTTAAGTTTTGCCCAAAACCAACCAAATCTCAACCTTATTATTTTTACCANTTCAAGCTCAAGATACAAAATCCTTTGAGCAGAGATTTGATCTGTAATTTCAAATCGTATGATTAATGTTGTTACACTATTCCGTACTTTTAACTTTGAACAATTTGCGCAATTGAAATGTCATCTTAAGACAATAGCAGTAAAGTTTAATCTTCTTGTGTGAGATGAGAAAAATCTTAGGCGGAAATTAGAAAGCACAAAGGAATTGATAAAAATAACATTAGATTGCAATAATGATATTAATTACGGACGCGTGATAATGAAGCTGGCAGATAAGTTTTTATGGTTCTGTATAAATATTTTTTACTACTGTGTAAGTACTCTAAGTAAGAGAGACGTCAAAAATTCTCATACATTTTTACACCTTACCGTAAAAAAGCAAATTAACTTTTTTTTAACCGACGATATTTCTCCTAGTTAATTAACACTGCTTGGTAATAGTATTTCTGTGATTCTGTGGGTACATTAATTATGTAGTTCACCTGTAAATGTGTACTAAACTGTCTCTACAGTGTACTCGGTAGGAAATAATTTTCTTTATATTTAGGTTGGTAGTACACAATTTTTAGGTCACTGGGAAGTGGAAGAATCACAAATCGGTCAAATGAAGACTGCTTAGAATATTGCTTGCATAAAAAGCTCAGGCCCGTACGAACATACAATAAAATTTTCATGTTTATTCAGATAGCACTAGCCAAATGCTCATCCCAAAATTGTTGTGGGAATAAAATCAAACATGACATAGGCTTCCAAGAGCTAAAATTGAAGATTTGTAAACACTTTACGTTAGTTTAGCTCACACAAAAAAAAAGATTTTTTTGATTTTGACTTTTTGATTCGCGTGGGGAATTAACCTACGAACTCTGTCGCAGTATACCGGTGTACAAACCACTAGGCCATATACCTACTCAAAAAATAATTATCGTGACCATTGAACTCTACCGTTAATACTATAGGGTTTATCAAACCATATTAAGAACCCATCAGTCACTGTCAGACAGTGTGAGATAGTCACAATAATCCATTTGTTTTCAATCAGTTGTATATGGGATATTATTAGCGAAACGTTAGGCTATTACAAATACATTTTGTATGATTCGTTTTTCAACGTAATGATAATAATCAATATTAAAAATATGAGAGTACCTACGGTTTAGATTTTCAACGCCCGTATTCACAAACATTACTATGAGGTCTTTCAGTGCGCGTGAACGCACAGGGTGACACACGAACCAATCACAGAGGTCTATTCAACGCTGTGCGTTCGATTTTCTGCTTCACTTAAGCATCGCTTAGCACAATGCTTGCTTAAGCATTGTTTGTGATGACTTCTAAAATATAATCTGGAAGGGATTTTTTTAACAGACACTAAAAAGAGCCTATTCCTAATCTCTACAATCCTCACCGATGGAAGTTGAACCTTAACTTCGAACTCCTCATATCGCACCTATGGTGCAATAACGTCACTTATGCATTTTTTTTTTTCAAAACTTAACTGATTATGAGAAAATACTCCAAATCTACCTCTTTACTTGGTTTACTTTGATTAAGTTAAATTTTGAAAAAATGCATAAGTGACGTTATTGCACCGTAGGTGCGATATTATGTTCTTCTGATTAATTTCGTTGTGGGTCCAGTAATGACAGTTTTATTTCCCCCCGGGACAAACTTGACCGTCGTTGGTTGGGTCAAGCTGTAAATCCTGGTAACACAGGAGTTACAGCGGTGGGAATAGTCCCGTTACCATCATCATCATTTCAGCCACAGGACGTCCACTGCTGGACGCAGACCTCCAATGATTTCCACATCGCCAAATTAGTAGCGGCCTGCATCCAGCGCCTATTCTAACTCCATGAGGTCGTAGTAAACACCGTTGATGGCAAATTCAATATTTTTTATTTTTCAAATTGCATGTGAATACACTAGCCATTGACTACAGACCATAGAGTTTGTTTACAACAGTGATAACGGACGGACCGGTAGAGGCAGCGCAAAAACAACGCGCATCTCCCGGCCAGCGGAAGAAATCCGCGGCGGACACTGGGCAAGTCAAAAGATAAATAAAAACGTACTAAGAATAATAGAGCTTGATTCGCCTATTTAATTATAAGTACCTTTGTAGAATACTTTATTACAATTTTAATACATGAAACTTTCGTTTATGTACTCCAGTATTTTTTATTGATCTTTGGTCTATCCCAAATCATAATAGTCCATCGGGTAGCGGTATTTGAACCACCAACCCTCGAATGTTTAGTCTGACACGGACACTATTGGGCTATTTTCACTTATACCTACTTAAAGTATATCATAAAAAATAAGAAACTATTTACTGTGAAGTTACATCTGCCAAATAATAGGTATTATAATTTACTAGCTATATCGTGCAAGTTCTTTAAAAGTTAAAAACTTCATGGCTATATCACCTAATAACAAACAGTACGTACCTATGTACAGTATCGTGAATTCGTGAACAAACTATAAAACCATAGCATCAATAAAAGTCGATTCTACACAGCAATAACACGAAATGCTACTGTTTGATGATTATACGTTAAAAAGCCTTGATTTACTGCTAATTTGTACGTACTAGCCATTACATTCTTGCATTGTCACAAACAAAGCGTAAACCATTAGTTGGTTCTTGTAAATACGATGTTTATGATTTACATACGACACGACGTATCTTACGATGCGTGAATTAAAAAAAGATGGAACAGGGAAAACTAGATAGTTCGTGTTTTAAAACTGTACATCATAAACGTCAAAGTTATGAAATGGTATGATTTATGCAGGAAGTTTTGCGCTCCTGTCAAATTTTGGATACAGTTATTTCTTTCTTTTATTGTTAGGATTGAATTGTAATGTACTGAATTTATTATTGCTGAAGCTAGGAAGTTTTATTTTATTGAATGATAAAAGACATTTATCTTTGGTAATGTATGTAAATGTATTAGGTACTAATTTCGGTAATAAATGTTTCATAAAATTTATTACGATTTCAGTCGATCTCATAAAATTAATCATAAAATCATTTGGAGTTTGTGTTTTTGCAAATCATATTTTGCTTACTTAAATGCAAAATGTGACACGCTATTTAATAATTAATTTAACTAAGTACTATTAATTTGAGGTGACATAAATCACCCTGTAACCTTTGGTAAGCAAATAAGCTTGAATTGGGAGTGGGTACACACAAATAAATATGTACTTAACTTTTTGAATTTTCTTTCTTTCGATGAGTAATAGGTACCATAGATAACATAAAACACACTAGTAGTAGTTCAATGCCTAGAATGTTATAAATAAAATGAAATCATTTTTTGAAAATCCAACTTAAATTCTTATCACTGCTCAGTGTCCGCCGCGCCGATTGATCAGAAGCGTGACGCGTGCGCATCCATACCTACGGTGAAAATTGCAGAAAATTAATTCATTTATACAACTGTTAGACGATACGCGCCGTGAGCAGTGTGCGGTGGCCTTTACTTTGGGCTTCTGTTTTGTTCTGCAGATTTCCTAGTTTTTTGCGATTGCAGTTTTTTAGTTTTCTGTTATCAGTTTTGTTGATTCTGTAGTCTGTTGCGCTAAAAATTGTAGTTACTAATTAAGTAGTTGTGTTCATCTTAAGTCTATTAGCAAACAAGTAATGTACAGTACATAGACCTCATAAAGGTATCAGGAAGGCGCTGGATGCAGGCCGCTACCAACCGGGCGGTGTGGAAATCATTGGGGGAGGCCTATGTTCAGCAGTGGACGTTCTGTGGCTGAAAATGATGAGGCATGTGTGTAGCCTCCATAACTGCTGAGATATTAATACATAAAATAAAATGACACATCATAGCTGACATAACAAGCGATTTGACAATAGATAACGTCACAACATGTCACAGCATCACCATAATTGAAGTTTGCAGTGCGTAACAATATCTAATAGCTGTATTTGATGGGAAGTGTGTTTGTGTGTCATGCCGANCCGAGCGAGGTAATCTGTATTGGAATAAAAAACTTTTGCGGTAACTATTTATTTATAAATAGTGTAAATAACACAATAGAGCCTGCCAGTGGAGAGTGCTAGTGTTCATAAAGTATAAAAATAACTGCAGCCAAGATGAGATAGGTACCATCCTAATCGTTTTTACCTACTGATATTTGTATCAAGCATCTTTCGTTTTGGTGGGCACTTTTAAGGCTAATTTTGGCTACTTGCTATTGAAGTCAAACTTAGGTATTTTATGACGTCGTAATATTATCTGACAGAAAGGTTTGCTTCCTGCCTTACAGCACATAATTGTAATCTCTCTACCAATTTGTAAAGAACATGGTGGAGTATGACCCGGATCAGCGGATCAGCTCTAGTTCTTTTTTCAGCAACACAAATCAGGTATTCGACTGCAACTTTTTAATCATACCTGATGATAAGTGAGATGAATGCGAGGTTAGGTGGAGTTACACATGTGACATAATTTTGGCAAAACTGCAACAGTTGCAACAGTTTGTTGCCAGTATTTCTTGTAGATCTAGTACTTCTATACAATTATGACCTATTGCAAGGTTAGGGTAAAAAGCTTTCTTGCAATACCAAGTTTCACTTAGACAGAATAACCAGCAGCAGCAACCGTAGACAAATCCTAGAAAATGGGTAAACAATTCACCATGACACGCTTACCTTATTAGGGTCGTGTCATAATGTCAATATCACTGCACATCGATTGTCTAATCAATTGTGTATGAAGTGAATGGGTTGTGTGAATAGGACTCCCACGCCCGTCGAAGGTCCAATGTTATGATGCATGTCCTTCATAGAGAACATGGGCAACCTTGCTAAATAAATGTTTAAGGGCTCTTAAAAGGTTCTATACATCATATCCTAACATAAACTCTAGCACAGCTTACTGTCAACATCTTGACCAGTGATAAAAAGAAAAAAGAAATCTGTCACAATTTCAACCACTGTTTCATTAATTTTGTGATTATTTTTCGTGTAGACCTAATCTATTTGAAATCCTTTCGACATTTTAACCAAACTCTGAAGTAATGTAGTAAACACCATCCAAAAGTTTTATTTTTATTTTATTTTATTTATCTTTATTCAGAAAATCACAGTTCTTTACAATGATAATACAAACAGATATTTTTGTTCTTACAGCCAATAATGGATTCTATAAGTATATTATTACAATCTCGTGAAAAAACAGTTCCAAAAAGTATATCGAAAAATAATGGTAATCGAAACTTTGTTATTTTCTTTTATTGCTTTCCTAATCTACCCTATAATTTTCTATTTCACTGACTGTCTTCTGTTATAGACTCAGGTTGCAGACCTTAAGACGAATGTTCATTTATTATCACCCAAGAGTTACTTACTGTGCCATTAATGGAGGCAAAACTAGTAGAGTATATTTTATTAAATGTCAGTGTTTACGCTCAAAGCAGATCGAAGAGCCGAACCAAGAACCGGTGAAATTGATTGAATTGAATTGAAAAATACCCTACTCTTCCTCCTAATCTTTGATTATTCCAGAACATAGTTAAATTTACTTTCCGCTACATTTTTACCTCATACCAAGTAAACAAACCATTCCCCGCCAACTCAAGGCATCGCGATTGTCTTCAGTAAATCTGCGTAAAGAGACGACGTAAAAACTTTAACACCGTGGGAGAGTAACACAATGCTTAATAACCTCTATCGGCTGATAGCGACTATTGATAGCGATTAATTTGACGTTTTTATCGGGGTTCCGTGGCGGATGCAAAAACCTGAGGTGGCGGAGAAGTGGGTAAAGTTAAAGACGCGTTGCGAAGATGCATAGCTCTTGAGAGACGCGAAGATGTATTGCGGGTCATAATTTTTGTCGGCCGTTTGGTGTAATGGTTCGAAACGGACAACTATTCCGGAGGTAGTGGGTTTGATTCCCGCACAGTACAAACATTTGTGTGCATGAACATATTTGTTTGTATTGGACTGGGTTTACAAAAAAAAGGATTTAAGTATGTTTATATCCGTTGTCTAGTATCCATAGTAGTTTGGGACTAGAAGCGCAGTGTAAAATGTCCAAAAAAAAAACTATGGCTTACGTTTAGTATACAGGTTTTAGTTATAGCGCATTTGCTATGGAAAACTTTGTTTTCTAAAGTAAATCAAGAAAAAGACGCTTATATTTAGTTTCAGGCGCATTTTTTTTAAACTCACATTACTGTGCTGAAGTAATAGTTTTAATGTAAAATTGTATTTATTTATATTATATGGAAATAAACAATTCTGATACACAGACAAATAAAATATAAAATTTGATATTCATAAATTTTTGACGTTCGGCAGTGAACTTTATTTGTCTAAAACAAACTACAATATTTGATCCTGAAAGTCCCTGAAAATAAATTAATTGTATGTTTTTTAAAATATGACACACAAAAATTGGAAATAGGTAGACACCTACACAATTCAGACGATCTCATATTGCTATGATATTTTCCTTACAATCCTGAAAAAATACGGAATCTGCAACGTTGAAACTTCACACACCTAAGTAAATTATATTGGTGCTTCCGTTACGCCATCTTTTCCGTAGAGATGAAGGTTTATTATGAAGCCGATAAACGATGTCAGAGATAAGTTCATCTTATCGCTTATTAGAATTTTAGCTTTTAAATAAGGTAATGGCGAAAAGTGAAGAAGAAAGCTGAAGTGGCAATGGGCAGGGCACATAGTACGGAAAACTGACGGCCGATGGGGCAGCAAGGTTCTGGAATGGAGGCTGCATACCGGAAAACGCAGCGTGAGACGTCCACCTACAAGGTGGACCGACGACATCGTAAAGAAAGCAGGGAAGCGCTGGACGCAGGCCGCTACCAATCGATCAACGTGGAAAGCATTGCCTATGTTCAGCAGTGGACATCTTCAACAAAAATTTACATTTGTAAAAAAACTGTTTGTAAAAAAAGGCAATTTATTAAAAAGCAGACATAAGTTGCAATTATAAAAAACAGCAATGTTTTAATAAATCGCATGCAGCAAAATATCCGGAAAAAACCATTTGCATATACTTTTTCTGGATATTCGACGTTCACAGGAAATGCTAGTGAACTTCCCTATAAACAACTTGCATTCTACTAATTCTTTCACAGTTATGTTTCTTACTAATTGCCGTACGCCATACAATATAGGACATATGATTACAGTATTATGTAACATAGTGGTTAGTTCGATAGCAGCTGCAGACTCGTTGGATATAATAACTTCATAGAAGTTGCTGTTTATGGTACTTATGTATTATGGGGTTTTAGACCAATAGGGTACGAAGATGTGTCATTATTAGCCAACCGCCAGAAGGAGGGTTATTGAGATGTTATCTGGCTTTGACGGGAGTTTGAGTTAACTTTGCTAGTACAATTACACTCGTATTCACAAACGATGCTTGCTTAAGTAAAGCAGCAAATCAAACACACAGCGATGAATAAAGCTCTGTGATTGGTTCGTGTGCCACCCTGTGCATCCACGCGCACTGTGAGACCTCATAGTAATGTTTATGAAGATGGGCTTTACGGTCAAATAAGAACTTTTGAATTTGAAATAATACTATTGATCTCTTTTAAACCCGAAACCGAAACTTATGATTGAGTCATCATATTAACTCCTTAATGTAACGAGTTTCATTACAATAACTTTATCAAGCAATCCTATTCTTATAATAAATATTATTATGTTGAGCTGAGATTGGCTACAAATAAATGATTAGGTATAGTTAAATATGCATTTTTGTTACCACACAAACGGCAGTAAAAATTTTACTAGCCATTTAAAAAACTTCATGTATGATAGCATAGTTCTAATTTTACGCCAATGTTAGTTATAAAAACTTAAAAAATATTCAAAACTCATAACGAATGTTTTCAAAATTAATGATATAGCCAATACATTTGAAATTAATGCTATACCCAGCCATGTTGTAATTGCCTTGTTAACTAAACGACACCATAATACCGTACTTAGGAATAAAATTTAAATTTGATCAGACTCTAGATATAAGAACAAGCTATTATTTATATCAGTTTTATTCTAAGTCTTCGAAGTTTCAATTACAAGTTGACAGACAGCTTGAGGGATATAAAGTGTTGAGGGTTAAATTAGTTTTAACATGTTCACATATCAATTTATGAAAGTGTGAAAATAAAGATGGATTTGAATAATAATAGAGAAATCAACTTGTTAATAAAAAGATATGCTTACATAGTGATTAATTGCCATCAAAGTTAAATATCATCGTAGCTAAACCATTTTTACAAACATTGTAGGGACCTTCAAAAATATATGTTTATTTAAAAATAGCTGAAATGATGGTGAAAGGATGAAATCTTAAACTGCAATATGAAAACTCGAACTCGTGAGAGTGAGCTTACAAAGCTAGAGTGTTTCTTAGGTTAAATTTTGGTAACATGTTTTTGACCACGAGGCTACTTCGCATGACAGGAAAAATCCATGCGGATATGGCCCGTAAAGTTACAAGTAAAATCTCATAAATGAAAAACATGTCTTTCATTTATGAGTGACAGTGATAGTTACAAAGAATCATAACATTAACATTGGTACAGAATGCAATTGTAAGCTTCCAACAATCTAATGTAGGTGCGGCATACTCATACTCATCTAGGCTTTTTCCAACAATAATAAATGAAATGAAACTTGAATGCGAAGATATAACACCATTGTGTTAGGGTGTTAGGTGCGGTTCACATAGAGACAAGCCATACATCCTGCGATGCGAAAGTATTAGGGATGGGTATTAATTTGTTAATCTCTCACAAAAACTAATAAGCAGATTGTGATGAAATTCAACAGTTATACTCGTATGTGTAACATACACTCTTTTTTGACTGATATAATAAGAGTTTGTATTATCTCTTGCATTTAATCGTATAAGTCAGAAAAAGTGTATTTATTTATTTATTTTTTTTAAATACTAATTACCATTTTTTTTTCTAGGTAAGTCTGCCGAAGTACAGAAGCGCAGAGCCGAATTATGTAAGTTTGTTCTTATTTTTACAAAACAACTACATCATAATTTACAAATTACTAACAACTTTGCAAAAAGGCATTTGCTCGTGATGCTCCATCGCTACATGTGAATACACCTTCACCGCTTGAATTTAGAACTGTTAAGAGCGAATAAGAATGCTATTGTGTGTTTTTTCTCGATTCTAGTTATATTGCCATAAATACTCATTACGGAGTGTAAAATCGATTGATACACACGTATAAAGTGTTATTGTCTTCCGTTATTGTAGTGGGATCATTGCTTTTTAGTTCACGATAAGGTATGCAATGATGTGATAATTTAAACGTAGTTAGTGTTGTATGTATGTACATTTGTACCTACTAGTTCATGCAAAACGATATAACACGTAAATTCGGTATTGTGGTAATAACTTCTGAATTTGGATGTTCAATGTAGAGTTTTGTCTTATAAAACAATATTTTGGAGTGTTTTAACCCCAAAACATCTTTATCAAATTAATAAATAAATAAAATAGTAAGACACGGGTCAAAACGCGACGTTTATTAATGAGTTACATTATGTACTTGAGCTTGACGTTTCGGCTGCTATGCTGCAGCAGTGGTCACAAGCAGACTCAGTATTACTATTTTAGTTGAAATGGAACGCGAAAGTTTAAATCTTATAATGAATAAATAATTATTATTTATCAATATTAAGCTTAGGAGATTTGAATCTTAAAACAAAACACTTCCTGAAACATTATTTCTTATATTATTTTTAAGCATTAATTACTATTGTAAGTTCTTTTCACCATAATAAAAATGAACACATTTTAAGCCGTGACACCTTATAACACAATTTTAAAGCCACTATTTTCTGCCTTGACTTAATACCTCTTAATTCGGACCATAAAATATTACCAGCAAATAATAAAGATGTATGACTTAATCCTTAATCCAACGCACCTTTGGGAAGCGATAACTTCTGTCTTCATCACTCTTTGTGATGATGGAAAGAGAGAACAAGACAAAGTAAAAGATGTTTATTAAAATAGACATAATGTAGCTTCAAATTTTATTTCTTTACACACTGGCTGGTTACACAATGGTTAACAAAAAAAAGTTTGAAAAATAAAAAATGCGTCTGATTTCTCATTTGAAGCTGATCTCATATAAAATTAAAATGTACAAAATAATAATTATTAAGTAGATTTATAGAATTAAGCTACCCCAATTTTATTTGTTATTGCAATTTAAGATCTTTATTACAGCCAGCGCAGTGTCAAATAATTCGTGACACCTAAAGTAGCCAAAAAGTTCGCAACACGTCTTTGTTACAATGAGGGTTTTCGCGTATGAAAAATCCGCCAGATGGCAATACGTAGACGCGAGGTCCAAATGCTGCATGATTGGTTATTTTTGACATGACATTGACAGTTATGTCAAAATCCACCAATCACGCAGCAGTCAGACCCCACATCCACGTCCCGCCATCTAGCGGATCTTTCATACGCGAAAACCCTCATTGGAATAAGGTTGTGTTGTCACCCTTTTGGCCACTTTGGGTGTCACGAACTATTTGACAGTGACTGCACTAACACGACTCTATAAAAATATTATTGACTATCTAAACCGAGTTTAGAGTTTCGACAATAAGGTGCTTAGCACCAAACAATTCTTGTACCTCAGGCACATTGTACACATTGTCACCTTTTACAAATTACCATCTCGCCTATGCCTTCTCCATTATTCATTATACCTTATCAACATTGTTGTGTAAGTGTTAAGTTATAATTTAAGCCATAATACGCTTTTTGCGGCGGCTCACCTTTGATCTAATTGGGTCAATCAACATGGCGCTCACGTTTTGCTCAACGGTTCAGAAAAACTCGTGCTGCGTTTGGAAGGGCTAGGAATTAGGAATTTTAGATTCAACCTGTCTCAACCTGTCTGGTCTTGCCAGAGAGGGGAAGGCCTAGGTAATCCTTAGGCCCAGAACAGACGGTAAAACGCAACTGCAACGAAACTGCAACTGCTGGTTACTTTTGAGTTGCATCTAAGTTTCTGCCATAGCGTCCGTTGAGAGACCACACATGACGCGACCAGTACGAAACTTTCAGTTTCAGTTTTATTCATCAGAATCATCAGAAAGTTGCAGTTTCGTTGCAGTTGCGTTTCACCGTCTGTTCTGGGCCTTAATGTCTTTAGTAAGTTAGAAAGGGTTCCTGCAGTGGAGACTAAAATACCTGCTGATGATGATGATCCACTCCCATAGTAGATATAGTGTGACATTAGGATGTTCCCTCACTCGACAGAAGGAGAACGTAAAATCATTATTAACTGACTGCCTCAGGTGGCATAGAACCCATGACTTTTCGCTTGCATGCTGACTGCTTACACCATTCAACTAGAGAGACATTTTAAATCTGACCATTAGAGCTATGTCAAGTTAGAGTAGGCGCACACCGTTGATTTTTAGTTGGCCAATAGTTGTGCCCGATTTTAAATTGTATGAAGAATCGGCCAAATCGAATCGGCGTAGTGTGCGCACTCCCATACATGCCCATACTGATCAACTGCCCGACTAAACTATCGGCCGACGAAAAATCAACGGTGTGCGCCTACTCTTAAACTTAGTTGTGAGATACCACAAGCTATCTTTTTGATGTAAATTTGGTGAAAAGATGAAATCTTTTCATTTCATTAGTACACGTATGTACCATACAAGACAGATAAAAAAGGTATTTGCACTTGAGTCCTTCAAAAGGCTCAAAAGGTGTTCAACACAGAGGTGTTGAACACCTTTTGAGGACCTTGAGGTCCTTCCCCAGTCATCACTGTCAACTTAAAACAACTCGCGCAAGTAACTCGCCAACTTGAACGCTCCCCCAAGTGCATCTGCCTCGAATTAAAGCGAGCGTTACGCTCGGTTTAAAATCTTTAATACGCCATTTTTCGTTAAAAACGCAACGGAACCAGTGTTTAATTGCGAAGTTAAATGTTTGCGATTATCATGCAGTTGTCTGCATAAGCGTCGTATAGTACTTGTAGAAGGCCTGCATAGTGGAGTTAGGGCGGACATTATAAAGTGTGCTTGGGATTTTTTGCAAGGAACCTATTTAAAAATAAAAGCGTTGAGTTAGTCAAGATTCATTCTTATCCCCTTACGTTCAAGGTTTGGTGTTAATGAGTTCACAGTTCAAATTCAGATAGTTTACTCAGTACCTACATAAGCTCTTTCCAGGGCACTTATACACGTCCCAAATGAAGCTTGCCCTACCACCACTTCGGGACAACATATTTTATGGGCTGGAGCTGAGATTTATCCTACATAATTTTCTAGAGTAATTTTTCTGTGAGCAAGTGCAAGNGTTACAAGAAAAGATCTCATAAATGAAAAACATGTCTTTCATTTATGAGTGACAGTGATAGTTACAAAGAATCATAACATAAACATTGATACAGAATGCAATTTTATTGTAAGCTTCCAACAATCATAAGTGTAGGTGCGGCATACTCATACTCATCTAGGCTTTTTCCAACAATAATTTAATTGAAATGAAACTTGAATGCGAAGGTATAACACCATTGTGTTAGGGTGTTAGGTGCGGTTCACATAGACACTAGCCATACTTCGTGCGATGCGAAATTATGAAGGATGGGTATTTGTTAATCTCTCAAGATTATTAATCAGATTGTGATGAAACTCAACAGCTACACTCTCTTTTGGGTGATATAATAAATAATCGTTTTGTATTATCACTTGCAATTTAATCGTATTAGTAAGAAGCTAAATATTTAAAAAAAAAATACTAATTACCATTTTTTTTTCTAGGTAAGTCCGCCAAAGTACCAGAGCGCAGAGCCGAATTATGTAAGTTTGTTCTTATTTTTACAAAACAACGACCATAATTTTCAAATTACTACCAACCTTTTTACAAAGCATTTCCTCGTGATGCTACATCGCTACATGTGAATACACCTTTACCGCTTGAATTTAGAACTGTTAAGAGCGAATAAGAATGCTATTGTGTGTTTTTTCTCGATTCTAGTTATATTGCCATAAATACTCATTACGGAGTGTAAAATCGATTGATACACACGTATAAAGTGTTATTGTCTTCCGTTATTGTAGTGGGATCATTGCTTTTTAGTTCACGATAAGGTATGCAATGATGTGATAATTTAAGTAGTGTTGTATGTATGTTGCACATGCAAAACGATTTAACACTTGATTTGGCACTTCTTGTTCTTGTCGTGTCGACAACAAACCTACACAGTGTCGGCCCAAAACTCCGCCACAAGAAGGGTGTTAATAAAGATGCAGATATTGTCTGTTTTGTTATAAGTTTTATGACTCAGCGCATCATTATTATGATACAGAGTTAAATATAATCTTAAAACAAATCATTATTTCTGAAACATTGCCATTGCTACATATTTTTAAGCATTAATTACCTACTATTGTAACTTTTTTTCACTATCATAAAAATTTACACATTCTTCACCTCACCTCAAAAACACCTCAGTGACACCTCAAAAATTAAAATACAATTTTAAAGCCACAATTTTCTGCCTTGCCTTAATACCTCTTAATTTAGACCATAAAATATTACTAGCAAATAATATGATGTATGACTTAATCTTTAATCTAACGCACCTTTGGGAAGCTATAACTTCTGTCTTCATCACTCTTTGTGATGATGGAAAGAGAGAACAAGACAAAGTAAAAGATATTTATTAAAATAGACATAATGTAGCTTCAAATTTTATTTCTTTACACACTGGCTGGTTACACAATGGTTTTTCCAAAAAAGTTAGTTTTAAAAATAAACAAATCCACCCCAATTTAATTTTGCAGTGCACTTTCAGGATTCGTATTGTAGTTTACTAGTATACTATTTAAGATCTTTATTACCGACAGCGCAGTGTCAAATAATTCGTGACACCTAAAGTAGCCAAAAAGTTCACAACACGCCTTTGTTACAATTGAAATAAGGTTGTGTGTGTTGTCACCTTTTTGGCCACTTTGGGTGTCACGAACTATTTGACAGTGACTGCACCAACACTACAAGTTTTGAGTTTTAATACGGACTTTAGCACCAAACAATGCTTGTTCTTCAGGCTCATTGTACACATTGTCACCTTTTACAAATTAACATCTCGCCTATGCCTTCTCCATTATTCATTATACCTTATCAACATTGTTGTGTAAGTGTTAAGTTATAATTTAAGCCATAATACGCTTTTTGCGGCGGCTCACCTTTGATCTAATTGGGTCAATCAACATGGCGCTCACGTTTTGTTCAACGGTCCAGAAAAACTCGTGCTGCGTTTAGGGCTAGGAATTAGGAATTTTAGATTTTAGACTCGACCTGTCTGGACTAGCCAGAGAGGGTAGAGTAGGCCTAGGTAATCCTTAGGCCCAGAACAGACGGTGAAACGCAACTGCAACGAAACTGCAACTGCTAGTTACTTTTGAGTTGCATGTAAGTTTCTGCCATAGCGTCCGTTGAGAGACCACACATGACGCGACCAGTACGAAACTTTCAGTTTCAGTTTCATTCATCAGAATCATCAGAAAGTTGCAGTTTCGTTGCAGTTGCGTTTCACCGTCTGTTCTGGGCCTTAATGTCTTTAGTAAGTTAGAAAGGGTCATGTTCCTGTAGTGGATACTAAAATACCTGCTGATGATGATGATCCACTCCCATAGTAGATATAGTGTGACATTAGGATGTTCCCTCACTCGATAGAAGGAGAACGTAAAATCATTATTAAGACTGACTGCCTCAGGTGGCATAGAACCCATGACTTTTCGCTTGCATGGTGACTGCTTACACCATTCAACTAGAGAGACATTTTAAATCTGACACTAGAGCTGTGTTCAATTTAATTGTGTCTCAAGTTAAGCTTAGTTGTGAGATACCACAAGCTATCTTTTTGATGTAAATTTGGTGAAAAGATGAAATCTTTTCATTTCATTACACGATATGTACCATACAAGACAGATACAAAAGTTACTAAATGAACTCTAACCAGGTATTTTCACTTGAGTCCCTCTGTATTTGAACACCTTTTAAGGACCTTGAGGTCCTTCCCCAGTCATCACTGTCAACTTAAAACAACTCGCGCAAGTAGCTCGCCGACTTAAACGCTCCCGCAAGTGCATCTGCCTCGAATTAAAGCGAGCGTTACGCTCGGTTTAAAATCTTTAATACGCCATTTTTCGTTAAAAACGCAACGGAACCAGTGTTTAATTGCGAAGTTAAATGTTTGCGATTATCATGCAGTTGTCTGCATAAGCGTCGTATAGTACTTGTATAAGGCCTGCATAGTGGAGTTAGGGCGGACATTATAAAGTGTGCTTGGGATTTTTTGCAAGGAACCTATTTAAAAACAAAAGCGTTGAGATAGCCAGTCAAGATTCATTCTTATCCCCTTACGTTCAAGGTTTGGTGTTAATGAGTTCACAGTTCAAATTCAGATAGTTTATACAGTACATAAGCTCTTTCCAGGGCACTTATACATGTCCCAAATAAAGCTTGCCCTACCACCACTTCGGGACAACATATGGGCTGGTGCTGAGATTTCCCCTACATAATTTTCTACAGTATTTATTTATCTGTGTGCTCACAGATAAATTGCTAGTGCAACTGCAGTTGCAGATTCGACGCTCACTAGGAACAGTAAATTTTGTTAGTGTGAATGAAACACGAATAAAACGAAATCATTTGAGTTCAACAGATCATTGTTGTCTGCCAACTTATCAAAGTGCCAATTATTTGGTGTTGACAAAACAATTAAATATCCCAAATAAGGTGTCATGACATTTCGTTTAAAATGTAATGTCATCGGATAGGTGTAACAGGTGTTCATCAAGTTCATTTGAACACTTTTATCTCCAGCAAAATGTTCTTTCTGTCAACCGAATAAAAAACGATTATTTCTAAAAGTAACTACTAAAGTACGAAACATGTATGGGTACTAAACTAGTCTGATTTTCAAGGTCTAAAATAGAGAATCTTATGTAGTACTTGCAGCTTGATGTTTCGGCTGTGTTACTACACCCTGCTACGAGTCTTTTTAGCTGTTTCGCCCCAGTTATTGAACCCGCGGTGCGAATCACCAAGCGCTCTTTTTCAATGAGTCCTTTTGCACTACAGTGCGAATCTCCCAAGAACTTTTTGTTAGGTAAATTTGGGTGTCTTTAGTCGTTTCGCCCCACGAGAATAACCCAGTTATTCGACCCACGGTGCGAATCGCCCAAGAGCATTTTTTGAATGGGTCCATTTGCACTAGAGCTGTGGAACACAATCTTTAACACCTTGGAGTCTCCAGAAAATTTTACTGTAGAAATTAAATCTTCTATACTTATTTTAAGACTACTATTTAAGTATTAAAAAGCGGATAGTTCCTTCCCATAGCAATAAATGCTTTTGAAGTTTATTAGAGCAGAAGTCCAATTTGTAGTCCCTTCCTACATTGCACTATCGCACCTCCTCTGCGTGGCTAGAATAATAATTGCGCAGGCTCATGGTTGCCGCGCTAAAGGGAACCTTATGGATTTAACAGCAATAGTGGGCACTAAGGTAGTTAAATATAGGTAGAGTCTGGAGTGATAGGTTTGCTAAATTTATTTTAAATTTGGCCGTGGGGTACATCTCATACATAAAAATGTATAAATACCTTTTATCTCTCCCACTTTGTAACTACGAAAAATTGAAATAATTCTTTTCGAAATGCAGGTCAAATAATTCAGGAATTATAGCAGAAATAAGTGAAGTCCTAACCGTAAGATAAATGCCACACAATAGGATAAATAGTTTCCTATTTAAAATTGACTGAATAGTCTAATGACTCTACATTAAATAAAACAATATGGCACTTTATATTATGGACATCTTTTGGGGTGATTTTTCTAAAAAGTTTAAAAGATAGTCCCATAATCCCAAAAGTGCCAACCCTTGCGCCGGCGCAGGGCATTCGAAACTCGGCGGAACAATTATAATTATTGCTCTTTTAACGTCGGAACTATTGAACGTTTAGCAGAAAAATTCTAGTTGATAGCATTAACTATAATTTGATGGGAAGTATTAAGTTCCTCAATGGTTTTTCTGGGCAGAATTACTTTCAAGGTGGCATCGTTTGGTGTTTAAAATTGTTCACTAAACTGTTGTTGTATCTATTTCTTTTCGTAAAAAATAAACCGTTTAGTTATCAAAGGACAAAGGTAGCAATTCAGTTGTATGGACACCGGCACTTCAAGTTATACACTGCTGCATCTTGTATAATTCTAATAGGTGCAGTTTTGTAGCAAAAATTAGTCAATAGCCTGGTAAATTGTCTACTGTATAAACTATTTTTTTTTTGCTTTTACCTTTTAATAAATAATTTGCACAGATTTTAAAGCTTAAATAACATTATAAATAATGTTTAAAGTCTAAAAGCAAAATTTAAAAGACGGTCGTAAAAGCAAACATAAAAATAAACAATTATTAGAAACCGATTGGCATTTATTTGACAATTTACTATTTTTTACTTTGCTAAAAATAAATTGTAGGTAGTAGACAATCTTTGAATTTTTAGATACAATAGTCGTATCTATGTTCCCTTTATCACCCATTAAGAACATGTACGGACATGTTATGCACATTAGCTATTGATACTCTAAATGTCACTACTTTCTCTACCATCATTTTGATTACATTGTCGTTTGTCTGTTTATGGAAAGAATTCTTAGAATTTAATTGTGTTTTTAAGCATTATACATAGCTATGCTAATTAACCTATAACGCTTATTCTAATTAGTATACTGGAAAAATATTTCTCTCTTTTGGTCGTTAGACATGGTAGTTGGGGTATTTGTAAACAAAAGCCATTAGCCAGCCAGCCAGTCAGTCGACTTTGTAGCCATCTATTCGATATTATTAATCAGTAATCAGAACTGAAACCTAAAGTGCTATCAAGCTGTATTTCAAATTCTATAAGCACTTGTCAGAATACATCAAAACCTCTTCCACTAAGTCAAATTCAAATTATTTACTAGTATGTACGACATTTTTAGGGCGCTTATACCCCAATGGTGGTGCTAAGAAGAAATGGCGGAATAAATTCATCTTCACATCAGTTTAAGCAGCGTAAAAAGCTCAGCCACATTTAACAGCATTTTATTTATTATAAAAAAATGGAATGTTATCTAACTGCCTAGCCAGCATCAAAAATGATAATTATAAGGCTATGAATAAAATTGTAAACTAAAAGGTGACTAAGATTTTTGCACTGCTTCTTCTCAACACAGTGAAGCAGTGGTAGGGTTAAAATACTGGGGCATATAAAGACACTTTTTAGAAGATTCTTTGTGGTATGACTTATAATGTCTTTTACAAAATCCTATCAAACTAGAAACATCCCTATCGAGTCACGATGCTAATTTCCGTGCCAATATTCCGTTTGCTATGCGATTCGTGTACGGAACCCTAACATGCAGTGAGGCCACCTGCGCACGCAGCTGTCCGCCTGCTAATAAGGGACCCTGAATATACATATTGATAAACAACGAGGTGTCACTTTAGATTGTGCTTTAAAATCTGTAATTAATAAAATTACACGCTCATAATGGCTGTATAAAATGATGATGGCGATTTTGAATACCCATGAATTAGTTATGTGCAATATCAAACAATATTCTTCCAAAATCATATTTTTACTAAGCCCACTTTTTTCTCAATTTACAATTATCGCATTACCAGAAAGAATGGTCTAACTTCCTACTGAATTATTATATGTACCTATATCACTATATATTTCTTAGCATAATCATACCTACATCTGACAATTCACTCTGGAATATTGCGTTCAATGAAATATATCTGATAATAGATTTTTTCTTGCAATAAAGATGCTTTTACCTGTCTCTACAATAAAATCTATAGTAAAGTAGGGCATGCTAAGCTGGTACGTCCTATTGAGCTATGACCTAGGGCTATGAAAGACTCCAATGGTGGCTCATTAACGAATGTCTTCAGTAATTGCAAACTAGACGGTAGTAGAAGAAAAATAAACAAAAATAGTGCACAGTATTCGCATATGCCTTCTTCCATCCAAGTGACTACTGCGATTTGTGGAAAAAAAGATTTTTTGTTGATTATTTAGCGTAATATGACATGTAAGTGAATTACGTAGCCGTACCCNAAAAATAGCTAATTTTTCAGAGATTCACATTATGTTATAAAGTCAATTTTGATCTAAGTCGAGTTAGATCCCTTTTCACTGGGGGTACAGAGTTGTGCCCGATTTTAATTTGTATAAAGAATCGGCCAAATCAATGTGCGCACTTCCATACATGCCCATACTGATCAACTGCCCGACTAAACTATCGGGCGACGAAAAATCGATGGTCTGCGCCTAGGCTTACTGTTATAAAAGTTTTGTTGTAAAATCCCGTCAAGTGATAATTTTATTATAAATAATGTTTAAAGCTAAAAGCAAAATGTAAAAGACGGTCGTAAAAGCAAACATAAAAATAAATAATTATTAGAAACCGATTGGCATTTAAGTATTTGACAATTTACTCTTTTTTTATTCACTTTGCTAAAAACAAATTGTAGGTAGGTAGTAGACAATCTTTGAATTTTTAGATACAAGATAGATAGACGAGGCTGTATCCATGTTCTTTTTATCACCCATTAAGAACAAGTAAGGACATGTTATGCACATTAGCTATTGAATGTCACTACTTTCTCTACCATCATTTTGATTACATTGTCGTTTGTCTGTTTATGGAAAGAATTCTTAGAATTTAATTGTGTTTTTAAGCATTATACATAGCTATGCTAATCAACCTATAACGCTTATTCTAATTAGTATACTGGAAAAATATTTCTCTCTTTTGGTCGTTAGACATGGTAGTTGGGGTATTTCAATTTGTAAACAAAAACAATTAGCCAGCCAGCTAGTCAATCGACTTTGTAGCCATCTATTCGATATTATTAATCAGTAATCAGAACTGAAACCTATCAAGCTGAATTTCAAATTCTATAAGTACTTGTCAGAGTACATTAACACCATTCTATTTCATCATAACACTAGACTACTCTACCACCAACAAATTATGGTAGTAATATGCCTAGCCAGCATCAAAAATGATAATTATAAGGCTATGAATTGTAAACTAAAAGGTGACTAAGATTTTGCACTGCATCTTCCTAGCACTGGCCCGTTTATTGTCCCGAAGCAGTGGCAGGGTCAAAATACTGGGGCATGTAAAGGTGCTTTTTAGAAGACTCTTTGTGGTATGACTTAATGTCTTTTACAAAATCCTATCAAACTAGAAACATCCCTATCGAGTCACGATGCTAATTTCCGTGCCAATATTCCGTTTGCTATGCGATTCGTGTACGGAACCCTAACATGCAGTGAGGCCACCTGCGCACGCAGCTGTCCGCCTGCTAATAATGGGACCCTGAATATACATATTGATAAACAACGAGGTGTCACTTTAGATTGTGCTTTAAAATCTGTAATTAATAAAATTACACGCTCATAATGGCTGTATAAAATGATGATGGCGATTTTGAATACAGTAAGTATTCTTCGAAAATCATATTTTTTTTGGTAAGTCCATAATATGTTCTCAGTTTAAAATTATCGCACCACCAGGTCTACCTTCCTACCGAATTATTATCAATTACTCTATATTTCTTAGCTCATGCATACATTTGACTGATCACTTGCCTCTCTCTAGACTATTGTGTTCAGTAAAATACAGTGTGAGTCACGTTAAAGTGTACATATGAAAATAGATGAAACTAGACCTATTTTTATCGACAAAAAAAGAGGTCAAAAAATTTTTGAGATTTTTTTTTAATTTTTTATCGAATTTTTTTTCTTCCAATTACTTATTGTAAAGAAAACGTAATAACTTTTAAACTAAGCGGTATATCCTGATAAAATAAAAACAGTAATAATGCTAAATAACAGGCAATACTAAAACAATACAAAAAATACACAAAAAATGCCAACATATGATAAAAAATGATGCTTTTTAAAAAAAATCTGCTTAAAAATTCGTATTTTTTTGGTTATTTGATAAATATCTCCAAAAAATGCCCCTATAACAGATGGTTTTTATTACTTTTTATAATTCTCTATCGTATTACTTTTGTAAAACTAAAAATCACACGTCTCTATCCCTATCACAACATTTGCTATGATCGTTTGAACAAAGGCCTGCCACCACATTTTTCTCCGCTACAGGTAGAGACAATTTTAATTTTAACTCAAATGCTTATTTTACTTTGAAATCTTTGGTTTTTATTTAAAATTTAACTTGTCTTTATCAAAATTACAAATCTAGAGTCACTTTCAGTTCCGTTGTTAACGAAGCGTTGAATGGCGCGCCCGGAGAGGCTTAGTTCAAACGATCATTGCAAACGTTGTGATAGGGATAGAGACATGCGATTTTTGGTTTTACAAAAGTAATACGATAGAGAATAATAAAAAGTAATAAAAACTACCTGTTATAGGGGCATTTTTTGGAGAAATTTATCAAATAACCAAAAAAATACGAATTTTTAAGCAGATTTTTTTCAAAAAGTATCATTTTTTATTATTTTTTGGCATTTTCTAGGTATTTCATGTATTTTGTTAGTATCGCCTGTTATTTAGCATTATTACTGTTTTTATTTTATGAGGATATACCGCTTAGTTTAAAAGTTATTACGTTTTCTTTACAATAAGTAATTGGAAGAAACAAAATTCTATAAAAAATTAAAAAAAAATCTCAAAAATTTTTTGACCTCTTTTTTGTCGATAAAAATAGGTCTAGTTTCATCTATTTTCATATGTACACTTTAACGTGACTCACACTGTATAATATCTTTTATTGTTTTTTTTTTGTGACAGACATGCCTATTTATTTTTCTTTACGATAAAATTTGTAGTTATAGTAATTTGGACCATAATAAGTTGGTCAGTCGGATAGAGCTATGTTAGATGCCTATAGCAGCTCATTAAATTTGACAGTTTGTGACCTCAGTAATGGCAACCTAGAGGTTAAAACAAGAACCAAAACAATGAAACAAGTAGTGATTCCTTATTAAATGAAGATATCAGTTTAAAATAGTGGACAGTATTGTTAGGTATATACATAATTATAATATACTTTAGTTAGACTGTCTAATAATATTATTAATGTTTTCTAAGTAATAACTTTCAGTGTCCATTTAATTGTCTCATTACGATAATTTTACACTGCACTTCCGGTTTGTGATCTCATGTTGTGATTTGTAGTGTTGTATAAATTAAAATCAAAACAGTAAAATGTTAATATCAATTTTATTTAAAATAATGATTAATTACAATATTTTTAGAACATTGTTATAATAATAAATAATTTATATCAAAATGCGCCGGGGTTTCCGCTTCCGATCACACTGTAGCGAAAACACGTCAGCATTTTGTGAATAATGGCGGGCAGTCGTTGGTGAACTATCGTGTCGAACGGATTACTCTACTGAAATGTAATTGTGTAATACTGATGAGTAATACTGTTGTACAAGTTATTCAATAAATACTGTCAAAAGCATCAACCAGCGTTTGAACTTAAAAGGACGACAAAAGTATTCGCATTATGCCTTCTTCCATCCAAGTGACTACTGCGATTTGTGGAAAAAAAGATTTTTTGTTGATTATTTAGCGTAATATGACATGTAAGTGTACTAACATAAAACAACAAATAATAATAATAATTTACGAGTGTCCCGTACTGCACGTGACGCACGCGAATTGGTACGCGACAATATTTGCTGATCGTCGCCGGAAGAAAATTGTTTAATTTTTACGCATCCGGCGACTGGGACCGCGGTCCCAGTTAATTGCGGTCCCAGTCGCCGGAAGCCTCGTAATGACAATAATAAAAATATCACAATGAGTTATTGTCTGGAAAACTGGTTCATTTTAAGTTATATGAGTCATTTTCATGATAGTACTTGTTGACGTGACTGCTCGGTTTTGTCATTATTTTCAGTCAGTTTTATTCGCTGGAGATTCTTACGCCCGTATTCACAAACGATGCTTGCATAAGTGAAGCAGCAAATCGAACGCACAGCGTTGAAAGAGCTCTGTGATTGGTTCTTGTGTCACCCTGTGCGTCCACGCGCACTGCGAGACCTCACAGTAATGTTTGTGAAAACGGGCGTTAGCTCATTGTGTATACTTAAGGCTGATAAAGTTGACTGAAACCAAGTTTCTAAATTGAGAATGTTTCTGAAAGTAGAAGATGAAAACGCTCAAAGTAAAAATCTCAATTCAAATAGCAAGCCTGAGTTTCTAGCGCCACTGCTCAGAGCTCGTGAATATGTTATTCGAAAATGGCGCTATAGCTAGCTAGCATTTAGAAGGTATCCTGAAAAGATATTTGGAGTCAATTTAAACCAAGAACCTCAGTTTTCCTTTTAAAAATCACTCTTATAGACTAAGAGCTAGTGAACGCCAGATCTACGTCATTTTATAAAAGCTGAAAGTTTGTCAGCGTATGCTCCCAATATAGGATATAATCGTCGTGGCTTTGGAAGCTACCCTAAAAACACTGTCTGGCAAGGAGTTGGAACTCTCGAAACTGTCTGGCTGTTGGGGAAAATACTTCTAATTATTGTCCAAATCTATATCTATATATATAAAAGAAAGTCGTGTTAGTTACTCCACTTATAACTCAAGAACGGCTGAACCGATTTAGCTGAAAATTGTCAGAGAGGTAGTTTAGAGCCAGGAGAAAGACATAGGATACTTTTTATCCCGTTATTTATTGCCATTAAGGCGGAACAAAGTTCGCCGGGTCAGCTAGTTATACATAAAAATCAGATTTAATTTTGTACCATTTTAGTTAGTAGAATTACAGTCTATTGAATATACAGAAAAAGCCACCGTAAAAGTTAGACTTAATGACGTCATTGGTCATTCTATGACACGCAGAGTCATACAAGTTACTATGGGCGGATGACATTTGACGTCACGCTCAGCTATTTCCATACAAAGTTTAAACACTTGCGACTTTTTTGTGTCCAGTCCAATTTCAGTACTGGTTTTTCAGAAATTGTATGATTTAACTAAAGTGTTTAATTATAGGTACATATTTATTAACTTTTAAAATCGATGCATATTCCCTATTGACAATTCTTCCAGTAGTGTTTTAAGATACAAGAAAGATAGGATCAAAAGCTGCCACGTCATAAAAATCAGTTACATACTTAAAGATAATAAATTTTAATATTGATATAGCACTTTGAGTGTTATGTTTTATTTTTCTTTATTCAATTGATATAATAATACGTAGTATTGTATAAATAAGTCCGATTGTAATAGTTCTTGTGTTGATGAAAAGTTCTGCTGTTGCCGCCTTCAAGGTCTAGTGATTAGAGAAATTCAATTCAAATTGTTTATTATTGTATAGTTTATTTTGTACTTATGTAGAGTTGAATTCTTTCGGTTCAGTTTGAGTTCTATTCCTTGATAGAACACGGAAGAAATGAAGCATTGATTTTAAATAGAAAAAAGCTGGTGTTGCATCAGTGTCAGATGCCAAGGGCGGTTTACACAAACATTACTATGAGGTCTCACAGTGCGCGTGGACGCACAGGGTGACACATGAACCAATCACAGATCTCTATTCAATGCTGTGCGTTCTATTTGCTGCTTCATTTAAGTATTAAGCAAGCATCGTTTTTGAATACGAGTGTTAATTGTGAACTAATACCTAAAGATATATGAAGTAGAATCAAAATAGTTACGCGACAAACCTGAGTTAGTTAAACGTCAGAAAAATTTAACCGACCAACCTTAACCAGCTGATCATTTTAAATTCAATTTCAAATCAATGTCATTCTGACATATAAACTTTTACTTTATAATGGACGTAATTTAGCATCACACAGGGAATGCAGTGAAACTAATTCGTACGAACAACAAAGAATCGATCACTTAACTTGTTAATTAACGTAGTCGGACGATAATTGTTACGTTTCTCGTTTGCTAGATATACATCAAATCGGACCGTCTGTTGGTAGATCTAGTGTGGAGTCATGGCATTTATGAAATGCCATCTACAAGTGCGTGATTTCATTTGTTTTAGAACTGGCATAAGAGAAAATTCAATTAAAAAGAACAATCATAAGCAATTTTAATGTCGAATCACTTTTTAATCCACAATTTCATTTATTTTAGAACTAGAATAAAAGAAATTTCAAATTAAAAGAACGCTTAAAAACAAATGACGAAACATATTTTAATCTACAAGTGCGTGGATTTCATTTGTTTTAGAACAGGCACAAATTAAAATTTAAATAAAAATAAATGACAAGGTAAAAAATCTCACTCTTTAAGAAGTTCTAATTTTCAAAATGATGTAGCTGTATGAAAACATCCAACTTTTTAGTCATAACTGAATCAAAAATGTGGCATGCCTACTGTAAGGCCCGTATTATACTCGTACTCGTAAAGCAACACTTAAAACTACATTAAAAGTTTAAATACTATCTTTTCATTTCACCACAAATCATAGGCTATTCTAGAGTTTGAGTATTGAACAGGGGTTTTTATTACAAGTATAATATCGATATAAATCTTACCTATTTAGAAATAATCCAATATGCAAACTTATAATAAGGACTCCTCATGAATTTGCATCTAAACTTTATCAAATAATGAGAATCAACAGAGAAATTTTCAATGAAAAAGTACGTATTCAAATAATTTCAAGATAGAATCTAGCTCATGCTAGCTCATTTCTTTATCCAAATATAAACATATTAATAGAAAAACTTAATTAAAAGTGTTCGTTTATTGGAAGTTAAGGCTGGTACCACACTACAAACAGTTTGTGCAGTGTTGTGTATTTCTCTAAAACTGTGCCTTTGTAAAAAAATTCAGTTTACATTCTGTAACAGTTATTTATTAGTTATGAATTTGTAAAGGAATAATTTACTAAGTAATAATGTTAGTCCGCCAAACTATAATTCAAATCAATTCATTGGTATTTTATCATACTTTAAAATCATTCACATTATAACCATACTAAAACAAGTGACTTGACTTGCAAGAGTTACAACTATGTCAACTCACTACAGCGCTTATAAACTTAGTAGAAAACTATAATCATTCAGCAGTCCACTATCATCAGATGAGGTACAGAACTATCAGAATGACGCAATAAATAAAGGCATAAACACACAAATTAATGCCCCCGTGTCGTTGGGCTTAAGCGACACGCATTCGCTTTCATGGCTTTTACACATGACGACTCTATAGTTTGGTTAATAAATTACCATTTAGTGTAATAGTCGGTTATTACATCAGTGTCACGGCCGAGGAGCGTATGCGCATCCATTACCTTGGCCTTCGGTTTGACTATGATTTTGATAAGGAATTGTCGCTGGAAATGAGTTAATATTACTTTGAAGGCAGATGTGCGGTTTTTGTTTTAATATTGATGAATAAAAGATACGGTAATGTAGCTATGTAACCTATTAATAGTATAGTATTAATACTTAACAATGAGGCCTCTGGCCAAAAATGGATACAATATAATTTGATACTGTAATATTTAATGCAATTTGACGTTTCGTGTAAAATATTAGGAAATATAGAGAATAAGCAACTTTCTGATTTTTAGACTTAAAAAACACATCTTAGATGAACCACATTCTGTTTAGTAGATACTCTCATAACTAATTTTGGCATGCATGCAATTGCAACGTTAGCAACGAAACAAACGAATCATTCGCTTTCGAAATTTATTAGAAAATGATCATTGTTTTCGATTGTTTCTGTAGACCACAGTTCAATCATGAAAGTTTATAATCACTTACCTCTGATGCTTACAAGAAGTGGGACGTCAACCAACAAATATATAATATAAGATTAAGTAACTCAGATATAAATTCTTTATTACACACTTTTCAGGTAACTTATACACGTCATGTCCCAAATAAAGTTTGCTCTTACACCAACCATTGCAGGACAACAGATCAGTTGGTGACTTGTATAAGTTTTTAGAATGTATTTGATAGTAAATGATTACTTGATTCTTTATCTGGATTTTTATAATCTAGAGTATTCTAGAGAAACAATACAAACAAAAGAGTTACACAGACAGCAGCACATCAAGCTAAATACTTCAGTATCTTATGCACCAGTAATATGTGTGATTTTGCAACAAAACTATACACTCAGATTAGCGGCCGCCCGCGACTTCGTACGCGTGTTAGTATAGTCCCGTCTTATCCCCTTAGGGGTGGAGTTTCCTAAAATTATTTCTTAGCGGATGCCTACATCATAAAATTTATATTTAGATTGAGTTATATATATTTAGATGTACTGTATCTCTACAAAGACCTTGTAATTAAGATTTCCAACTCTAGGAAAACTACCCCCAAAGATTATTACTCATCCAATTTTCGCTGAGTCATATTGCTGGAAAAAGCCAGTGCCCTTATGGCTGACCTTTATAGACATAGCATCTATAAGCTAACGCTGATCGGTATTACTTTGGTAATACCCAAAATTACTACATGTACCTTTATTTATTTAAGGACCATTAATGAAGAAGCGATAGAGGTAAAAGTTACATGAAACGGCGTAACTTCCAAGTTTGATCTAAGCAGATTTGGTACAATTTAAAAAAAAATGTTAATTGAGTAGACTTTGAAATAAGTATATAGTGGCCATAAGTAGCAGCGAATTAAGACACAAAAACAAATCAACTATTACATACCACGGTCTCATGCGTCCCCTTAGGGTTCCACGAGCTAAAATAACTTAAATTCGCAACGGTAAATAAGAAAAGTTTTGCTATTTTAATTACAAATTTAATATCTATCTTCATCTTTTATCTCAAAACCAGATTTCCATTTTAACTCTCCCAAAAAAGGTGAATTTACAACAAACGGCACGTCAAAACCAGACCCGTTACCGATTATCAATCAACGCGCAATCGATATCGATACGGTCGTTCCCACCTCGTAAATTAGTAATCGAATCGGTATAATAGGCCGGCACTAATTCGGACTCGATTTGAGACGGTTCGGGATGTGTGAATCGGTGGATACGACATGTACCTATGGTGTTTAAAACAAAGCAATTCTGTTGTTGGTGTCTTTAGGAAGAAAGAAAACATTTTAAAGACATGATTTAGGTATAGCTACATTAGATTGAAGAATTAACAAGAAGAAAAATTAATGATAAAATAATGGATAGAGAGAGATAGATAGCAAACTTCATTGTACACCATAAAAACAGACACATTAAATAAACACCAAATTATAAAGGTACAATTTGGCGGTTTTATCGCTAAGAAGCGATCTCTTCCAGGCAATCCAGGGAGAGGACAATTGAATATTTAAAAAAACATTACCCCCCTTCTGGCTCATTCGGGTAAATATATACTCAACATCAAATAAACCGCACCTTCCACGACGCGAACTTTAACGATTTTCTTCTGACACAATTATGGTGCCCCAACAATATTGGTGTTATTTGAAAGCCCAATAAATATCCTTAAAGAAAAACACATTTAATTTCTTAATAAATGATTAACATATACCATAAATGTGACTTGAAAAAATACCTCACTTTGGGCCCACCTATGGGATCAATTAGACCATTTTCTATGGTTATAAAACCAAATAATGATTTCACGTGTCCTCTTTAACAGATGGATAGCAATTAAACCCAACTTAACAGTTTTATAGCCATAAAAGTTGGCTCTAGCGTAACTACCTATTTTTTGAATAAGTGACTCTGGATCCTTCTAAAGACACATTTTTGGGGTAAAAACCTTTCCTTTAATGAAATGAAGGTTAGAACTAGGCTTTTAAATGGTACCAATATTGATGGGAAGTGGGGATGCATACGTTTGAAAATGCTTGTCGCGGGAGGTGCGATTTATTTGACGTCGAGTGTAGTTTGTCTTTTAGTTATTATCATAATGATAAAATACACTTTTGCGTGTGATACAAAATTTTACATGGTCAAAGTTTATCTTAATAATACACTCATTTATTACCTAAAATAATTTAGTAGAGTTCAGTTACTAAATTTTGCTTAGGTCTAATGTATATTATACAAGCTAATAAGCATTTTAAACAGAATTCATTCATTTATTTCATCATAATCAAGCTAATTCTAACCTAAGCGTACTAGTTAAACTTAATTGAAAACTATTTCCACTACATTCCATTTGGTACAAGGCCAGCTTAAATATGAATTTATTGGTTTATTTAATACTTTTTACGACAATCACATGTTTCTATTATATAAAAAAAGTATTCATGAATTTATTCGTTCATTTACATACATCGATAATAAGACAGATGTCTCATTGCAATTTGAATATTCAAAACGTGAAATGCCATTTTTTCAATTAAGTTATTTATCAATAAAACCAAGTGTTTATTGTAATTTTGAGGGCATTATCATTTTAACAGCTATTTTGAGTGAAACAGGTGACTATCGGTATGCAATACTGTGCCAAAAATATGTATTATTGATATTATTTTGCTTGTAGTTTTATACATTCGTAGATGAATTATGTTTGGCCACTAATAAGACGAAAAAAATATTGTAATTAAAAAAATAAATGTTTTTTTTAATGATGAAGATGTTCAGATGTTAATTGAAGAAAGTTTTGTTTTTCCAACTGACATTTTGGTTTAAAAATTTAGTAGCGATTTGACAAAATATTTTTAACTTTATGCACTTTTTGAGGCCTTAAAAATCCTATATTATGTCTTATTCCCAGACAGGATATACAATAGTAAAATTATTTGTTTATTTTTTTTCGAGTTTGATTAGTTTGATTGAATTTTTCATAAGACATAATTAGACAGGCCTAACGTTGTTACAAGCCACACGACGGAAGAAGAATACATAAAATGTTTAAGGTTTTAATTCTGCCACATCCAAATATCTTTTGATTCATAACTCAACGCATCACAACTTTTGACAGTACAAAAATCAATTCAAATGCAACCTTAACCCTTCAAATATTCAATTCAAAATACATTAACAATACTCTTATGAATCTAAGTACTCGAGTGTGAAATTTTTATGTTTCCATAATAACTTTGTTTTAATCAATTTGATACGATTATTGACTTTTTGTATCATGTTCAGGTGAGACTGCTTTAGAAGAAATAATATAATTTTAGCCTTATTTTAGCATTGTTAAAATAATAGATACTCTTTCTTGAATACCGCACAAAAACCAACGAATAAAAATCACAAAAATTTGAAAACCCATATTATGTAATAATTGCAATTTTGTAAAAAAAAATTTGAGTCTGAAGTGCTGTCGACTCTACCTCATAAAATTACTTTATAATATTTAATTTCCATCAGTGCGTATTATATTTAAGTCCAATTTAAAAATAAACTACCAACAATTTTATTTACATAAGATATTATGCAAAATTAATATTAACCTTTGACATTAAGCATTTGTTTCTTAATTTTACTTACTTTAGCGAATTGAAAAGATGTTTTATTGGTTACTGAATAAATAAAAAATAAATACAGAAATATAAATAATAGGTTTGTTTATGTAATACATTAACTACTCCACAGATGTCCACAAAACGTAAGATTGTTTGTATTTTATTTCACCAAGAGAAAGGACAGGATCAAATATTGCACCGCCTGTATGCAAAAAACTGATTGATTTGTTTAAAAAAAAGCTTTTAACTTAATTTCATATGGAATTTAATCGTGGAGGTTACAATACGATTTATACTTCAAATGGATCATTTTTGATACATCAATCATTTTATATACACAAAGTGAGTTTTTCGCTAGTGAAAATTAGCGGACTGTGATCTCGTGGCGCCACATTGACGCTTCTTGACTTATTTATTAGATTTGTTAAAAATAACAAGAACAAATTAACTGTTACCGCATTTGTTATATAAAATACTAGCTGACCCGGTGAACTTTGTTCCGCCTTAATGGCAATAAATAAGCAGACTTCTTTTTTATTTCGAACGGGATAAAAAGTATCCTATGTCCTTCTCCTGGCTCTAAACTACCTCCCTGACAATTTTCAGCTAAATCGGTTCAGCCGTTCTTGAGTTAGGTATAAGTGGAGTAACTAACACGACTTTCTTTTATATATATAGATATGTTATGTCCAGTAAAATAGAAATGTTATAGTTACGACTATAATCAAGTTACCTAATTTTTTTGAGACAAAAATAGTACTTGAATTGTATTTTCAGGTCATAATAACTGCTCATTAAAAATATTGTTCAATTTTATAGCCTTGTTGTTTTTATCTTTAGAATTTATAAGAAGACAATCCGACTGTAAATGTCAATGAGAAATACAGCTCGGACGATGCGTACAATTGCAGTTTTATACTTAAAAACAAAAAAAGCTATAAAAATTAGCACGCTCTCCTTTCTGTTTTTATGTGTTTTAGTGCCCAATTATTTGTAGAAAGTTTGTTGATTTCTATGAAAGTATTTATCGGTAATAAATATAAATCTTTTTAATGACATGTAGGTAAAGCTAAACATAAACTTATAAAAATTGCTAGAATTATGAGTAATGATATTTCACGAATTCAAAATCAATAAATTTAAAGCAATAATTATTGCCGTTTTTAAAAGTGCAATGTCATTTGCACAAATTGTTTTTTGTTTCACAAAATGAAACAAGAAATTGTATGTCATAAAAAGTATTCGTTTTTATATTTTTCATCATTGGGGTACAATCTTAGGTTGCCTTCAAACTTTATCACACAGACATACGTATATTCATTAATTATTAATTAACCTTTAAGCACCATTATCACCCTGCCTCAGGGTTTTTCGTAACGTCTTCTTAAAGTTTCATTTACAACAACCGTATTCAAAAAGTTTATAATTATATTTTATACAAGGGATATTTTTACTGATAACATAAAATACGCCCTTAGGTGATCCGGTATAGTGGTGACTCTACAATCTACATGCGTTTTCTAGGAATTATCTAGAATACCTGAACCATACAGATTGTTGGTAACAGATAAATGAAAATAAAAATATGATTGCTTAAAAAATAAAATGCAATTTGACTCTTATACGCACGTTTTTGACTAGTAATCAAGTCCGGTCAATCTTTTTGTATTATAAATTATTAATGAATAGTCAAAGATACAGTAATCAACAAAAAACAAACGCAAGAAGCCTTTGCTTTAGTACGTTAGAGCAGCCGGCACCACTATTTGTCAATATCACAGAAATCGTTAAGCTTCAACCACACAAACGCGTGTAGATCGCCGTTGCCGGCGCGATCAAAGGCCAATGACAGGTCGCACGACCCATGACAGTTACGCGACCTGTCATTTCCCTATGATCGCGCTGGCGATGGCGATCTGCAAGCGACGTTGTGGTTGAAGCATTACCTCAGTATAAGGTACAGCAGAATAAAAAAAAAGTGAAGCATAAAAAGAGACAGAGACAGCTCCAACAGCCTCCTGGCGGCGATAGGGAGTTGCTATTGCTGTCCTATATTGAGACACTGGAACAGCGTCCATGTCGGCTCGAGACCTGCTCGGGTAAATGTAAAGTAGGTTAGGTTTTCTTTTTCCACTCTCTTTGTTTTAATTACTAACACTAGCTTATAAGTACATCTGTAACTACTAACCCACTATGGAAATATTTTTTTCTGAAATAAAAAAATATTATTATTATTATAAAAAAATCACTTACCTCTTCCCATTTCTCCTTCTCCTCTTCGTCGCATACACGGTCCCAAGCTGGCTAGAGTGAGGCTGCGGCGGCGGTCGGAGCAGGCCAGTTTCCACGCACCCATCGAGCGTGTACGTCGACTGCCCCCCCCACCCGCCGCACAGCAACTTCGGCTCAGCGGCTATCTTGACGGCCGTCGGACACACCGAATCTAGAGCACTCTCATCGAGCCCAAACTGGAGCAGCGATGACTTGTCTACCTCATCGAACTTCTTCCCTCTCTCATCTAGATTAAACGGTAGAAAACCCAGCGGTTTCGACTCTAACACGTCATAGGTCTTTTCGATCACGTTGCTCTTTATTTTTGCTNTTTTTGCAGTTTTGATCGTAGAGGATTCTAGAGCGTTTTCATCAAGGCCGAACTGGAGGAACCCCGTTGTTAAGGATTTTGGCTCCAGAACGCTGTCATTGATCACGCTTGCCTTTATAGGTTCTATAGTTTTAAGACCCGTTGTCAAAACTGGGGCAGATCCGGTTAATCCGAATTGGAGGAAGCTCGACGTCAAGGGCTTAGGCTCCAGTGCGACGTCATTTAGATAAGGTTTGTCAATGTTATTCGTTGGCTCGATGGGTCTCGTCTTGACCGCCGTATTTGCTTCTGTGACAGGCTCAAAAGCAGATTTGACGAGGCCGAAGTGAAGCAGATTGGCCGAAACGGGTTTGGGCTCCAGTATAATTCTTTCATGTACGAATGTTCGGTCAACACTGGACGCACTGTTTGTCTCTAGAACCGTTATGGCCGTTGTGTCTCCAGTTGAAGCTGGTTCTGGAGCTGCTTCATCGAGAATATACACTTTAGGCTCCAGAATAACACTTTTGGAAAACCGAAAGAAAATAAAGTTCTTTTGTTTTTACACTATCTACTTTATTTTATAATGGTTGATTGCCACTGAATTTTTAGAAACAACTTTATAATTGAAGTGCACTTTATAAATTTAAATGAGCAATTAAAAAAATATCCGTTCCTTAAAAATCACACTCAGTATTGCACTAGCACGTGGGTTTGGTTAAAAAGTCAAGAACTGTTATAATAATCACTGGGTTTGAGCACTTGTTATTAGTAGATACAATTAATTTATTGTGGTTTTTTTCTAATTAAACGATGTGATTTATAATGCACTCCAATTTGATCTTTGGCTAGCTGTATCCAATAACTTTATTTTAATATTATTAATATTTATTTATATCTACAATTATGCAAATAATACAACGCGATATGAAATCAACAGTGATATCTAATCGATTTAATTAAATACCCTTGTTCTTGATTGATTGGTCTGATGAAAGTGATTATTTATAATCAATTAATGTTGATTGCACTCTTTAATTAAACTATCATCGAATCCGTTACTGGACGTACGGAGTGAATGAAATATTTTTGACAAAATTTCTATTATTTTAAAAATAACCTTGTCAGGGAATCCAATGTTTTGTTATCCGTAGCTATTTTTATAAATTTGGAAGAAGTTTGAGCGAAAACACACACGAGGAATCCTAATTGGAAGAATCTAGTTTTTTAATTACGAATTTAAGTTTGGATCTTAACTACTAATCACTTCATATTTGTTTTTGCTCGTCTTTATATAACGCGGTCTCGTTATGATATCGTTTTGTATCACCACTAGAGGTCACTGTATTCATGCAATCGATACTTCACAACACAACATTTATTTCAGTCACTACTTCAAAAATCCTATAAGAATCTTCATCATCTAACACGGTCACTTAGATCACTGTTCGGCGGTGTCATGTCACTTATCAGTTATCACATAGATGCGCGGTCGTCTATTGTTTTTTTAAGTGTTCACGTGCTTTTGAGGTTATGTACCGGGAGTCGACAACGCGTGGCGCTTACGGCAAGCGCCCAGTGAGGTTTAAAGCAACTATCCCCAAGACCCCTAACAGAGGTGGGAGGCGCCACATCTGGCCACGCCCCCACTTCCAAACCGCCAATCAGAGCCCCCCGGCATCATCAAAGCGCACACTGGGACGTATTGAGTGACGTACATTTTTATTTTTCCGAACAATTGCAGTTTCTTTTGCACCTTTTTTCGTCTGCGTCGTTTTGTTTTAAATCGCATAGTAACTGTTTACCGAATAGCACCCGAAATGCCAGTTTCGGAGCTGACTGTTACGAGAAAGGACAGCTTGGCATTTCCAATGTTTCAAGTGGCTATAAATATTTTAATATCTGGAAATATGAAGGCACTAAAGATTTATGTGGCTTGAAAATAAAGTTCTGTGCTATTAGCTACAGTAAAATGTACAATGAGTTTGCTCACCTGGTCTTAATTCATGTTTAAATGGTGAAAAATATAAAATAAAACTACAGTATCGACGAAAATCACAATAAGTACATTCAAAGGACCTTTTTATATTATTGATTTTCTGCATAATATTTCGTATTAGAAGAGAGCAAATGAAACCATATTTTTCTTCGGTTGACGGAAAAGTGACGTTTTATTCTTTTCTTTTATATTACTTTTTTCTGTCCTTGACAATTATTTTGTGTATTAATTTATTTTCAAATTATAAATAAAAATAGCACTTTAATAATATTATGAAATCTTTACAAGCCGCAGAAATTATTCGCACTGTACTTGATACAATATCCTTAATGCCTGAATACGTCCCCTGTCCCTCGCGATGACGTCACAAGATGGCCGCTTGGGGCGAGTTTCCACATTTTCCCCTCGACCGTGGACGGGGACGGACAAAGAAACGATTTTAGTTTATGTGTTTAATTGGCAATTTGTTGGAATAACACTGTCAACAAAAAGGGGTCGATTTCAATGTAAACAAAAAATAAACTGTACAGTTTTGACTGAAGCTGTTGTTTTTTTAACCGAGCTTGTTTGAAATATTTTTTTGTGTTTATGGAAAGATTTATTTTGATCTTTAGTATTTAAATTATCATATTAACACTATTAGTCTATGAAACAAACAAATCTATGAATCGATTTGTCATACCTAAGTATTCTAAATTAAAACAGAATACAAAATAATAATATTAGAACCATTCTTTAACTCCCAGCTAACAATAGTATAAATTGAAATAATCTATGCAAGATCTAACCTTAAAAGTACAATCTGATCTTTGTAATTTTAACGATATTTTAATTAATGTGTTTGATTTAAAAAAAAGCAGTGAATTACTCTTTTATGGACTGAGTACAAAATGAGACTTTATTACATTGCCATTTATTGATCTTTTATGATAGAGTGCCATGAAAGTCAACTTCATGTTACATGAAATCATAACAGGTATCAATGGACCCAGATTTGATGCCCTGTTATCACATAGATACCATGTTATTAATTATTAACCATCATAAAATATAGATGACAATCATAATAAGATAATTTTATTATCTCAAGTAAACATTGGTGAAATACATAGATATCTGGAAATAAAATACAAGCGTAACTAAGTAATTTGTCTCTGGTAAATTAAAAAAGATGACTAGAATGCCCTAATGATGATGATGATGATGATGATGATGATGATGAATATGTAAGTGTAATGCAGATGAACTATTTCACTTAATTAAAATGGTATGTTACTAACAGAAAACTGNGAAAAACTCAATTTAATGTAGTTCTGATAAATTTAGTACATTGGACTGGCATTGTAATAAAAAATATCAAAGCTTACAAACGTATTTTATTGTAACTTTCACCTACCATTTAGTTCAACTCTAACAGTCAAGGTTTTTACGGAAAATTCGGCTTTATCCTTACCCCCATAAATAAAAACACTGTTACCCATAAATCACCACAAACTACATTAATAGGTCCCATAAGATTAAAGCTGTAAAAGTTATGGTAGAATAAAAAATCTGGGCAAACTATGCTTTTATGATGGCATATAAAACTATTTGATAAAGCCAAAATACTATTCAGGATTTAATTGCTACTGTAAAGTATTAAGAATGAGTCAGGTCTTAATAAAGATACGATCTAAGCTTGACTTGTGACAAGAAAGTTTTTAGAATTTTAATTTTAGTTAAAAAATTTAGTTTAATATTTACAGACGAGAACTTTATGAAATTTAATTTATTTATCATGAAATTATTCTAATGAATCTGACATATTGAAATAAGTAGTCAATTCTATCAAACTATTTTATTATGATATTATCACAACGGTCTCTGTCCTTTAAAAATACGGTCAATCGAACATAAACCTCCTTTTTTGAAGTCCGTTAAAAAGTACGTGTTGGTCTTGACCAATATAGAGTAGCTTGAAGACTATTATTCTTTATTTTATCACTTCGCTTGTAAACACATTAATAACTACACCGAGAACGTAATTTATAGAACAGCACGATCATTTATTAAAAAAAAAATTGAAAATTAATTCTTAAATACACAGAAATGTGTTAATTCGAGTAAAATAACATGTTAAAAAGTGATTACACGTAGTCATTTGATTTTCACGCACGTTGATCGTGATTTCGTGCACTGTTGTCGCACACGTTAGCACGGCGCAAGCTTTCGTGTTCGCACTTGTATTAAATATAAGAATATTGTGGTTTCTTAATAATGTAGAGGTAATAAGATACGATTTGAAATAACTATATTATAGACCAGTCAGCGTTAAATAGTTCATGACACCCAAAGTAGCCAAAAAGTTCGCAACACGTCCTTGTTGCAATGAGGACTATCGTTTTTATACTTAACAATTGGCACCCCTGGCGATTGACAGGACCTTACTCTACAGTGGCGCCATCTTGATGAGTGCAAATGCGATAGTCCTCCTACCACTTTCGCGCTCACCAGTTGGCGCCACTGTCTTCGCTACTAGCAAGTGACAGGACCTTACTCTACAGTGGCGCTAACTGGTGATCGCTAAAACGATAGCCCTCATTGCAATAAGGTCGTGTTATCAACTTTTTGGCCACTTTGGGTGTCACGCACTACATATTTGAGGCTATGTGTGCTAAATGAAAATTTGAACTCAGATATTTCATATGAAGATAATACAGATTGAGGAGATTGGTAAACGTAACAGATTTAAACGACATAATTGAAATTAAATAAATTACGGTGCATAGTGGACAATAATGCTTCTCAGAGAAACAGTTTCTGATGGTGAAAAATCTGTGGTTTAAAATTTGTTTCAACCTACTAATTACTGCCTACCGTAACAGCATATTGATGCCTGCCAGTATAATTTATTCTTCTGTTTGAAAAAAATAATAACGAAGTATGAAAATTACCAATATTCATATTTAATTGAAGATGTTATCTATCGTAGACTATTATCCTGAAATTGGTAAACCAATAGCATTATTCATAACTTATACAATCTTAATCTTGATTAACTATTCAAAATAGATCTTTATTGCAATGCAATAAAATGTAAACTGGTATTTATTCAGATTTCGCTTGCAGTGTTATTGTTTACGAATTTTCGGCAAACAAGCGTCGTCGGACTGAAATGTTAAACATAATATGATTTATGTTGCCCCTCCTGCCTGCGGTAAATCACGGCGGAATTGCCGAAACTCACGCATTTTACGAATGTCTACTTTGGGGGGTGGTGGGGTGGGTCATAAGCTGAAGCGAGAGCGGATATGAAAACGTAATTATAGCAAAAAATAATATTCTTCCATTAAAAATAGTTATCTAGTCGAACATACAGTCACATTAATTCAACACACAACAACACCATGTTCAATATTAAAAGACGTGTCACTATCTCCTTGTATCATAATATTGTTAATGTAGATTTTTTTCACCATATTCGTTTTCATCGTAAACAGCTTAGGGCTAATGATAGCTCTTATTGTGCCAGTTTACTGTACAACATTCAGGCTGGGTTGCACCATCTTACTTTAACTTTGACAAACGTCATAAATCTGTCAAATTCCATACGAAAAACGCCGGTTATCGTTATAGTTACGGTCAAAGAAAGGTGGTGCAATTCAGCCTTAGTACTTTTTTAGTGAAACGATTTTTTTCTTCTGCATAATTTATCATCATCGTCATCATCATTTCAGCCATAGGACGTCCACTGCTGAACATAGGCCTCCCCCATAACTTTGCACGTTGATCGATTGGTAGCGGCCTGCGTCCAGTGCTTCCTTGCTACCTTTACGATGTCGTCGGTTATGTATAGTAATCCAATAATTCAATGTCAAAAATTATGCAATGTCATCATCAGGTCAATTACTCTTCAAACACAGCTCTCTCCAATTTACTTGGGGCAAATGTAGGATTTGGCCCACACTTCCCACTCTGGCCAAGCGGGTTGGAGAGGCCTCATGTTCGCATACTCCAATCTCTATCAGTAGGAAGAGTAGAGGTAGACTTACTACTCTACTTCTAAATCTTTAGAGCTTGTTAGCTCTACATCTCTACGTAGTTTTCAAAGAAAAACTAACAATAATATAACTTGGACCAAACGCCAAATAGTAAAATTTTAGGGACAAGTGAGCAGGTAAAAGCTGTATAATTTTTTTATTATTCGAGTGTCGTATAGAAGTAATAACTCCTGGTTAGTATGATGTCACTTTCATGAAATTAAAAAGGCCTATATTAACATAATTTATGCATAGTTAAAAATAGGTCGCAATAAAATTGCTAAATTATGTTCGGAGGTACATGTTAATAGTTTAATTAATTTAATTAAGTATCGTGTGCCTAGTAATGAATTAATTTAAAGTAATTGTAAGTGGAAAATAACTTAGGTACTTAAGTATTTATAAAATTGGAATGGTAAAGTTCAGAATCGACCTTTAAAGAATTGACAAGTGCAACTTGATTTATTCAGAAGTAGGTATATTTTGTTTTGTAAAATCAAGAAGATGACCTCATAAACGCTAGATGCAGGCCGCTGCCATCGGCCAATCTGGAAACCATTGGATGAGTTATACATAGACATGCTATGCTATGACGTCCTATGGCTATGATGATGATTATTCAGATTTGAATTATATTGAACTAAATAGAAAAGGTTTTATGAGGATTTGAATAGTTCGGCTACATGACATCAATATTCCAGATTAGATATTTTTAGGAGACACAAATTGAAAAGTTACCTACTGGTGACTCGGTCTTTATGTAAGTTAGTAGATTGCAATCTACGTATTAGTATAATAATTTTTTTTTGAAGTAAAAGCTAGGTTTAAATAAATAATGTAATTCATACCTACATAAACCAAAAATAATCTTTTAAACAAAAAGCAAACGAAATTTTGATACAACTAGCGACATCTGAGGGTGCCACTCGGTTTTACGAACAGGTAGAGTATTGCTTGGGGTGGTTCGTGCTTTCACCCCTAGCTTAGGCAAAGTTGAATCGATAATAACCAAGCAGCTTTCTTTTCTGACTTTTTTCAAGCTGTATATTTAATAGGAAAGTAGGAAAATTACGTAAAAAAAAATTTTCATTCCACTAATTAAAAACATAAATCTAGAGCAGTATTAATCAATCAATAACATGCTTGAATCTATGCTTGAGTTTGAAATTAATTCTGTGCCTCGTTGGTATGTAATATGAGTCATATAATAGGCTGGTTGGTAAGTTCTTCTACTGTAAAGTATCTCTATGCTTAACACAGCTACTTACAGTTCAACTTTCCTTAACTTGCGTTAAATAAATTATAATAGGCATTTTTAAGTATGAACGAACAAAGGAACGTGTATGATATTGTTATTTTGGGACTAAATTATTATAATTCAAAATGACTATCACTTTAAAATTTAAAAATCCGAAAATTATATCGAATCATTTATATTTGGATCACAATCAAGTGGTTATAATAATGAGGACTGCATAATTCCCAAAAATACTTTGTGGCGATCAAAAATTCAAGAAATCGCCGAGCAATTCTTTAATTCGATCAATTTCAGTCGTCCTTCGGGCAATTCGAATACCGAACATATGCCACGAGAAATTTCACCGATAATCGACCCTAATTCGATTCGATTTAAATGGATAAGTCCGAATTTTTTTGTGCACCGGCGCCGCTGAGCTGTCAATCAAACTGCGCTGCATATTATTATAAAAGGTATTGTATTCGGAAAAAAACGCCGAATTTCGGCATCGACAGGCATTTTTTACCATATCTAATTGCGTATGCTGAAAGATAAAAGAAGACAGCCAGAACACGTAGCTGTTCCGTCAAGTTCAAAAATTAATTACAATTATTGATGTAGGTTATTTTGGTACATAATGCTATAAAAAAAAATTTTTAGAAAGTTGTTCTTTTTACTCTTGTTTCTAACGGATATCAAGTTCCTTATAAACTAGCTGAACGAAGACTATACCTACATACTAGTTGTACTATTGTACCCACACCTAATCGTCCCTTTTGCCTCTAAAGAGTAAATAAGAGAGTGTAATACTCCTGCAGTGAAGACTAAATGACCTGATGTTAAGTATAACTTTTTTGACAAGAATGGTAGCAATGATGATGATGATTTCTCTTACTTATACAGCCAGGGAGTGGAGTGTAGGCCCAATACTCCCTTTTTGCTCTTATAAATAATTAGAGAGGCTCGTCCTTCTGCAATGGAGACTTACGCCCGTATTCACAAAATTACTATGACGGCTCACAGTGCGCGTGAACGCACAGGGTTACACACGAATCAATCACAGAGCTCTATTCAACGCTGTGCGTACGATTTTCTGCTTCACTTAAGAAAGCATTGTTTGTGAATACGGGTGTAAATAACTGTTAATGACGATGGGTTGTCTGTTCTCCCTTTGCTGTGGTATGTCCTGCGGCCCCGTAATTGTTCGGCTAGGCGGGCGACGTAAAACCACGTTCATTATTACAGTCCTTTTTTATAAATTAGACTTATCCCTAATCTCATATTGACACGGTAATGAGACCGAAATATTGTACGAAACTTCTCGAGAACTGTGGAGACGCCTGTTGTTGTGGTGCCGGTAGTTTTTTTAGATCTTCATGTGTGGTAAATGGAGTAGTAATTCGCTATTTTTTCAAACTCAGAGGACCGATAACTACTTAGTGTAATACGTAGAATGTACCTAGATGCGACTTTGAACTACTTTTTAACCGACTTCAAAAAAGGAGCAGGATCACAATTCGACTGAATATTTTTTTATTAAAATCGTGTCCGAAGATTTTTGTCCGACAGTGGACGTCTTTCGATTGAAAGTTATTTGTATACTTTCACAATTTTTTAATTGGGCACTGACAACCATTTTATGCCGTACAAGTAAGTACCTATCGAGATAATCCCTTACTGAAGTGATGAAGGTGAACTCAGAATACTATCCAAGTAATTTCACAAGCGGAAACGTTGCTTACATGTTTCTATTTTAAATTACAACCTTATTTCATCCCACAAAGAGTTCAGTTATCGAGAGTTATTTCTTCGCCGATCCTTGCAGATAACAGCTAACCCATTACCCGTTTAAATTTGAACAAAACTAATATCATCTCCCCTCATTTTGTTGTTCTCATCCCGCCACCGGACGGATTTGGTTCCGTGAAACTAATCAGTATAAATAGGTAAATTGACACGCTCACGCGATGGCCCGACAAACGCCGATCTGGCTCCGGTTATGATATGTAAGGCAAGAACTAATTTCGTATTTGGATATGTATTTTGGTTCGGGCTGTTGTACAGAAGGATGGAAATTGTAAATCTGTTACCTGATTTCAATAATCGGTGGTTGCTGTGCGATAAACGGCCAGTCAGATGTGGTTCACTTCTTGGCGATTTTGAAAGCACATGCTTTCAAATTCATATTCTTTATTGCTCCATGTTGATATACAAAGGTTCTCAGATAGACATAGACCCATAACATGAGTCTATGTTTTTCCATAGGGTTATAATATGTAGTATAACCCTGGAGTAGTTTAGCAGTCGTGAAAAATTAATCGCTACTCCAATTTTTACATAGGTAGGTATTTTGTATTTCTTGTAATTTTCAGTTTTGTATTTGTTGTAGAGTATTTATTAATCTAATGGTATACTAATCTCCAAATTACATTCCCTTTTTCCGATGTGGCNTCTGCCGGTGTGTGTAGTTATAGTTACGGTCAAAGAAAGGTGGTGCAACTCAGCCTTAGTACTTTTTTATTAAAACGATTTTTTTTCTGCATAATTTATGTATAGTAATCCAATAAAATTATGCAATGTCATCATCAGGTTCAATCATCATCAATTACTCTTCACTTCAAGAACTCAGCTACGTACGATTTAGATTACACTTCCCACTCTGGCCAAACGGGTTGGGGAGGCCTCATGTTCGCATAATTTCCAATCTCCATCAATAGGAAGAGTAGAGGTAGACTTACTACTCTACTTCTAAATCCTTAGAGCTTGTTAGCTCTACATCTCTACGTAGTTTTCAAAGAAAAACTAACAATAATATAACTTGGACCAAACGCCAAATAGTAAAATTTTAGGGACAAGTGAGCAGGTAAAAGCTGTATAATTTTTTTATTATTCGAGTGTCGTATAGAAGTAATAACTCCTGGTTAGTATGATGTCACTTTCATGAAATTAAAAAGGCCTATATTAACATAATTTATGCATAGTTAAAAATAGGTCGCAATAAAATTGCTAAATTATGTTCGGAGGTACATGTTAATAGTTTAATTAATTTAATTAATTATCGTGTGCCTAGTAACGAATTAATTTGAAGTAATTAAGTGGAAAAGAACTTACTTAAGTATTTATTAAATTGGACTGGTAAAGTCCAGAATCGACCTTTAAAGAGTTGACAAGTGCTACTTGATTTATTCAGAAGTATATTTTTTTTTGTAAAATCAAGAAGATGACCTCATAAACGTTGGACGCAGGCCGCTGCCAATCGGCCAATCTGGAAATCATTCATATTACGATTATACACAGATATAATAATTATGTTCAGCAGTGGACATCCTGTGGCTGAAATAATGATGATGAAGATTTGTATTACTAAATCGAACTAGAAAAATTTGTTAGTATAAATATTGCAGACTGGATTAGATGGAATGGAAATATGTCAAAATGTACTGACGATTTTTTCTGAGATTAATATTTACTCTTGTTTGGTTGAATCCACCCTAACTTAGTAGGTTGCAAAATTGCAATCTATGTGTTTGTATATATTTTTTTGTTTTTTAGTAAAAGCCTAAAATGATCTCTATAAACAAAAGGCATACGAAATTTCGATACAACTAGCGACATCTGAGGGTGCCACTCGGTTCTACGAACAGGTAGAGTATTGCTTGGGGTGGTTCGTGCTTTCACCCCTAGCTTAGGCAAAGTTGAATCGATAATAACCAAGCAGCTTTGAGTGAAGATCGGACTTTTGTCATGCTGTATATTTAATAGGAAAGTAGGAAAATTATGTAAAAAAAATGTTCATTCCACTATTTAAAAACATAAATCTAGAGCAGTATTAATCAATCAATAACATGCTTAAATATATGCTTGAGTTTAAATTTAAATCTGTGCCTCGTTGGTATGTATTATGAGTCATATAATAGGCTGGTTGGTAAGTTCTTCTACTGTAAAGTATCTCTTTGCTTTATTACAGTTTAACTTTCCTTAGCTTACGTTAAATAAATTACAATAGTTATTTTTAGGCATGAACGAACAAAGGAACGGGTATGATATTGTTGTTTTGGGGCTAAATTATTATAATTTAAAATGACTAGGGTCATTTCGCCTGTTCGCGTCCATTTAGTGCAGTTGGCAAGTTTGACGGCGATAATAAAAATGCCCCAGCACTCTTTTCTATGACAAATTTGTGTAATGTATTCATTATATATTCTATTTCNCTTACCCTAATCAATAACCGCGAAATCCCAGAAACATGAAAAAAAGATACTCGTAGTTGGACGATCTATAAGATTGTGGTAAGCTATTGGATGATTGGATAAAGTGATTGCACTTACCTAGGTATGTATTTGTATAGTTTTTTGTAAAAATATCTCTACAATAGCAAAAGTTTGTCACAGCTGACAAATAAGAAAAGGGTTAACGAAGACAAAAAAGTTTTATGACAAAAACTTATTAACAATAGACTTTTCTTCTAAAAATATTAAACATTGGCACTATTAATTTCACTGCCATCAATATTACAAATACTTATAATATAAAATATCCACCATCAGTACATATTTTTTCGTAAACGCTCAAAAGGCAACATTTAATCAAAAGTAATTCAATAACACAAGAGAAAATAATTTAAAATGACAGCAAACTGTTGTGACTATAAATGATTTTCATTAACTTCTGACAGAATAAAATATTCGACTGTGAATCTTATTGTTAAAAGAATAAGGGAGGTTATAAGTAGGTAATTTTTCTGTATACTCATGTTACACAGTTGCAAACATTAAGTCCGTTTTGTACACTAATGTCTTGGGCAACCTTTAAGTATACAAAAAATAGCATGTAACAGTTTTGTCTTTGTTAAAACTGACGTTGAAAAGTTTGATAGTTTAAGGCGGTAGAGTTTTTCATTTTGACTTTGACTACTTATTTCCTCTAGGTTTTATAAAACGCTTGCAAAGTTGCTTTAGAATATAGATGTAGTGAGGGACAAAGTTTGGTAGGAACCTACTTAGTTTTTGACTGGTTAAGAAATATCACAAGGAAATAATTTGCAAACTACTTACATTTACTAGATGCTGAATTTACTTCTTCTTTTCGTGTCGACAACAAACTTACACTGTCAGCTTAAAACTCCGCCTCCGCTGAATTTACTAGTGCATTATTTTTAGAAGTTAATAAGTACATTGACGGACAAAATTAAATGAACCAAAGCACTTGTACCACTTTCCATTCATATTTTCTTGTAGTCGACAACCTGACCACGGACCTGACACTCATATCGCTTAATAAGACCGATAAAACGTTGTTTTATGTTCCTATTTTTTTCACATACCTAACTTGAAGATGTTTTAGGTAACTTCGACATATTTTTCAGCTTCATATTTACTTCGAAGACTGCTGAGTCCAAACAAATTGAAAATTGACTATTAATAATCTTCTTTATTCGCACCTAAGCCGTGTGGTGACGGCAGAGTAGAATACATTTGTCACCAACCCCTACTCTTCCCGCGGGTGTCGTAAGAGGCGACTTAGGGACTACACATCAAACAGAGAATGGGCAGCAGCGCTCTCTGAAAAACATCAATTTTTTAAACTGCGATCTCCAACCCGCCTGCCTAGCGTGGAGATTATGGCAAAACCCTCCACTATAGTGGAGGAGGCTCATAGTCCAGCAGTGGACTGTAAAGGGCTGTTGATGATGATTCGCACCTATCGGGTGGCATTGTAACAAAAACAAACTTTAAATTACAGAATAAGACCACCCAACTTCCGCGGTCTATTCTTGTAGTTGGTATTTCACGTCTTCAATAAACTAGCAAATTGTAAAAGCAATCAAAACCGCATTAGGAACCACCTTCGCAATGCTAACCACCAACTAATTAACGTACCAGCGAAATGATACGGACATAATGGAGGTAGATGGAGAGAAGCTAAGAAAAACTTGGAGCTTGAGAAATTTAAGCTGTGTTCAAAGTTATTTTATCGTTAACCTTCCTATACCCGCGCGTTGGTCTCTCAGACCGACAAACTAATAATTTGAAGTTTTTTCAAAAAGTATTAACTCTATGACTTTGCGGTTTTTAGTAGCTTCATGATTTGTGGCCTGCCATTGTTTAGTGTTGGGCGATCGCTGCTGCCAAGTGTATGTGTGTCACTTTTTACTGTTATTCGGTCTGTGAGACCGACGCGGGTATACGTGTAACTACTTCAGGTATGTTACTATTGTTTTATTTTACAATATTACTCAATAAAATGCATTGTCATATTTTAGTGGCGTTTCATATCAATTAAGTATTACTGTATTTTATTATTATTAATTATTTTTAACCATTTTTGTCGTCATAATGAACGAAGAAAGGATAAGGGCGCTGTTAGAATGTGAAGATTCGGACTCCAACTATGATGACCAGAGTGACAGTGATGAGGTGGTGGATAATTTAGAAGTGCAGGAGAAGAACACCGATTCTGAGCAAAAGGGTGATTTGTCACATGCAAAAAGTATTTTTATCATTATACGAGCATGAAGTTATGGTATGTTCCGGTTATTATTCCACTGAAACCACTAGTGATAAATACTGTTTTGTTCTTTTATATTACTAAGGATACTTCCATTTATTATATTTTATAGTAATTTTGTAGGCTTCAAAAGAAAAAAAAGTTTATTTTTGTTATTAAATTTAGACTGATGTAAAATTTTGTGTAAATTTTAAGTCTGATTTAAAGGCTGATTAAACCAAAATATCTATAAATATAAAATTTGTTTTAATTTTTTTATGCAATTAATACCTAAACGTATAATTTAAAGGAAATTGTAGTACAATACAGTACACAATTATACTATAAAACACGAGCTCAACTTTCGGTCTGAGAGACCGTGCGCGGGTATATGTGTAATGCTTTTTGGCGCGGGTATACGAAGGTTAAAGTTCTCTATTAGTTTGTTATTTTATTAGCTATAACTTAACAGCTTACATTATTTTCCATTGTAAACACACACTAGTGGCAAAAAAAATATTTTTCTGGGATTGGAAATTTGAATGTAAGATCCTTCTTTCACAAGCACACTACTAATCAATATTTTTTTTAGTAAGTGCTCCAATGGAAATTGATAGTCATAATTTTGGTTGCTGACATGATTTTGACTGCTTTGCTGAAGTTGTAGTCTAAAAGATGACATTTATGTCCCATAAAAGAGCTTTTAAAAACTCAGATGCAGGAAATGAATGAACGTTTTTTTATAACTTGCCAAGTGTTTTTCTCTTTCGATCAATAGATTAGATAGATATTATGTTTGTGTCTGAAAATCGTTTGTAACAACTTTTCAGAACATTTGTAACAAGGAAAATATACTATAATCAAGTTATATTTAGCAGTAGCTAGACTTCACTGGACTTCACTGAAACTTAGGCTTAGTTGCATCACCTTATTTTAACCGTGACTGTAACGATAAACGGTGCTTTTTTATGGAGTTTGACAAATTTTTGACGTTTGTTAAAATCAAAGTAAGATGGTGCAACCCGGCCTTACTGTTTGCAACTATACTGTGGTGATACGGAGAAAGAAATATCAATGTAACCGACGATATACAATTAAGTGCAGTAATGCGTTTAATTACACACAGCGTTTACTTTCATGAAAGTTGGTGGTTGGTGCCGGGATGAGCTGTGTTGCGGTCGTGGTTAGGAATATGACTATTAGGGAATTTTCTAAATAAGCATTTTTGGATTAAGGCTCAACTTATTATTATTTTCAATATTAAAACTGATTTTTCTGTTACAATTTTCATAAATTTGTATCCTATGTTCCTACATATTTTTATCACAGAAAGTCTTTATTATAAATGGCACCATACAAATATTGTACATTTTATTGAAACATTGAAGATGTTTTATTTCGAGTGCAAGTTAAATTCAAGTTAATCCATACCTAATTTGATCCACTTAAATCACATCAAATTATATCTAAAAATCAAAAAATCATAATCAAAAATATTTATTCAGTTTAGACCACAAGTGACACTTATGAACGTCAGAATATAGTAAATAATAAAAAAGAAAAGGTAGCCCTTATGGGGCACTTTACACCTAAAAAAGTACCTATTTAACTATAGGTAGGAAAACAAGTCAAGAAGAGTGGAGTTAATCAAGGTCTCATCAGCTAAATTTCTTTAGAAAGGTCGACGAAATTAAAGCGAAAAAATTCATCAGAATGAATCAATTCGAAATTCTGCCAAATTGGCCAACTTTTCAACGTACCAACATCGCACATGCACCACAACATCGGCAGTAACACACATGCGATTAATAATTTCATACTCGGAGCCATCGCGACATTTACATTGGCTACTATTGATTTATCGTGCGTACGCGCAGCTCAAGCTTTATGAAGACGCGGGTTTTTTGCAAACAAAAGTGGACAGTAATAACAATGTTGCGGTACTATTTTTAGGTATTTCAGCTGTGGTTACACATACTTGGGTTATACAGTCGACGGCATATCAAGCTATACAGGGTGAAAACGATAAGTGATCTCACTCGATTATGTCTAAACTGTACAAGATAACTGGTCACTGATCCTGAAAGAGCTTTACGAACGCAATTTTATTTTAAGAGTTTATTATTTTATAAAAAAAATAAAATTTTCTGTGGCTGACATACATTTAGTATGGAAGCTAGAAACATTGAATTTTCGGATAGATCCAGTTTATTCAGTAACCTATTATACATACGGTTTCATAGAGCTCGTGAAGCACTTTCAGGATCAATAACTAGTTTTTTGATATCTTGTATAGTTCAGAAATAATCGAGTAAGATCACATATCGTTTACACCCTGTATATTTTCGTTGCAAAATAATAACCTATGACTGCTACTTAAGATGCCACACTATTTAACTTGAGGTGTATGTGTTAAATGTCGATTTTTACTTCTTACGTACAAAGAGTAGGTACTCAATAATGTATTTACATCAAGATAGAAGGCTGTCTAGTAGTTCGATAGACAGCCTGATTTATTGTAAAGGTTGCAAAAATAGATGATAATTATTAATTATTGTATTTTGTACCATAGCAGTCACGATCTTAAATCGAAATTTAAAAACAAGTTGCTAAACAGCTTGTATTTTCCAATGTTCCAATTTCAGCAAGTTTTAACTATTTTATTAGCCAAAATTGATATGTGTTCACTTGAAGTAGGTTTTTTTTCGCCTATTTTCAGTTTTCGATCTCATTCTTAGCTGAGTATAACAACTTGTAGAGCTTACATCCCTGGTGTTACATCCCTTCCCTGAATTTAGTTCGTTCGTTTCAGCCAAATGACGTCCACTGCTGGACAAAGGCCTCCCCCAAGGTTGGAAGACGTAGCGTGGGTAGGCCTCCTACTAGGTGGACCGACGATCTGGTAAAGGTCGCGGGAAGAGCCTGGATGCGGGCAGCGCAGGACCGTTCGGAATTTAGTACGGTCACTAAATTCTGATGGTACATTCTTCTAACACCAAATTAGTATATCCGCTGAAACTAAAGTTTTTGATTCACAACTCTCCACTATTAATACTTTTCTTTTTTGATGAATCTCCTTTCTACTTTTTGTATATATTGGAGACGCCCTGGGTAGCTCTACTGGTGCGAGAGTCAGACTCCCTCAACATAGACGTTGTTGATTTGATTCCCAAAAAGGTAGTGCTTAATCGTCTCAAGTTTGTTTAAGATACTGTGTTAAAATACCGTGCTCCGAAGAGAAGAAGCCGTGTATTAATGCATAAGTAATTATGTAAAAATACCTTATACAAAACCAATTAGTTATTACCCTACTTATGCGTGCGACATTGATGAAGACCCTACTAAAATTCCACTTGGCGATAAATGAAGCAATAAAAATTAACTTATAAGCCCATTGCACTAATTATTTTGCCCGCGGCTGTGATCCGAGTGCAGGTTTGTTTGCAAGCACTTTATATTACAGCTTGCTAAGTACCTACAATCAATTAATGTTTTATCAATATTTAAGGTATTAATTAATCAAACATGGTTTAGCGAGGATTCAACGGCAATCGTTTGTCTAAGTATTACCATTGAATTTTTAATTTTAATTTACCTACCAAGTACAAACGAAGCGACTAAACTAAATCCAAACTAATTATAAATGCGACTTTTTTACTGCTGATCCAATTTACATACATTTTTGGTATAGAGATAGTTGGTTATCTTTTCTGTCACAGACCAACTCAACCGATTCACGAGGAAGGAGCCGCGGACAATTACTAGTAAATATTTTACTCTACGTAAAATTATAGAGAAAAAAAAACAAAAATATCACAATATGGAAAATAAATAATGTCAAATATTTGGACATTTTACATTGCGCCTCTTGTCCCAAACTAAGCAAAGCTTGTACTATGGGTGCTAGACCTACCTTCTTTATTTTATTTCTCGATTGTGCGAGTCAATTTCTCTATTTTACAATTTACAGACTTTACGTAGACAGCGTATCATCTTATTCAATCCACAGCTTAATTTCAAAGTAGGTTTAAGCTACATATTTTTTAATACCGACATCATCTAAACGATTTTCTATTGCACCGCACCAAGCATCTGATGTACAAGAATAGGAATAGCTACAAAGAATGTGTTCTAGAATAATTTTCACTTTAAATTAGAAATACATCTATAAATAGGCAGTATAAATGGAGGAAGGCACACTCGCGCTAGTAAAGTACCTAATTTAATTTCTTTTTTATCGTAATTCATGTTTCAAAAACAGGAAATGGAAAACTGTATCACGACATGTCCCATCAGCATTCTATCGACGTGTGCTATAACCTAACCGCCTCATTACTAGAGATGTGACAAAGTCGATAGTCGATGTTTGGTAAAAAAGTTGTTTTTTGTCAAGACGTAAGCAAACTTGAGATTTCATTTGACAAAATGCAAACCTACTTTCGAAACTGCTATCTGCACCGGCATTCCTAAATTCATAATAACTCTAACAGTACATAATGTAAAAAGCTTTTGAAATAAAATTCAACATTTTTGTATAATAAAGTAATACATGTTTATATTGATATTAAGGTAGGTAGGTAGCAAGGAGGCACTGGATGCAGGCCGCTACCAATCGTGCGATGTGGAAATCATTGGGGGAGATCTATGTTCAGAAGTCCTGTGGCTGAAATTATGATGATGATGATGATTGATATTATAAACAATCACTTGGTAATTTATTTGTATATCAAACCGGCCAATCTAGCCCGCGCAGAAAGTTCAGACTAAATTAGAGGAAAATGACCCAAAGACGATCATTCAATAAGTATACGAGTCTTTAAGGAAAAGTATGTACATTGTACATTGTACAATGCAATGTAAAATGTTAAAGTTATTAAATATACTTTTATTTCATTTTTATTTTTAATTATTTTAAGTACTAGCCTGAAAATAATTTCTAAGTTACGTCTCGATATCGACCCCATCTCTATCAACGGAGTTTCTTTAATAAAAATTCGCTGCGCGTACGACTCACCTGCGCGGCGCAATTATGCACAATCAATATCTTAATTATATCCATTTTTATTGGCCAACGCGTTAGTTTCTTGCAAAAACGAAATATAAATTAAAATAAACAGTCAACGCTTGTTGCGTTAGGTTCAAAGTGATCTTGTAATTAGAGATAATGTGTAACGATGTTTTGTTAGCGATTTTACTATTAGTTACGTAATATAAGTAAAAAACACTACATTTTGTTACCTCGTATAAATCTATTGTGCATCGACCATTGAGGGTCCCTATACGGCTGATACGGTGTTAGAAACGGCGTGTGAATCTCGATTCTTCCTGAAAGATGTATAAGGCATCGGCATTTATGGTGTCAGTATACCAGCCACAGGTGACAAACCTGTCACTTGTCATCCGCTTTGCAACGGAGGGAAGTCGAACCTTAATTTCGAACTCCTCCTTTGTTCTTCTGATTTTAGTTGCGGGTCCAATGACAGTTTAAATTTCCCCCGGGACAAATTTGACCTTCACTGGTTGGGTTTTTATAAGCGGTCAAGCTGTAGATCCTGGCTACACAGGAGTTGCAGTGGTGGGAACGAGAGGTGAGAATAGTACCGTAGTATAGCAACCACACCAGAAGCTTGCTTACTGAAACAGGACTAAATATTTTCTTTCTTTTCTCAACTCAATGACAAACTATTCCAAATTTTTATTGAACCAAAACTCCCGCAACTTTAACAGATTTTTCATTTTCAAAACAAAAATTACGAAAATGCAATCAATTATTTTTCATCATAGTTTTTATAGCAGTAAAGTAAGGAACGATCACAGATATCACCACTCATAATCAGATTTTGAATCTCGAAATTATTTTTGTCCATAGTTAATCTATTTCACAACGTCCTAAAGGAAAGGTGTTTCTGAAGGAAAAACCAATTAGCCTCCGCGCTATAGTACAAGAGGTATAGGTAAGTGAATTTTTATTACAATCCTATTTTGCATATACGACTATGTAATAAAAATGAAGAACACCCCGCCACATATTTTTGCTAAAGCTTGATTAATGTCACCACACAATGGCGGCAAAATAAATTAATAACCCTTCAAATGGATGATCTATCAGCTAAAATTGATTTAGTAATTGCATTGTGTAAACCCGTTTCGCAATTAGCTATTAATAACTATGCCATATTATTCATTAGACGGCTACTTAGTGCGTGGTTGTCAGAATAATAATAAATAGAATGCTTGAGGAAAAGATGGATTCGTTTTTTTCTTGAAAAGGTTATACGAGGTAAAGAAGTGCGTGACATTGCAAGGCGTAAGTATACTAGAATCTGACCCCAGCTTTGCCTGCGTGTATTTTCATTTCTGCCATGGATAGAATTAACGCGTTTAACCCTTTCAGACTAGGGGAGAAAAAATTAAATTTCTGAAAAATGCTCCAAAAATTACTATTTCTTTATGCAAAATATGAGAATTTCAGGCTCTTCACTGTGTTTATCTGGGGCACGGGGGCAAAACAAAACGCTGAATCTGAATCTCTCAGAATCCCAAAGGTTTGTTGAAATGAGAAGCACGAGAATTCGTGGACGTCTTTTATTTGTAACGCCTTTAATTTATGTTACCAAGTTAAAAATAGGTATCGTTATAGCAGATACTGGTTAGTTTTGGGCCAAAAAATTGGTGTGGCAGATGGAAAAATTTAATTAATAGCCGTAACATTTCGCTGGAATAATGAAGTGTCATAAGTCTTATAACCACGCAAGTTGGCAGTAAAATAAGAAGAAAGACGATACATTTCAATAAAAATGTGGTCGCCCAATACTTTTAAAGAAAGTGCATGTATTATGATAAACAAAATGGATTTTTTGTCACACACCGACACGACAAGGTTAATTCCACTATTTTATATGATAACGACACATTTAACACTATTTATTACAATTTTATACATAGTTGGTCACGGTTAAAATATTCGCATTGAACAGTTGGTTGTTTTTATATAAGTGCCTAAATTTATTGAACTTTGAAATAACAAAGAGGTTTAAAACTAAATAATTTTATATTTAATGAAAAAAGAAAAAAGATTTCGAGTATTTAATCTATATATATAAAAGAAAGTCGTGTTAGTTACTCCACTTATAACTCAAGAACGGCTGAACCGATTTAGCTGAAAATTGTCAAGGAGGTACTTTAGAGCCAGGAGAAGGACATAGGATACTTTATATCCCGTTCGAAATTAAAAAAAAGTCTGTTTATTTATTGCCATTAAGGCGGAACAAAGTTCGCCGGGTCAGCTAGTATTTTATTAAATTATGATGATAAACAAAAACTTTATTGAACGTTCACTTTTTATAAAAGGCCATAAGGTGTTTTCCTTTTTTAAGACCTCAGAAATATCACTTTATTTCTCTCATGGAAAAATAAGATATCTTTCATCTAATTATAATTACATTAAATCATTATTTTCATACTACTATAGATTTCCTATGTCGTAATATCGTAAATTAAAGTTTTATTTCCAGCAGCTGTAATATTTAATTGAAGTTCTTATATAGTGCAAAGATCACTCGATTTTATTCGTCTGACTATATTTACGACATCGTTCGCTTAATNGGATTTTTGAAAGGAGATCGGCAAAATGGACGCGAATTGGGCGATGGACGCGAACAGGCGAAATGACCCTATCACTTTAAAATTTAAAAATCCGAAAATTATATCGAATCATTTATATTTGGATCACAATCAAGTGGTTATAATAATGAGGTCTGCATAATTCCCCAAAAATACTATGTGGCGATCAAAAATTCAAGAAATCGCCGAGCAATTCTTTAATTCGATCAATTTCAGTCGTCCTTCGGGCAATCCGAATACCGAACATATGCCACGAGAAATTTCACCGATAATCGGCCCTAATTCGAATCGATTTAAATGGATAAGTCCGAATTTTTTTGTGCACCGGCGCCGCTGAGCTGTCAATCAAACTGCGCTGCATATTATTATAAAAGGTATTGTATTCGGAAAAAAACACCGAATTTCGGCATCGACAGGCATTTTTTACCATATCTAATTGCGTATGCTGAAAGATAAAAGAGGACAGCCAGAACACGTAGCTGTTCCGTCAAGTTCAAGAATTATTTACAATTCATGGAGGCTAAGTTAGTAAATATAAAAATAATATTTTATGTTATTAATATTATTAGAAATATGAAATTCGTCATTTAGTTTGTATTGTAGGCTTTCAATTAACCTCGTAAGACCGAAGAGTAAATTTTGTCGACTTCTAAGTATCGCCGAATGTGCTTTCAGAAGAACGAATAATTTGAAGTAGTAAACGCCGAGCACTTCGAGTAAAAAAATTTCTATGTTAGAGATTTTCTTTTGCATTCATATTTTCAGGGGCCCTATGTAATAGTGCATAGAGCTTATTTTAGGTAAAAAATAATAAAGAAATGTTTTCTCTTAAAAGAACATTCGGTATTACAGACTTTAAAAAGGAAAAGTAAATAAATTGATTTTATACTTTAAAATAAAACATAAATGTAACCTTCTTAATAAATTAATACTACATAAAGATACAATAATGATATTAATACATGTAACTGAAAAGGTACAGCGGTTTTTATTTTATTTAATGTTTTATAATTAGTACTTTTAAAAGTACTATCGGTTTTATGACATACACTAATGATAGGTTAGAATGTATAAGAAGTAAAGTGAAAATTCATGTTAATTATAATATTTTCTAAACTAAAAATCAGAACGTTCTCATGGTAAATTTTCTCAATCATATCATAATTTTAAAAGTCCAATACTTAATTCCATCTCAATAGAAAAAATATACAAAAATAAAACTTTCACCATCAAGACCGAATGTTCCTTGCAAAGAACTATTATTTTCAAACGAAAAAAAATCTTACCAAACTACTTCAAATTGGGAAAAATAATTTTTTTGCTTGTTTAGCAGTATTTTAACTTAAATTATACTGATCAGTTTTGCAATTAAACTACGTTAACGCGAAGAAAAAAAATTAATCGCACATCACGTCTTCTCGGACGAACCACCTTGTCAAAGGAAAATGATAATTTGACAGTGACGTTTTATTTTTTTTATATTAATAAGTTTGGATACCTGATTTTGAATACTTTAAGCCATAGACTATCACTCTTTCTTTTCGATAGGCGCGAATTTTTGAACTTAAATTTATCGCTCAAGTTTTGGTTCCTCTGAAGGCACATCCGGCGATACTTCGAAATCACCTCCGAAAATGTCTCGGCGTTACTGACTACAAAGTTTTAGTTCCTTCTGATGCACATCCGGGCTTACGAGGTTAAATGAAGCTCTATTCTATTCAATTTAAGCTATAACTTTCTAACGGATATCAAGTTTCTTTTAAACTAGCTGAACTACGAGTATACCTATAAACTAGTACCATACAAGATTGTACTATTATTCCCACCTATCCTCCCTTTTGACTTTGGTAAATAAGAGAGTGTCATCCTAATGTGGTGACTAAATAATCTGATGATAAGACAAGAATATCTATATTTAACAAAAAATATAATAATAATGATGATGATGATGATGATGATGATTATTCTTACTTACGTAGTAGACAGAGTCAGAAGTGTAGGCCAAATCCTTCCTTTTGCCTCTTATAAATTAAAGAGGGTCGTCTTCCTGCAATGGAGACTTACGTACGCCCGTATTCACAAACAACACTATGAGGTCTCACAGTGCGCGTGGACGCACAGGGTTACATACGAATCAATCACAGAGCTCTATTCAACGCTGTGCGTACGATTTGCTGCTTCACTTAAGCAAGCATTGTTTGTGAATACGGGTGTAAATAACTGTTAATGACGATGAGCTGTCTGTTCTCCCCTGGCTATGGTATGTCCTGCGGCCCCGTAATTGTTCGGCTAGGCGGGCGACGTAAAACCACGCTCATTATTACAGTCCTTTTTTATAAATTAGACTTATCCCTAATCTCATATTGACACGGTAATGAGACCGAAATATTGTACGAAACTTCTCGAGAACTGTGGAGACGACTGTTGTTGTGGTGCCGGCAGTTTTTTTGGGTCTTCATGTGTGGTAAATGGAACATTCGCTATTTTTTCATTATTTGCGTATAATTTAGTAGATAACTAGTGAAATACGCTGAAAGCACCCAGGTCACCTAGGTGAGGCGCTGAACTATCTAGTTATTATAAAAATTCTGGAGGGAGAGCTATGACCGTCAGTGGACGTCTTTTGAATAAAAGTTGTTTGTATAATAATTTCGCAAATTGAAACTAGGGTACCTACTGACAACCATTTCAATAAGTATCATAAAATACATCATCATATTATGCAGATATTGCTTTATCTATTTATTTACTGAACTGAAGAAGTGAACTTAGAATAACTGTTCGAAGTACTATTCAAGCAATTTCTAGTTTTACCCGTGGACCTATTGTAATTTCACTTGTGGGGCATTCCACGCGAAGCGGGCAGGTAAAAAAAGTCGATGTTTCCGATTTCAGTAATATTTGAGTATGTTCTACCTATACATATTATTGATACGTGTACCAAATATTTTTGTAATATAATGACTAGTTTAAGAGTTATGGGTCTTCGAAGTTTTCGACAACCGGTTGGCATGCAGTACTTCAAAGCCGATTATGGAGTCATAAAATTATATATTAAAATAATTAAACCACGGGATTTATTACTTCATTTACCGTGCTTTTTAACTGTATTTTTGGAAACGAAAAAAAAATTATTTTTTCCTAAAAAAAATGCAAATTAATTTTTTTTCCTTGATTTTCACAAAGTTCGACCCTTTCGATTTTTTTAATTTTTTTTATTTAAATAGCTAATATTGTGTAGAACATTCATGCCAACTTTCAAAGTGGGCGTGGAAGTGGATTCGGAGCTAGACTGAAAATACTGCCGAAGGGTGGCGTCCAGCGCCGCGCCGTCGCGCTGCCGCGCCTGAAGCCCGCCGCCTGTGCGCGTTTAGTGAAACTGACAAGCAAATAAAATCACTTTTGACGGAATGTTTTGTAGATTTTTAATAACACCAAGACATTTTTAATACCTATTAAATACTAAAATACGTTATAAAATAAAGTAGTAGTAGTAAATAAAGTTGCGTTTTTCCGTATCGTGAAAAATAAATTACATTACTCGTAACTGTGAATATTTCCTAACAAAAATAGAATGAGCTGTTATTTTTATACCTTTCGAGTTACAAAAGGCGATTATGTGGGAGGCAGACGGTCGTCAGTGCTTTCATCCTATTCCTATGAAATTAAGTGGCTCATAATAATTTTTAGATATAATGAATACTAGACCTTTCATTCTATCTAGTCTTTTGAAAGGTCGTAAATTATTGGTAATTAGAAGATATTGTGGACCGGATTAATAGATCCACCAGTTAATTTAGGTCAGGACTAATACCCAGAACCGAACCGAACCGGCCGTGCCGCCCGGCATGTGCGGATACGCCATAACTAGGCTTGTGTAGTACATGTACTATGTACTAATAGGAAGCAATTCCTTTAATTAAGTGAACGAGAACGAACTATTCCGTCTTGGTCGTTCAAATCGGTCTTTTAGTTCACTTTAGTACAGCCGATCACTAATGAATAGGTGTGAACGAGACGTGAAATTGGTGACAACCGCGCGCGAGCGAGATGGATTCGGCTCTGTGAGTGTGTAGCGAGTATTTTTCGATATTGGACCATAAATGCATATGAATAAAGACTTTTTTCGTTCGATCTACCTAATAGAATCAGTGTACTAAAATGTGCTAGTTAATAGTACTAGAAGACCGAACTAGTTCATTTGACCGATTTTCGGAGTTCGGAGCGATCCTTTCAGTGTCCGAGTAAGAACAAGCCTGGCCATAACGTATTTTTTAGTATTTAATAGGTACTAAAAATGTATTGGTGTTATTAAAAATCTACAAAACATTCCGTCAAAAGTGATTTTATTTGCTTGTCAGTTTCACTAAACGCGCACAGGCGGCGGGCTTCAGGCGCGGCAGCGCGACGGCGCGGCGCTGGACGCCACCCTTCGGCAGTATTTTCAGTCTAGCTCCGAATCCACTTCCACGCCCACTTTGAAAGTTGGCATGAATGTTCTACACAATATTAGCTATTTAAATAAAAAAAATTAAAAAAATCGAAAGGGTCGAACTTTGTGAAAATCAAGGGAAAAAAATTAATTTGCATTTTTTTTAGGAAAAAATAATTTTTTTTTCGTTTCCAAAAATACAATTAAAAAGCACGGTAAATGAAGTAATAAATCCCGTGGTTTAATTATTTTAATATATAATTTTATGACTCCATAATTGGCTTTGAAGTACTGCATGCCAACCGGTTGTCGAAAACTTCGAAGACCCATAACTCTTAAACTAGTCATTATATTACAAAAATATTTGGTACACGTATCAATAATATGTATAGGTAGAACATACTCAAATTTTACTGAAATCGGAAACATCGACTTTTTTTACCTGTCCGCTTCGCGTGGAATGCTCCTTGTGGGAAAGCGTTGTTTAATAATCTATTTTCAAATACATCCTTATTTCATCCCACAAAGAGTTCTGTTATCGAGAGTTATTTCTTCGCCGATCCTTGCAGATAACAGCTAACCCATTACCCGTTTAAATTTCAACAAAACTAATATCATCTCCCCACATTTCTTGTTCTCATCCCGCCACCGGACGGATTTGGTTCCGTGAAACTAATCAGTATAAATAGGTAAATTGACACGCTCACGCGATGGCCCGACAAACGCCGATCTGGCTCCGGTTATGATATGTAAGGCAAGAACTAATTTCGTATTTGGATATGTATTTTGGTTCGGGCTGTTGTACAGAAGGATGGAAATTGAAAATCTGTTACTCCGATTTTGATAATCGATCGTTGCTGTAGGATAAACGGCCAGTCAGATTTGGTTCACTTCTTGGCGATTTTGAAAGGTTCTAACACAGACATAGACCCATAACATGGATCTATGTTTTTCCATAGGGTTATAGGGTGATCGCTATAGTAATTAGCCAATACATAGTTAATGGCCATCCTGCCTAAAATGAAACGAAACAAGCCTAATGGAAGTTATTAAGAGAGGAAAAGGGGCAAATATTTTTTCTGAGCAATACGCAGTCCAATGTAGTAATTATTTTTATCTCTTACTTATTAACAATCCAATATGCCAATAACTATGTATAAGCTAATTACCCTATGTAGTATAACCCTGGAGTAGTTTAGCAGTCATGAAAAATTAATTGCTACTCCATTTTTTTACATAGGTGTTTTGTATTTCTTGTAATGTTCAGTTTTGTATTTATTGTAGAGTATCTATTAATCTAATATACTAATCGCCAACTTAATCGAAATCCCAGAAACATTAAAAAAAAACATACTCGTAATTGGACGATCTATAAGATTGTGGTAAAAATTGGATAATTGGATAAAGTGATTGCACCTACCTATGTTGTATTTGTAAAGTTTTTTGTAAAAATATCTCTACAATGACAAAAGTTTGTCACATCTGACAAATAAGAAAATGGTTAACGAAGACAAAAAAGTTATATGACAAAAACTTCAATAGCATTTTCTTCTAAAAATATTAACATTGGCACTATTAATTTCACTCCCATCAATATTACAAATACTTACAATGTAAAATATCCACCATCAGCACAATTTTTTCGTAAACGCTCACAAAAGGCAACATTTAATCAAAAGTAATTCAATAACACAAGAGAAAATAATTTAAAATGACAGCAAACTGTTGTGACTATAAATGATTTTCATTAACTTCTGACAGAATAAAATATTCGACTGTGAATCTTATTGTTAAAAGAATAAGGGAGGTTATATTAAGTAGATATTTTTTCTGTATAGGTACTCATGTTACACAGTTGCAAACATTAAGTCCGTTTTGTACACTAATGTCTTGGGCAACCTTTAAATATACAAAAAATAGCATGTAACAGTTTTGTCTTTGTTAAAACTGACGTTGAAAAGTTTGATAGTTTAAGGCGGTAGAGTTTTTCATTTTGACTTTGACTACTTATTTCTTCCAGGGTTTGTAAAACGCTTGCAAATATACTTTAGAATATAGATGCACTGAGAAACATAGTTATAATAGGAATGTCACAAGGAAATAATTTGCAAACTAAATGTAAATACATTAAAAAGAGATTTACATTTAGTAGAGACTGAATTTACTAATGCATTATTAAAAGGTTAATACACTAACGGACAAATGAACCAAAGCAGTTGTAGGTACTTTGTATGTATATTTTCTTGTAATCAACACCCTGGCCTCACAATATCGTTTAATAAGACGTTAAAACGTTGTTTTTACGTAACTATTTTTTACATAACTTGAAGAAGTTTTAGGTAACTTCGACAGATTTTTCAGCTTCATATTTACTTCGAAGACTGCTGAGTCCAAACAAATAGAGAATTGACTACTAAAAATCTTATCTTTTTCCGCACCTCTTGGGTGTAAAGTTTGTTTTTTATATCCTTTTGTATATCCTATACATATAACAAAAAACAAACTTTACAGAAAATATTTATTAGAATAAGACCACCCAACTTCCGCGGTCTATTCTCGTAGTTGGTATTTCACGTCTTCAATAAACTAGCAAATTGTAATGGCAATCAAAACCGCATTAGGAACCACCGTCGCAATGCTAACCACCAACTAATTAACGTACCAGCGAAATGATATGGACATAATGGAGATAAGTAAAGAGAAGTAAAGTTGTAGCTTGAGAAGTGGCAAAAAAATATCTTTTCTGCTAACGAACATGTATTGAATGTAGTAATTATTTTATATTCTCTATTTTATGAAGCAACGACATAGAATAAAGCCCACCGAATGTATTTGTAGTTGATTTTTACTGCTTGCTGAAGCGTAGTCTTAAAGGGACACAAGAGGGACATAAAAGAGCTTTTAAAAGCTCGGATGCTGGAAATGAATGTCTTGTAACTTGTCAAATATTTTTGTCTTTTGATATTGATCAAATTCAAATCTATTGAGATTAAAAAAATATTTTTGTGTCTGAAAATATTTTATAACTTTTTAGAACGATAATAACAAGGAAAATAAACTATACTCTAGATATATTCAGCATTAGCTAACACTTCACTGGACTTCACTGAAACTTAGGCTTAGTTGCATCACCTTATTTTAACCGTGACTGTAACGATAACCGGTGCTTTTTTATAGAGTTTGACAAATTTTTGACGTTTGTTAAAATCAAAGTAAGATGGTGCAACCCGGCCTTACTGTTTGCAACTATACTGTGGTGATACGGAGAAAGAAATATCAATGTAACCGACGATATACAATTAAGTGCAGTAATGCGTTTAATTACACACAGCGTTTACTTTCATGAAAGTTGGTGGTTGGTGCCGGGATGAGCTGTGTTGCAGTCGTACTAATGAACATGACTTGACTTTTAGGGAATTTTCTAAATTTGCACTTTTTGATAAAGTGCTCAACTTACTCGACTTATTATTACACTATGAAAACTGATTTTTCTGTTAAACTTTGCATAAAACCATAAAGTCTTTATTATAAATGGCACCATACAAATATTGTTGATGATTGAAACATTGAAGATTTTTTATTTTAATTGCAAGTTATACCTATTTTGATTCAGTCCACTTAAATCACATCAAAGTACCTATTAACTATAGGTAGGAACACAAGCCAAGGAGATTTGAGTTAATCAAGGTTTGATCAGCTAAATTCCTATAGAAAGGTCGACGAAATGAAAGCAAAAAAATCTGCAAAATACATCAATATTAAATTATCCCAAATTGACTAACTATTCAACGTAACAACATCGCACATGCACTACAACATCGGCAGTAACACACATGCGATTCATAATTTCATACTCGGAGCCATCGCGACATTTACATTGGCTACTATTGATTTATCGTGCGTACGCGCAGCTCAAGCTTTATGAAGACGCGGGTTTTTTGCAAACAAAAGTGGACAGTAATAACAATGTTGCGGTACTATTTTTAGGTATTTCAACTGTGGTTACACAACTTGGGTTATGCAGTCGACGGCATATCAAGCTATACAGGGTGAAAACGATAAGTGATCTCACTCGATTATGTCTAAACTGTACAAGATAACTGGTCACTGATCCTGAAAGAGCTTTACGAACGCAATTTTATTTTAAGAGTTTATTATTTTATAAAAAAAATACAATTTTCTGTGGCTGACATACATTTAGTATGGAAGCTAGAAACATTGAATTTTCGGATAGATCCAGTTTATTCAGTAACCTATTATACATACGGTTTCATAGAGCTCGTGAAGCACTTTCAGGATCAGTTACTAGTTTTTTGATATCTTGTATAGTTCAGAAATAATCGAGTAAGATCACATATCGTTTCCACTCTGTATATTTTCGTTGCAAAATAATAACCTATGACTGCTACTTAAGATGCCACACTATTTAACTTGAGGTGTATGTGTTAAATGTCGATTTTTACTTCTTACGTACAAAGAGTAGGTACTCAATAATGTATTTACATCAAGATAGAAGGCTGTCTAGTAGTTCGATAGACAGCCTGATTTATTCTAAAGGTTGCAAAAATAGATGATAATTATTAATTATTATTGCATTTTTTCCATAGCAGTCACGATCTTAAATCGAAATTTAAAAACAAGTTGCTGAACAGCTATCTATTACTTAACTGTGCAAGTTTTAAATGTGTCGAGTTAAGTCGAGATTGTTGTGTTCGCTTGAACTAGGTTTTTTTTTCGCGTATTTTAAGTTTTCGATCTCATTATTAGCCATAACAACTGTAGTGCTTACATGCCTGGGGTTACATCCCATCTAAATTTAGTACCGTCACTAAATTCTGATAGTGAATCCTTCTGACACCTATTTGGTAATATCTGCTGAAACTGAAGTTTTTGATTCACAACTCTACCTACATTATTAATACTTTTCTTTTTTGATGAATCTCCTTTCTACTTTTTGTATATTTTGGAGACGCCCTGGGTAGCTCTACTGGTGCGACAGTCAGACTCCCTCAACATAGACGTTGTTGATTTGATTCCCAGAAAAGGTTTTGTTTAATCATCTCAAGTTTGTTTAAGATACTGTCTTAAAATACCGTGCTCCGAAGAGAAGAAGCCGTGTATTAATGCATAAGTAATTATGTAAAAATACCTTATACAAAACCAATTAGTTATTACCCTACTTATGCATGCGACATTGATGAAGACCCTACTAAAACTCCACTTGGCGATAAATGAAGCAATAAAAATTAACTTATAAGCCCATTGCACTAATTATTTTGCCCGCGGCTGTGATCCGAGTGCAGGTTTGTTTGCAAGCACTTTATATTACAGCTTGCTAAGTACCTACAATCAATTAATGTTTTATCAATATTTATGGTATAAATTGATCAAATATGGTTTAGCAAGGACTCAACGGCAATCGTTCGTCTAAGTATTATTATTGAATTTGAATTTACCTACCAAGTACAAACGAAGCGACTAAAATAAATTCGATTTTTTAACTGCTGATCCGATTTACATAAATTTTTGGTATAGAGATAGTTGGTACCCGAGTACATAGGATAGTTTTTATCACAGATTTTAAATCTTTTCTGTCACAGACCAACTCAACCGATTCACGAGGAAGGAGCCGCGGACAATTACTAGTAAATATTTTACTCTACGTAAAATTATAGAGAAAAAAAAAACAAAAATATCACAATATGGAAAATAAATAATGACAAATATTTGGACATTTTACATTGCGCCTTTTGTCCCAAACTAAGCAAAGCTTGTACTATGGGTGCTAGACCTACCTTCTTTATTTTATTTCTCGATTGTGCGAGTCGATTTCTCTATTTTACAATTTACAATATAGATTTTACAGACTTTACGTAGACAGCGTATCATCTTATTCAATCCACAGCTTAATTTCAAAGTACGTTTACCCTACAACTTGAAAACATATTTTTTAATACCGACATTGTCTAATCGATTTTCTATTGCACCGCACCAAGCATCTGATGTACAAGAATAGAAATACCTACAAAGAATGTGTTCTAGAATAATTTTCACTTTAAATTAGAAATACATCTATAAATAGGCAGTATAAGTGGAGGAAGGCACACTCGCGCTAGTAAAGTACCTAATTTAATTTCTTTTTTATCGTAATTCATGTTTCAAAAACAGGAAATGGAAAACTGTATCACGACATGTCCCATCAGCATTCTATCGACGTGTGCTATAACCTAACCGCCTCTTTCAAGGGATGTGACAACATACCTACTTATCGACAGTCGATGAAAAAGTTAGGTGTTACAAAACCGTTTTTTATTAATTAAAGCGTCATCACATTTTGAACGGTGGAGAGTTATTTTTAAGCTTTGAAAATTTCCAACTTTATTAGCTGTAAGAATTATCAAATCGAATCATGAATCGAAACTTCCTATGAACCGTAAGCATTCCTATTCCACTCCACCATTGGAATATTTGTGTATAAATCATATAATACTGATAATATGAACTAAACTATCTTGATACCTTATTAGAACATTGGTTCTTCCTAATCTATTGGAAGAGCCTCTCCACCTTGAAAAAAGTCTATTTACCGGGAAGAATAAAATTGATTTCATCCAGTAAGGAGTATTAAATGACCTGATGATTAACAATCTCACCTACTTATAATTGAAAAAGCGAAAGCGATTTTAATGTTAGACCTTTTGTAACCTAATTTTACCTAAGCTAGAAATTAATTTCTTAATAGCGTCTCGATATCGACCCCATCTCTATCAACGGAGTTTCTTTAATAAAAATTCGCTGCGCGTACGAATCACCTGCGCGGCGCAATTATGCACAATCAATATCTTAATTATATCCATTTTTATTGGCCGACGCGTTAGTTTCTTGCAAAAACAAAATATAAATTAAAATAAACAGTCAACGCTTGTTTATTAGAGATAATGTGTAACGATGTTTTGTTAGCGATTTAACTATTAGTAAAACAGCACTTCATTTTGTTACCTCGTATAAATCTATTGTGCAACGGCCATTGGGGGTCCCTAAGATAATGTGGTACAATAAATGTGGTCTTATATGTAAGTAAAGAGAGGTACAGCTTATCTCCCAAGCGCTGCTGGCATGTGAATCTCGATTCTTCTTGAAAGATGTGCAAGACATCAGCTATTCATAATATTCATGGTGTGTACCAGCTACACCAAAAGCTTGCTATAGGTACTGAAAAAAGACGAAACGAATTCTGTTCTGAACTCAATGGCAAGCTGTTTAAATTTTTACAAAACGTCAGGCATTTATTATTTTCTATCATAGTTTTTATAGCAGTATGTAAGGAATGGTCACGTTTTTGTCCTAAGTACATAACTTAGTACATCTATTTCACAACGTTTTAAAGGAAAGGTGTTTCTGAAGGAAAAACCAAATAGCCTCCGCGCTATAGTACAAGAGGTATAGGTAAGTGAATTTTTATTACAATCCTATTTTGCATATACGACTATGTAATAAAAATGCAGAACACCCCGCTACATATTTTTGCTAAAGATTGATTAATGTCACCACACAATGGCGGCAAAATAAATTAATAACCCTTCAAATGGATGATCTATCAGCTACAATGATTTAGTAATGGCATTGTGTAAACCCGTTTCGCAATTAGCTATTAATAACTATGGCATATTATACATTAGACGGCTACTTAGTACGTGGTTGTCAGAATGATAATAAATACAATGCTTGAGGAAAAGATGGATTCGTTTTTTACTGGAAAAGGTTATACGAGGTAAAGAAGTGCGTGACATTGCAAGGCGTAAGTAAGTATACTAGAATCTGACCCCAGCTTTGCCTGCGTGTATTTTGGTCTGCCAGCATAGAATGAATTTATCGCACTTGACCCTTTCAGAGTAGGGGAGAAAAAATTAAATTTCTGAAAAATGCTCCAAAAATTACTTATTTCTTTTTGCAAAATATGAAAATTTCAGGCTCTTCACTGTGTTTATCTGGGGCACGGGGGCAAAACAAAACGCTGAATCTGAATCTCTCAGAATCCCAAAGGTTTGTTGAAATGAGAAGCACGAGAACTCGTGGACGTCTTTTATTTGTAACGCCTTTAATGTATGTTACCAAGTTAAAAATAGGTATCGTTATAGCAGATACTGGTTAGTTTTGGGCCAAAAAATTGGTGTGGCAGATGGAAAAATTTAATTAATAGCCGTAACATTTCGCTGGAATAATGAAGTGTCATAAGTCTTATAACCACGCAAGTTGGCAGTAAAATAAGAAGAAAGACGATACATTTCAATAAAAATGTTGTCGCCCAATACTTTTAAAGAAAGTGCATGTATTATGATAAACAAAATGGATTTTTTGTCACACACCGACACGACAAGGTTAATTCCACTATTTTATATGATAACGACACATTTAACACTATTTATTACAATTTTATACATAGTTGGTCACGGTTAAAATATTCGCATTGAACAGTTGGTTGTTTTTATATAAGTGCCTGAATTTATTGAACTTTGAAATAACAAAGAGGTTTAAAACTAAATAATTTTATATTTAATGAAAAAAGAAAAAAGATTTCGAGTATTTAATCTATATATATGTTACGGCTAAAGATAGGTGTGAACATAAACTTAAGATTAACCGGCTAAACTTAAGTTTATCTTCGACGAGGTGTTAATGTTAGTTTCTTCTATCTTTAGCCGGCTAAACTTAAGTGTAACCGCAGGCCCTTGGCTAAAAATGTAGAAGGAAATGGAAAAGGAAACAATGTAATAATGTTTAATATTTTGACACGAAAACTTTATTAAAAAATAATCATTTTTATTACACATACTTTTATGTACCTATGTAGGTATTCAAAATTACAATTATTACAATAACAAAATATTAATTACTTAAAAAAATATCTCCCTAATCATTAAAATAAAATAATAAGGTAAACCATTTGGTCATTACAGAATCTCCTGTAGGTATTTAAAATTACAAAATAAAACAAAATAAAACTCCGCCTCCGCCGGCCTGGCGCGCCCATCGAATACATTTTTAGCCGTTTCGTTTTGGCTAATGTGCACATTAGCCGGCTAAAGATGGAATATCACGACGCAAACTAACATGTTATCGAACTTTAGCTGCTTCTCGAAGATAAACTTATGTTTAGCCGGCTAATCTTAAGTTTATGTTCACAACTATCTTTAGCCGTAACATATATAAAAGAAAGTCGTGTTAGTTACTCCACTTATAACTCAAGAACGGCTGAACCGATTTAGCTGAAAATTGTCAAGGAGGTACTTTAGAGCCAGGAGAAGGACATAGGATACTTTATATCCCGTTCGAAATAAAAAAAAAGTCTGCTTATTTATTGCCATTAAGGCGGAACAAAGTTCGCCGGGTCAGCTAGTATTTTATTAAATTATGATGATAAACAAAAACTTTATTGAACGTTCACTTTTTATAAAAGGCCATAAGGTGTTTTCCTTTTTTAAGACCTCAGAAATATTACTTTATTTCTCTCATGGAAAAATAAGATATCTTTCATCTAATTATAAAGCAATGCATTAAATCATTATTTTCATACTACTATAGATTTCCTATGTCGTAATATCGTAAATTAAAGTTTTATTTCCAGCAGCTGTAATATTTAATTGAAGTTCTTATAAAGTGCAAAGATCACTCGATTTTATTCGTCTGACTATATTTACGACATCGTTCGCTTAATCACCAACGTTTTGTACAGTTGGACACGGTAATATTTATTGTGGAAAATAAGCAAAAAACGCAATAAAACGGCAATGGTGTGTTGTAGCTTGTCAAATCGATGATATTATAATAATGGGGTTAGTTTAAATAAGTTATGAAAAAGTGGTAGCAAAAATTATGTTTTTTTTAAATTAAAATATAAAGGTTTTACTAATGTTTATAATACTTTAACCGTTGGAAAAAACATACTTATTAGCTTTTGCCAGCGGCTTCGCCCGCCTTAATTTAGGTTTGTCACAGAATGTCTTTATCCATCCCAATTCTATAGTTTATATTCATCATAGACCAGTGTCTATGTCTAATTTGAAAATTTTCAAATTGGTCCAGTACTTTCGAAGCTTATTAAAGACAAACAATCAAATCTTTCATCTTTATAATAGGTAATAGTGTAGATCAGCAGGTTATTTTTGTAACCAACCATATAAATTTCGTGGTAGATCAAGTTTTACGTGTCAAAGGTACTACTTAATGCCAAAAAAAAACTTACAGAACAGCATAGGATAGTTTTTAACCCAGTTTTCGCAAGGAGGACATGCGCGAGATTGTCTCAACGTAAAATTGTGAACTACGTCAGTTTATAATATAACGCGTGAGATTGTAAATTAACAATACGTTAAGTTAGATTGTAAACTAACTACGTCAGATTATAATCTGACGGAAATCACAATTTCACCGTGACATCTTCTATGACATACCAAAATTCACTCGGACGAAGCCACGGGCAAAACTTACTAAGGTAAGTTAATAATATACACCATAGTTGNCTTTCATCTTTATAATAGGTGATAGTGTAGATCAGCAGGTTATTTTTCTCACCAACCATATAAATGTCATGGTAGATCAAGCTTTAAGTGTCAAAGGTACTACTTAATTAAAAAAAAAAACTTACAGAACAGCATAGGATAGTTTTATCCCAGTTCTTCTACATCTACAGCAAGGAGAACATGCGCGAGATTGTGTCATCGTAAAATTGTGAACTACGTCAGTTTATAATATAACGCCTGAGATTGTAAACTAACAGTAGGTTAGGTTAGATTGTAATCTAACTACGTCATATTATAATATGACGGAAATCACAATTTCACCGTGATATCTATCTTCTATGACATACCAAAATTCACTCGGACGAAGCCACGGGCAAAACTTACTAAGGTAAGTTAATAATATACACCATAGTTGTATGCTAACAACGACACCTTTATTTCAATTACTACACTGTCTTTATAATATTCCGCCTGATCGTTAGTAGCCGACAAAAGGACTTCAAGGAATAAGAAACGAATGTTCCTTCAAACATGTTTTTTGAGTTATCTGACACGTGGTATCTTCGTTGAGCAAATGGTCAAAAATGAATTATTCAGGTGAAATAATACTTGGTTAAAGCTTTTGCACAGTGGAAGATAAAGCTCACCAAAAATATTTTCATGTGAAACGTTATGGTCACTTTTTGACTCGTATTGGGTAAAATACGGGACTATTCCCACCTCTCTTTCTTACCGTTACAATTCCTGTGTAGCCAGGATCTACAGCTTGACCGCCAATAAAAACCCAACCAGTGGAGGTCAAGTTTTCCCCGGGGGAAAGTTAAACTGACATTGGACCTGCAACAAAATTAATCAGAAGAACTTATGAGAAGTTTGAAGTTAAGGTTCGACTTCCCTCCAGTTCAGTCCAGTTTCGCATTGTAAAAAAGTTATCAGATGTTATGTAGAGCCAAGCTCCTAACTCCAAACGTACACGCTCTAACTCTACAAACCTTAACTAGATAAACTCTACACCTTTGTCAAAATGTGTAGCACAGTCACATAATAATTATCTAGTCCCGTGGCAAACACTATCTTAATTTTTTGGACAACACAAAAATTATATAAGGCCAAATCCTCCATTTGACGCTGGTAAATTAGTTATGGTCGTGCTCCAGGGAAGATCCAAACAATTTAAAAAAAAATTCAAGATATAGGTAACCACTATTTATGCAAGCACTATTAAACTAGTCTCATTTTCGAATATCAACGCTTTCACTGGATGCATTACTCGCAAAAACGACAATGCTCCTGAGCATTTAGTATTGAAGTGTCAAAATGACAGGCGAGCGACGCGTGAGCAGATGCGCGCGCCACGCGCGAAACCAGTTCCATATTTAAATTGTGACGCTAACGACCTCTGTGCGGTTCGCTGGTGTTTAGTATTTGTTTGTGATAATGTTGAGTGATGGTGCATTTCGCAATAGTTGTAGATTATACATATAAAGTCATCGAGTGCATGTTCTTTTGTAAAGAAGATGAGAAAAGTTTATGTTCGTTCGTTCGTTCGTTCGTTTCAGCCAAATGACGTCCACTGCTGGACAAAGGCCTCCCCCAAGGTTTTCCACAATGAACGGTCCTGCGCTGCCCGCATCCAGGCTCTTCATATTTTTAAAAATCTCGAAAGAAGTGTCAATGATTTATCAATCATTGACACTTCTTTCGAGATCAATATCAAATTAATCTATGATAATATTACCATGTGATACTTTTTGAAGACGAAAAAGTAATAGAAAAAAGAAAAGTTTTCCAATTTATTTTTCTAATTTTTTCAGTCGCATATTAGCTTCTTCAACCATACATCTCGTGTGAAATAAGATTATAATTGTAATCAAAAGTATTGATAATGTAAATACGGCCATTGGTGTAATAACTTATAGGCAAACTTAAACTCCAATAAATATAATTCCAGAAGGAATTTAAAAGGCGATCGTCATACATCTCATAAACACTTCACGGCGGCTTAATCGAAATACTTACGGCATTTAATAATTACAAAGTTGCTTCTACACGCTCGTAAATTTATCAATATTGAAATAAATAACGTATTTATGTCACATTTTTCAATTTAAGGCCTTCCATACATCTGCCCGGCATTTCTTATTTTTGTACGGGATTCGGGCGTTAAATAACAGCTGTATGACGATAAGTAGTGTAATGAACACGCAACTATGAATTAAAAGTCATTTTACTTTTACTATAATTCGTGAGTAGCGACGATTCGATGTTAATACGATCTATTCACGAGCCTTAAAATTTTAATTTAGCAATTTCTGCACCTACTTATTGTAATTATTCACATAATTTAGGTAACTCTACACCAACATCGTATCCTAAATTAACGCTAAAATAAGCGACATTCAACCATTCATTAATTACGAAAAGCTTAATTAAAATTCCAACTTTGATCTTATTTTTTGAGTATATTCCAACCTTCAAAAACAAGCATAAATGCAACGTCTCGGTTAAAACGTTCTCTATACAATTAGAGAATCCATTTTTAGCATGAAGTTAAAAGTAGTTACATAAAAAAAAACAGATCTACAGCTAGACCAAAATATGAAGTAATGTCCCAATCAAACGATCAAGTACTTACCTACGCAGAAAATGAAAAACCTACCTACCTACTTACATAAAGAGATTTTTAATTTTCTGTTTCTGGGACGTCCCGTTTAAAAAAAGCGAACTGTCAAACGTTAAGTCAAAGTATAGTCAACATAACAAACCAACACGGATTACTACGTTATAACCAGTACCTGAACTTTAGTTTCTTTGAAAAGTACCTTTTAATAACCGCTATTAATGATCTTATTCGACCTAATTGTCACTTCGCATTACTTCGGCACTCATTAATGCTAGATTATTATCTCCGACGGACTCTACACCTCTTTGTGGAGTAATTTTTTGCGTTTGCACCTTTTGTCAGGTATTAACTATTGATTGTAAGTACCGTGAAAAAGCTGTGGTGAAAAAAGATATGATATTTTAGTGGTTTGTGCTTAATCCTTTAATAACTGAAATTTCGAAGGTGAAATGTGTGAGACAAACTTTGGTAGGTAAAGAAACAGAGATTTGGATATTGGTTACGACGAGGCGAGATGTCGTAGGTTTATTTGGTGGTAATTCAATTTAGATAATATTTTTGATAAAAAGATAGGTCATAAATACGAGTAGTAACGTTTTTGAATATTACATCTTATGCCTATATTCAAAGGAAGCAGAGCTTGATCCACACATGTAAAAATCACTCGCCTTCGTGAATTGCAACAACTATAACTAAGGTGTACTTTTATTTAAGTATATGTAAAGTTGGGTGTAAATTCTTGTGCTTATCACAATTCATTTAATGTTGCTTCTAGCCAGAATCAATCCCGCAAATGCAGCTGCAGTCGTCACCTGTACTAATTTCACATACACAGTCATACCTAAGCTCACTCCGTTGATTGAATTGTATGGGACATAAAACGACACATACTTACCATAAATAAACCATAATAAAGACTTACACAAATGCATTAGAACAATAGTCTATTCAGTCTACTTTTAAAACTAAAACATTCTGTACATCAGGTGCAGAATTTCAACAGAAAAAAGCATTCATAAAAATATTTAATGTAGCACGTACAAAAAAAATAACGTTTTTAAAATGCTTATTCCTAGAACTAGGTAACACTGTTAGGTAATGACGGTTACTTAGTACAGTTAGTTGTAAAGTTATTTATTAAATTACATGCGATACAGTGAGTTCCATGGAAAAGTGTGGTGGCGCCTAAAATTGAAAAAGAATTGTGTTTTTTCGTTTCAACTTAGTAACAAATGCTTGCCAGTTCCACTTCGTAGAAAGCTGTCAGTTTTTGAATGACAGTACCAGGATGGCTTTACGAGTAACTGTCAAACTGACACCACTGAACAGTGGCAGAAATTAGTATTTCGAGGAAGGCCATAGGTTCTTATTACAAGCCACTAATGACGAAGAGCATGTTTCAACAAATATTAACCGATGAACCTCAATTTGACAGTGCTTTAACGGTGACTGCCATATAATGTAGCTTGACCATTATTACTGAATACTAAATTAATAGAGGTCTTGGATGGTTGGAAAGAAAGAAATAATCGTAAAGACTAAGCTTTTCTTAAATATACGATTTAGTAAGATGATAAATATACGATAGGTATTTTGTTATCCATGTACTTTTTCGCTTTTTTAGTATTTTAAAGTCAATCCACAGTCTGAAGTTCCTTTTTTATACAGCACAAAGCAGACTATATTTGACTGCAATCGCATCTGATGTTAAATGAGATGCAGTCTAATATCATATACCTGCCCTGTAAGTGTCTATTCACTCTCGCCTTGAAGAATCTTCACCTTTTACCTCTCTCCATCTCACATTCACACACAGTTCTCAACTGTCCATTTCAACTAGAAATTACATAATAATTTACCTATAAACGCTCAGCCACAAATTCAGCCGAAATTACACGTTAAGTTCAACCAACTTGCGCAATTTTTTACTCACATTATAATTGTACCGATACATCTTTGTAGTTAACGTCACGAAATTACGTAACAGAGACCTCAATACACCAAAATTAACTGTAACCGGAGCGGGCAGTTGATAATGGTCCTAAATTCGTCGAAGGTGTGTCCAAAATGATCCGAAAATGTCCGAAACCGTCCGAAACAGGTGAAACTAAACTTGCGTCAAAGACATTAAAAAATTAAAGCATCCGCAAAAAACGGAAGCTTATCGTGGCGAGGAATTAGTGCTTAAACATTGCGAACTTGTGAAATAATACCGCCTAACTTAATAACGGGTAGGGTCAGTAAATGAAAGCCAGGAAAACTACTAAAAGATTAAATCCCCAATTTTCAATTACCAACAAGGGTATGTTGATTAAAAAGAGATGAAAAAACTATATGATGCAAAGCCAGCTGATTAAATAAAACAATTTTTTGATGAAACTAACATCAAAATCTCAAGAACCTAATTCTTTGACGAAACGAAAACGAAAATTTCCCCATAAGTAGCTGATTGGTCAAACTTTCAGAATCAAATCCAGTGGCACTAAACAGGTTTTATTTTATTCTGTATTTGTCATAGTTTAGAATTTCTAAAGATTAATTAACTTTTAACGAAATCTAAAGGTACAGACGACGGCATAATGTGTTGACATTAAAATTTGACATGATAAAATTGTTGAAAATAAATAATTCATTCTTAAGGTAGCCTTTCGAACTAAGCGTCACAGACGCAGCGTCTTAGCTTTGGTCTTTAGTGCCACCATCGCCGCGTCACTAGAATTTCATACATTTGCATAGAACATCTATTTGTCGCTCTGTCACGGCGTCACAGTCGCGGCGCCACTGACGCTATAGACGCTCGCTTTGAATGGCTACCTTTAACGAAATCTATAGGTACAACGACGGCATAAAAAACTTTGTGGTTTCTTAGTTTTATGTTGCTGTATTTTGCAACTCAACTGTAAACTCCAACTCTACTTTTTTATTGTTTCATAATATAATTCGGCCATAAATCCTCATATTCTGCAGACCGTACAATAATACAGCAAACCGGACCGATTTCCTGCCTCGGTGTACAGACGGTTCATGCAGTAAGTGCCCAGTGTCAGACAATCGCACGCGCGTTGTTATTTTTGATAAGTAACAATTCAACATACAATGTATTCGAACTGAATCAACGTTTTTCTTTGTTTGGAACTAAGCAACCTTTTTTTGGTTTTCTAATCTAGAGTTTTAGAATGTGGGGTTAGTAGTAGTTTCACACGAAATTCGTTCGCATGAATAATATGCGAAACGTCCCCTTTCAATAAAAATATTTTTTGTAGGCGTTTCGCCCGTATGTAATAAAAAAATTAAAATCGCTTGCGAATCGACTAAACTAGTAATCTCATACTACTAATTCTCGAAGAAGTCGATTCGCACGCGATTTTAATAAATCCGGGCGAAACGCCTACTAAAAAAATGTTATTATTGAAAGGGGACGATTCGCACATTCGTGCGAACAAATTTCGTGCGAAACTGCTACTAACCCAAATAAGTTTGACACAGCAGTGTCTTTTAAAGATAACATTCAAATGTAGTTAGTTGTAGTGCTGAATGACGCAATAAAGTAACTTTTACGTCTTATTATTAAAATAAGACTTGAAGTAACTTCATAAATACGAGTATTTTTGTAGAACTTCTCTTCAAAAACTTAAATAGGTTATTTAATATTAGTAGATTACCTGTGTAGCCATTTAGCCGTCCCCATAACACGAACAGTTAACATGGCTTAAATTATTATAAAGATAGTTTTATGACATAGTATTTCATCATTAGATCATCGCTACACCATCAGACAATTTCTTGCATGATAAGTACCCTAATTATCCATATTTCAATTACACACAACTTAAACTAAACTACTAAACTGCCCATAAAAACGCCTCGACGCAAAAGCGTCTAAGTAAAAAAACGCAATTTTTACTCGCTCTACTTTGCATAAACCGATCGAATTAAACACAATATAGTATTAAATACGTTTGGTTACATTTAATATCGCGATATTCATCTCAAGAACGGTTCGCAGAAGCGCAGCACGCGAGTGGTTACAGTTTTGCACCTTTGGCTTAATGACCAGTGGCGTATGAAGAATTAATAAAAGAATACAAGTTTTATGTCGTCATAAATTAGGTTGATGACTGCAACTTAAGTTTAGGATCAGATTGGTCTCGTTATTTCGCTCTAACTTTGGTTACATTGGTTTGAATTAAAAAGTTAGACAAACATTGAGACTCCTTAGTTTCTAAATGGTTTTTTTGCAGCCTCTGGGACTGCGGGTGTCTATGGGCGACGGTAATCACTTACCATCAGGTGATCCGTCTGCCCGTTTGCCTGTCACATAAAAAAATGCAGAACACGGAAGATATGATTTCTTTTGGTCCTGATGCTAAGTGAGATGCAGTCTAGGATGTTTGCCCTATTTTTTATTTTAATATAAATGCACTGGCGATAACACATTAAGCTTAGCATTGTGGTACCTTTTACATTTGTGGTGGTGCCCAACAGGTGCTATTTTGAAACAAAAATAAAATACCCTTTTCCAAAAATCACAAATTAAAATAATCATTCCATTACAGGCAATCATTGGTGAGACAGATCTTAATGGAGTCATGGAATCAGTATAGAGAGTTACGCTATTTTTATAGGGAGTTTTTCTCGCTCTAGTACCTACCAAAATGAAAATATCTTTTACCTACCAAAATATGTAATATTATGAGCTTTAAGCTTACAAGTTCCGATCTTACCCTCAACGTCCTTCTAATAAAAGTTCAACTGCTAATTCAAACTCATCCCATAAGTGTGTAAACACATTAATTGCGCCACGTTGCGCTCGCGCATGTAGCGTCTACGCACTAATCATTGGGTTATCTGTGGCATGTAATTTCTGGATTAATAAGCCCAGTGTATTGTCCATCTTTATTAGATGCACCTTGCGAATGGCAGGTAACGCTCGTTTTAATTGTAAATTGTTTTAATAATACGTAATTGGTACAAGTTCAATAAGTCAAATAATGAAACTATAAGTGGGTATAACTTAATGTAATTATCGATCATAATATGGGTATTTTTTGTTTCCAGAAAAACAAAGTTTTTTGTGTAACGTAAAGCAAACTTTCTCTATTTACACTTTAAAACCTATCGTTTTCAATTTCGTTCGAATCACCTTTATTTGTAAACTAGCTTTCCGCCCGCGGCTTCGCCCGCGTGGAATTTTGTCTGTCACAGAAAAACTTTATCGCGCGCGTCCCTGTTTCAAAAACCGGGATAAAAACTATCCTATGTTCTTTCCCGGGACTCAAACTATCTCTATGCCAAATTTCATCAAAATCGGTTGCGAGGTTTAAGCGGGAAAGCGTAACAGACAGACAGACAGACAGAGTTACTTTCGCATTTATAATATTATATATAAAAATATATAATAATATATATATATATAAATATATATAGTTGGGATTAGGTAACTATTTTTTAATGCAATGCACGCCCCTGCTTCATAAACCATGGAAAAAGAAATGTGTAATCAAAATGAAATGATACAAGAAAAGGAAATTATATCAGTCTGAAATTGTAACAAGCCTAATGGCGTACAATTTCTATTTTTTATCGCAACATTTTATTGCCGTCTTTAAATATCGGAAAAAACCCGCCTCTTCCTTGTAAGCGATGTTACAACAACGATACAACATATTGAATTCAAATAACTGGCAATTTCGTCGCATTGTCAGCTTGCCGCGAAATGTTTGATTTGGAAGATAGCAGGTTTTTTACTCCGTCGCCGCAATCGAATGCTCACGCGAGTTTTCGATGTATCGATAAAATTAAATGGTTTCGCAAAAAATATGTAAGGATTATTGACGTAATGAGGTATGATATTGTTTTATCAATAACTGAATGAATAAAAGTGACAAAATGTGAAAGTAAAATGAAGTTGTACTCTTATCGTTCATCAAAAAAACTCAATTGTATACGAAAATGTAGAGTTTAATCTAAAGTGAGATCTTTTTGAAGGTTCGTCCACGGACGTCCAAATCGTCAATGAGTGTAAGGGTCCTTTTCCATTGCAATCCAGTTTTGTCCTACGTTACTGTATCCAGTAAAACTGTACTACTTACGTTCTCACTCGGCAGTATTACGTTTTTTGCAGGTAAGTAAGGCCCTTTTCACACGTCCCGGTTGCCGGCTAACCGGCGCCGGGTACCCGGTCGTGAAGTGTATGGGCATGGTACGTAGCTTTCACATGTTCCGGCATGCCCATACACTTCACCACCGGGTACCCGGCGCCGGATAGCCGGCAACCGGGACGCGTGAAAAGGACCTAAGAGTGTTTGCAAAAAACTTTGCAGGAAGCTGCTAGTGGGTTAATACTTCTGTTAAACAATACTTGTAATTAAACTGGATCCTTCTTTTTACTGGTTCAGTTTACTTAAACCGAATTACAAATCAAACGGATTGGTTTTTGTTGTATGTACAGTAAATGGAATTTTCTGTCCTTCTACTAAACCGGATCCTGCAAAAAACAGGATATCTCCGAAGAAAAGAGCCCCTAATGGAACACAGACGGTACAACATTCACTTAGCGTAAAAATTAAAAAAATTAAAAAACAAATAGCGAGATATTGCATTTTCAAAATAAATTGCTATTAAAAAACAGCTCTATAGCCCCATGTACAAGTATACACATAATATTTCTCATTAAAAAACTTTCAACACTGTATTACGATTAGTTCATTCGAAGAATGTACAGAACCTTCTAATCATTTCATTTGAACTTGACTCTGTACCCCAAAAAGTTTACTTCTAATTACAAAGTCTTTATNTGGCTTAATGACCAGTGGCGTATGAAGAATTAATAAAAGAATAAAAGTTTTATGTCGTCATAAATTAGGTTGATGACTGCAACTTAAGTTTAGGATCAGATTGGTCTCGTTATTTCGCTCTAGCTTGGGTTACATTGGTTTAAATTAAAAAGTAAGACAAACATTGAGACTCCTTCGTTTTTAAACGGTTTTTTATACAGCCTCTGGGACGCGGGTGTCTATGGGCGACGGTAATCACTTACTATCAGGTGATCCGTCCGACTGCCCGTTTGCCTTCTGTCACATAAAAAAATCAGAACAAGGTAGATATTTGATATTTTTGGTCCTGATGTGAGATGCAGTCTAGTAGGTTTGCCCTATTTTTTATTTTAACATAATTGTGGCACCTTCAACATTTTCAATAGGTGCTATTTTGAAACAAAAATATAATAACCTTTCCAAAAATCACAAATTAAAATAATCATCCCCTAACAGGCAATCATTGGTGAGACAGATATTAATGGAAAGTTTAGAGAGTTACACCATTTTGATGGGAGTTTTGTTCGCTCTAATACCTACCAAAATGAAAATATCTTTTACCTACCAAAATATGTAATATTATAAGCTTTAAGCTCACAAGTTCCGATCTTACCCTCAACGTCCTTCTAATAAAAGTTCAACTGGTAATTCAAACTCATCCCATAAGTGTGTAAACACATTAATTGCGCCACGTTGCGCCCGCGCACGTTGGCTTCTACGCACTAATCATTGGGTTATCTGTGGCATGTAATTTCTGGATTAATAAGCCCAGTGCATTGTCCATCTTTATTAGATGCACCTTGCGAATGGCGGGTAACGCTTGTTTTAATTGTAAATTGTTTTCGTTCGTTCGTTCGTTTCAGCCGAAAGACGTCCACTGCTGGACACTGAAGGCCTCCCCCAAGGATTTCCACAAAGACCGGTCCTGCGCCGCTTGCATCCAGGTACTTCCCGCGACCTTCACCAGATCGTCGGTCCACCTAGTGGTCACCAGTGTGTGTTGCCAGTGATGGTGTATGGCTCTGAGACGTGGTCGCTTACTATGGGCCTCATAAGAAGGCTCAAGGTCACCCAAAGAGCGATGGAGCGTGCTATGCTCGGAGTTTCCCTGCGTGATCGAATCAGAAATGAGGAGATCCGTAGGAGAACCAGAGTGACTGACATAGCCCGCAGAATCGCTAAAATCAAATTGTTTTAATAATACGTAATTGGTGCGAGTTCAATAAGTCAAATAATGAAACTGTAAGTGGGTATAACTTATGTAATTATCGATCAATAATAAGGGTATCTTTCGTTTTTTAGAAAAACAAAGTTTTTTGTACAACTAAAGCAAACTTTCTCTATTTACACATGAGACCTATCGTTTTCAATTTCGTTCGAATCACCTTTATTAGTAAATTAGGTAACTATTTTTAATGCAATGCACGCCCCTGCTTAATAAACCATTTCGGAAAAAGAAATGTGTAATCAAAATGAAATGATACAAGAAAAAGAAATTATATCAGTCTTTGAAATTGTAACAAGCCTAAAATGGCGTACAATTTCTATTTTTTATCGCAACATTTTATTGCCGTCTATAAACATCAGAAAAAACCCGCCTCTTCCTTGTAAGCGATGCTACAACAACGATACAACATATTGAATTCAAATAACTGGCAATTTCGTCGCATTGTCAGCTTGCCGCGAAATGTTTGATTTGGAAGATAGCAGGTTTTTTACTCCGGCCGCCGCAATCGAAAGCTCACGCGAGTTTTCGATGTATCGATAAAATTAAATGGTTTCGCAAAAAATATGTAAGGATTATTGACATAATGAGGTATGATATTTTTATCAATAACAGAATGAATAAAAGTGACAAAATGTAAAAGTAAAATGAAGTTGTACTCGTATCGTTCATCAAAAAACTCAATTGTATACGAAAATGTAGAGTTTAATCTAAAGTGTCAATGGGTATAAGGGCCCTTTAAATTCCCATTGCAATCCAGTTTTTGCGTTACTGTATCCCGTAAAACTGTATTACTTACTTACGTTCTCACTCGGCAGTATTACGTTTTTGCAGGTAAGTAAGAGTGTTTGCAAAAAAATTGCAGGAAGCTTTTAGTGGGAACACTAAGACTTCTGTTAAACAATACTTGTAATTAAACGGGATCCTGTTTTTTACTGGTCCAGGTTACTGCTTAAACCGAATTACAAATTCACACGGATTGGTTTTTTTTTAAATAGAATGTTCTGTCCTGCTACTAAACCGGATCCTGCAAAAAACAGGATGTTTCCGAAGGAAAGAGCCTCTAATGGAACCCAGACGGTACCTACAACATTCACTTAGTTAGCGTAAAATCTCCACGAGACATTGCAATTTCAAATTGCTATTAAAAAACAACTCTATAGCCCCATTTAGTACAATATTTCTCATTAAAACAACTTTCAACACTGTATTACGATTAGTTCATTCGAAGAATGTACAGAACCTTCTAATCATTTCATTTGAACTTGACTCTGTACCCCAAAAAGTTTACTTCTAATTACAAAGTCTTTATACCGCGGCCGCCACATCAAAGGAACCGCCCTGAACGATTCGTCGCGCTCGTTTAGTAATATTAAACCACTATAATAAAGCCCAGTTTAACTTGAACCCTCAAACTCTATACAGAAGTTCTAAAGTCAAGGTAAAATGTAAGGAGGAGGGGTCTTCATAAGTGGAAGGCTAACCCAACAGTGGAAGTCAAATAGACAAAGCCACACCGGCTTATTATTTCATTAATAAGAATAAGTGCAGTTGATGCATGAATTGTGGTAATTATGGATGTGGTATTGGAAACCTAAATTACTTGAATGGATGGTACGTTTACCTTTGTAGAGCTTTAAAATAATTGTAAACTGGCTTTTGCCGATTTCTTTTGGCTCTTTTTTACTCGGTCTAAACTCAAATAGCTCGTGACACCCAAAGTGGCCAAAAACTTGACAATAACCACCTTATTCCAATTGTAACAAAGACGTGTTGCGAACTTTTTGGCTACTTTGGATGTCCCGAACTATTTGACGCTGACTGCACCTACAGCGACAGCATATCAGACTATAATATTATTATATTCTGTTGCAAAATAGACTGTATTGCAAGGAGATAAGACCACTGTGTTTAGCTTGATAACTGTCGTCCGTACGATACACGATACGCCGAACGTAGCGCGTGCTTTGATGCAAGCTGAGGACGTTAATGCGTTTGTATTTATTTAGCCGATGACTTTGGTCACGTGACTTGTCGATAGTGTTTTTTTCAATGAGGGTTTTGCGATTGAAAAATCCGCCAGATGGCAATACGTAGACGCGAGGTCCAAATACTGCGTGATTGGTGGATTTTGACATATCTGTCAATGTCATGTCAAAAATAAATTGCCAAAACATTATTATGTATTACAATAGGACGTTCAAAACAGTTTCCATCTTAAGTATCAAGCTCTGTTATGGGCTCTCTTTATAAACAGAATCTACGTAGGCAGTTTACTTTATACTAAATATCTAAGGTGTGAAACTTGAAAACTGTTTATTTCATTTGTTTTTTATCTACTTCTTTGGACAAGCAGATAACTACTGTAGATACTACAATCCAACAGATGTTAGGTAAGACCTATAGTTATACCTAGTTAAGTTTGGTTATCTAGATGATGCTTACCTTTTCATTCTCATCTTAAAAATACCCAGGTCTTAATTATTGTTTTTAATTGAGTACGAATTATGATGGATAATAACATAAAACAATACGTTAATTAACACCTTGTCGATCCATTCCCAAGGCATTATTCAGCTTAAACGAGAATGTCAAAAAGCTTGCTCCATGTTATTTTAATTACTAAATTAAATTTTCATTTGTTAACATTAAAATTTTGCATAATTTAATAAGCAACCGTCGCGTCTCTCATTATTAATACTGACATGAGCCTGTCATTGTTAGACCTGTCAAATGTCAATCTTGACGTATAAACTATTTATAGCTCTATTGCTCGCAAGACTATGACAAATTGAGTGTCAGTTTTAGCATCCGTCTACTTTGAAAGCATCAGGTGAGTATGCTTTAGAATAATTACGGATAAATTAATTTCTTTCTTCTTCTTACAAGACAGTTTTGACAAGATTGCTGTACAATTATCATGCTTATTCTGCATTTATCTCATAACTAGCGGCCGCCCGCGACTTCGTACGCGTGGATCCCGTTTTACCCCCTTAGGGGTGGAGTTTCGTAAAATTCTTTCTTAGCGGATGCCTACGTCATAAAATCTAAGCATGCCAAATTTCAGCCCGATCCGTCCAGTGGTTGCGCGTTGATAGATCACTATGTCAGTCAGTCAGTCACCTTCGAGTTACATATATTTTGATGTCTTTCGTAAACCAGTTGACAGCTTAAAGTGACTTTTAGTTATGTAAATCTCAAAATACTTATAAAGTGATAAATTCAAATTAAAATTCAAAACTTTTTTCAGTAAGGCCTTTCTAGGACACTTGTACACGGTCCCAAATATAGCTTGCCTCACCACTTTTAATTTGAAAATAACCCTATTCTTTATAACTAAAATCATCCACACTATTAGTCTATGGTCTGTCCAAAGCAGGTTGTAGGCGTCCTGTAAGTAATGATTTTAAGATTATTTATTCATACAAGTATAGGATTTTTAAAACACTATCTCATCTTTCACTTTTTCATCCAGCTAAAGCTCTAATTCTTAAAATTGTCGGTCTATTTTCAGTCAGTTTTTCATTAAGTCCTATTATTACGGTCTATTTAAAAAAATCCATAAGTTCTACTATTCCCTAGTCACCCTACACATATGATCCAATTACTATTCATCAAATACCGACTTGAAAGCTCGCATTAAGCTCTAATTATTTGTCACCTGCCCTAGACATTGCTCGATTTAGAACCCATAATTTAACTTTTAGATAACCTGGAATACAATTAGTAATAATGTAAAAATGTGTGTCGTAAATACGGAACAATTTATAGCAGAGATAGGACTAATTAAAGAAATGTGTAATTAATGCAGTCACAATAAAGCTTGTCGTTTAATAGAAAAATGGTGATTGCTTTCTGCGTTATTTTAAATTAAACGTTGCAGTTTTGGATTAAAGTGGGGCTAATAGATGGTCGGCTGGTCTAGTAAATAGTTCATGTACCTACCGTAGTTAATGCCTAGCTGCATTTGCTGGTTTACATCTTTAGGATGAGTTACACCAGCTAACTTTCACCGTAACTGTGACGATAACCGATGCTTTGTATTGAGTTTGACAGATTTTTGACGTTTGTTACTTATAGTAAGATGATGCAACCCAGCCTTAGTGGTGTCAATTTTTTTTGTAAGTGTTGTAAGCATACTTTGGCAACTTAGACAATTATAAGAGTTAATAAAAAACGAGACTGAAATATCCCAGCGATCTCAAAAATGTTTCACTTTGATTAAACAATATTTCAGCGATGCCAATATTTTTTCACTTCGCTAAATTAAATAAAAGCTTGTAATAATCTATTGACACTGTAAATAACATGCTAGCCTATACTTATCTATGGTTTATTTCCTTCCACACCAAAATAGTAGCAACTCGTTATAATTTGCAATCATACTTACAATCGTAAACAGCAACTTTTTGTAAGATCATTTGACTTAAAGGTGATCATGTAAATAACGTTTCACCATGTTAGTTTAATGAAGCTTACAATTGAAAAAACAATCAGACGTAAACAAATTAAACTAGCTCTCTATCTACAATCAGTAGAGGAAATAATTCATAACTCTATGAAGTTCAATGTAAGTCAATAAAAACGACAAAATTAATTTGCATTATTTATTTGCAAATATGCAAGGACCAAACGACATTAACTAGGTAGTTAGAATCGATAATTGCTGATACAGTGTTTTTCATTTCATAAAACATAATCTTTTGGTGTAAATATTTTACTGCATTTAGAAAGTACTTGATAGTACGGGTGAGAGAGTCAGCATATTCGGATTAATATTCGAATATTAAATTAATTGAAAAGAGGCATTAAGAAGCTTTGACGTGTTAATATAAAAAAAAAATGCAACAACAAATTAAATGCTCATTCTCATGGTGAGATACGTAAGTTGTCTCTAAATTTTTTTAACAAACCAATCCTACACATCTACATTTCACTTATATATGTAGGCATAAATACACTGTGCACTAAAGACATGCGGTCAAATTAAGTAATTGGCTGTAACTATCTTCCAAAAATGGCTTTATAATCTACATTACACTTTTCCCAAATTACGAGCAGTTAAAATTTTAATTGTGTTTTTAACAACTGCCAACTACAACTTTTATTAAAATTGAGTAACGTGTAAAAAGTTTAATTAGAAGTCTCTAATAGACCATAAACTATGTTCCAATTTCGAAACTGGCGCCACAGAAAAAACAAGATGGCCGCGCAAAAAGTATCCACAGACCATTACTTGCCGTTACGTGAGATGCGATCACAAGAATCTAAATGGTACACGATTTTAATTATAAATTAACCTGAATTGCGAATAATTATTGACGTAGCGTATGCAAATGATAAAATACAGTTTTTTGACGATAAGGAGAAATTCCTCGGTTGTTTATTGCGTCAGTGGACTGGCAACACTGCTTTAGGGTTCAGTGGGTCTAATAATTACTTCAGATAAAGTTGTATACATTTTTCTTTGTGTAATTTATCGAAAAGGCGCAACATTTTTCGCTTTGTTTTGTAAGAATTAAATGTAACTACTGTAATTGACTTTCTCATTCGTAGATCTGTTATTGTCTGTTATTATGAAAGTAATTACTGGTTCAGTAGTTAGGGACTTATGCCTGTATTCAAAAACGATGCTTGCTTAAGTGAAGCAGCAAATCGAACGCACAGCGTTGAATAAAGCTCTGTGACTGGTTCATGTGTCACCCTGTGCGTCCACGCGCACTGTGAGACCTCATAGTAATGTTTGTGAATAAGGGCGTTACTCTGTTTCTACCTAGAGGTTCTGAGTAACAATACTGTGAGATTTAAGTTCATCTTTCTTTATTTGTATCGATGAGACCGTTCTTCATAAAGTACTTATAATATTCATCAAGCTATGTCAAATGCCTGAAGTTTACGATGGCGTTTATTGATATTCTAATATATTATTTGATAGTGTAATAACATTTTAATTCATGTCAAAGTCAGGCCCAATTATGAATTTTAACACTCACGAAAGTGCGATGTGAATTGAGCGCAACGATACGTTTTCATAATTTGACAGTCTTCACACCATTCCAGACTACGCTACACACGCACGCATCTTGGCATGTCAAAATAAAGCGCTAAAAATTTCAAGTTGCTTAAAAGTAACACGTCATTCATGTAGCTTCACGCGTTTGTGAGCCAAAGCCATTTTTTTTTAGTTTTATTCCTATTAAGTATAAAGACCCAAGACACAAGGTGGACCGACGACCTCATAAAGGTAGCAGGAAGGCGCTGGATGCAGGCTGCCACCAACCGGCCATGGAAATCATTGGGGGAGGCCTATGTTCAGCAGTGGACGTCCTATGGCTGTAACTGATGATGATGATGGAGTATAAAGAAAATATTATTGTTTTTTGTACGGAACCTTTTTCTATTTAACCAACACACTTCTCTATATTTTCCTTATACATCACGTCCATAGCTGATGAAGCATGGGTAACAACAGTTATATGTATGTTTTTTTCGCGATACTGCGTACATCAATTTGCTTTAACTCAATATTGACAGTTATATGTGTTTACTTAGTATTATCTTGTATGTAATGAGTATGGTTGTAAACAATAGTTTTTGTGCGTAACAATTAAGTTTAATTGGCATTTTTATTTTTATTTTATTTTATTCAGAACAACAAACAATTACATAATATAGCTTATACCAGTATTAATGACTATTATTAATATTACTAATTATGTAACCAATAACATTGTTCGCAAAGTAATTTTCAAAAAAGGAAAACAAAAACCAAAGCAGTGACAATCTACTAGTGTTACGTATTAATATAACAATTTATATAACAAATACAAGACAAGAGTGCCGAAACTGTTATGATACACAAAAGTGAAATAATTATAAATAAATTAATTTTTCACTTAATAAATTAAGAGTGCAAGAAGTTCTAAATAGATTATGATGAAACTTTACAGTGTTATTATTTATATATCAGAATAACATATGGGCTACAATTCATAACGATTCGTGACACACTCAACCTCACGCGGGAAAAGCCGTGGGCAAAGTCCAATATTACATTTATGAATATACTTAAAGACAGAAATTAAATTAATCCTGAATGCTCGTACTAATAACTTTTAATTTTGAATGGATTGCCTTTTTGAACTGCCCAAGAGATAGCGTGAATAAATCTATATGGCATTTGGCATTGTTCTTAAATCTAACTATGTTTATTTACTTTCAAATTACTGGTATGGAAAAAAAAACACAATACAGTGCTGCATTTTCTCAGCACTGGTTCATAGTAATGAAGCAATTTGGCCCTAAAATATTTTTAACAATAATCCAACTAATGTTTCAAGACATTTAAAACTATGGACCGTGCTGAGAACAATAAGCATTAAACAAATTTTTGGCAGCATCTTTTAAGTTTTTCTTCTTACAATCCATAAACACAAAATTATTGTTTGAGTAAGATTAGTGATTACTGGTGAGAGTTATGTAGGTAAGTAAAATTTAAAATTCATACATTTTAATCTCATAAATAAGATCTCTTCTCTTGCCTTATGGGAGGTAATCCCAACTAATATTATAAATGCGAAAGTAACTCTGTCTGTCTGTCTGTCTGTCTGTCTGTCTGTCTGTCTGTCTGTTACGCTTTCCCGCTTAATCCTCGCAACCGATTTTGATGAAATTTGGCATAGAGATAGTTTGAGTCCCGGGAAAGAACATAGGATAGTTTTTATCCCGGTTTTTGAAACAGGGACGCGCGCGATAAAGTTTTTCTGTGACAGACAAAATTCCACGCGGGCGAAGCCGCGGGCGGAAAGCTAGTCTTTTATATTAAAGCACTTTAAGCCAATAACTAATTAAAATTTCTGAATCTTTCTAAGGTTCTAAAACTTATTCTGAGTTTCTGTAAATATTTCTATACTAGCTTTCCGCCCGCGGCTTCGCCCGCGTGGAATTTTGTCTGTCACAGAAAAACTTTATCGCGCGCGTCCCTGTTTCAAAAACCGGGATAAAAACTATCCTATGTTCTTTCCCGGGACTCAAACTATCTCTATGCCAAATTTCATCAAAATCGGTTGCGAGGTTTAAGCGGGAAAGCGTAACAGACAGACAGACAGACAGACAGACAGACAGACAGACAGAGTTACTTTCGCATTTATAATATTATATATAGTTGGGATACTCATAAATTAGACATAAATTGCTTTCTATAAAAATACATTCACGGCATTAGATACACCAACAATGCATACAAAATACACCATAACAACGTCGCATCAAACATTTATACGCGAAATTGTAGCAATTTCAATATCTACCAGCGGAAGGACATCCAACATAAGGTACTTGATACAAATAAGGCCTACGTTCTAATAAGGCCTATACATCAGAAAACACAGATAAATTAATCCAACCGGNTTCTGAGTAACAATACTGTGAGATTCATCTTTCTTTATTTGTATTTGAGACCGTTCTTCATAAAGAAATAATATTCATCAAGCTTTGTCAGATGCCTGAAGTTTACGATAGCGTTTTTTGACATTCTAATATATTATTTGATAGTGTAATAACATTTTAATTCATGTCAAAGTCAGGCCCAATTATGAATTTTAACACTCACGAAAGTGCGATGTGAATTGAGCGCAACGATACGTTTTCATAATTTGACAGTCTTCACACCATTCCAGACTACGCTACACACGCACGCATCTTGGCATGTCAAAATAAAGCGCTAAAAATTTCAAGTTGCTTAAAAGTAACACGTCATTCATGTAGCTTCACGCGTTTGTGAGCCAAAGCCAATTTTTTAAATGTTATTGTTATTCTTATTAAGTAAAAGACCCAAGACACAAGGTGGACCGATGACCTCATAAAGGTATCGGGAAGGCGCTGGATGCAGGCCGCCACCAACCGGCCATTGTGGAAATCATTGGCCTATGTTCGTTCAGCAGTGGACGTCCTATGGCTGTAACTGATGATGATGATGGAGTATAAAGAAAATATTATTGTTTTTTGTACGGAACCTTTTTCTATTTAACCAACACACACTTTACTATGCTTTCCATATACATCACGTCTATAGCTGATGAAGCATGGGTAACAACAGTTGTAAGTATGTTTTTTTCGCTGATACTGCGTACATCAATTTGCTATAACTCAATATTGACAGTTATATGTGTTTACTTAGTGTAATCTTGTATGTAATGAGTATGGTTGTAAACAATAGTTTTTGTGCGTAACAATTAAGTTTAATTGGCATTGTTCTTAAATCTAACTATGTTTATTTACTTTCAAATTACTGGTATGGAAAAAAAAACACAATACAGTGCTGCATTTTCTCAGCACTGGTTCATAGTAATGAAGCAATTTGGCCCTAAAATATTTTTAACAATAATCCAACTAATGTTTCAAGACATTTAAAACTATGGACAGTGCTGAGAACAATAAGCATTAAACAAATTTTTGGCAGCATCTTTTAAGTTTTTCTTCTTACAATCCATAAACACAAAATTATTGTTTGAGTAAGATTAGTGATTACTGGTGAGAGTTATGTAGGTAAGTAAAATTTAAAATTCATACATTTTAATCTCATAAATAAGATCTCTTCTCTTGCGTTATGGGAGGTAATCTTTTATATTAAAGCACTTTAAGCCAATAACTAATTAAAATTTCTGAATCTTTCTAAGGTTCTAAAACTTATTCTGAGTTTCTTTAAATATTTCTTTATACTCATAAATTAGAAATAAATTGCTTTCTATAAAAATACATTCACGGAATTAGATACACCAACAATGCATACAAAATACACCATAACAACGTCGCATCAAACATTTATACGCGAAATTGTAGCAATTTCAATATCTACCAGCGGAAGGACATCCAACATACTATGTAAAAACCTTTATCTAAAATCAAGATAAACCATAATTATGAACAACAGCACACGCTCAAAGGTTTTAACGTATGTAAAAAAACCACCCGCCATCATAACGACTTGCTATAACCATAATGGTATTTAGCAAAAAAAACTCCGTGTAAAAATTATACCCAACACTTTTTATTTCACACGGACCAAACTACCTGAACGATTCCATTCCAATTCCAACTCAAACACGCTCCAATAAGTCTCAAAGTTGAAGAGTAGAGTCAAATATTAGAATGTCCTAAAATTACAATTCAAATACAAGTAGGAAAAGAGTATTAACTGTTTAACAGTTTGTAATCTGTAATAAGCGTGTGCGAGCAAGACTTCCGAGTTGTTGCCGCTGAAATTAAATATGCGTGACAAGGACAAGTATAGGTCTCTGTGTGTATTTCTAACATTGTTGCGGGTAGCCAATGGCTATCGAGCCATGGGCGTTTCCGCCGCTTCTGTATTTAAATTGGAATAGGTTTGAAGTTTGAAATCGGTTTACTGTGGCCGTTTGTTGCGTAGTTTGCGTTCGTTGGGATAAGTTTTAAAATAAGAACAATTCACACGTTTTTTAAATATTCAAAGAACGTCTTTTGTTTTTGCAAAGGAATTTAAGTTCTACTAGCTGACTCGGCGAACTTTGTACCGCTAATAAAAGTTCTAAAGCCTATGTTCATCAAGGTAGGTAGGACTCTAATGGTGAAAGAATTTTTCAAGTCGGTCCAATATTTTCGGAGCCAATACAATTCAAACAAACAACTAGACTATAAAATCTATAAGATGCAGGATGAATTTGACAGTAGCCAATCCTGTAGATTCGAATCCCGTTAGGGGCAAATGCTAGTAGAGTTAGCACGAGCCTAAACTAAACCTAGAGTCATGACTCTTTACAGTGTACATACATACTGTATTTGTACGGTTTTTAAAAGATCTACAAACTGACCTTAGTTAATACCATGGTGTAATCTGTATGAAAAGTATTTTGTGATAAACTTAACTAATGGAGTACTTAAACTTAACCCAAATTAAAGAAGTTGCCATAGTAAATGCAAATCAACTAAACTCTACATTTACCAATCATAAGCCCGTTTTCACCATCAATCCTTAATTTTTAAGTGACTCCTATAACAACAAAATTCCTGATATTTGTTACCATAGGGGTCATGAAAAATTAGGAATTGATGGTGAAAACGGGCATTACTCTATTAGGATTACCACTCCAATACTGTATTTACCTGACAAACTAAACTACTCCTCAAATACCTAAATCTTCAAACAAGTACCTAAAGTTAATGTTTAAATATTGATTCGTTTCATTTTAGAGTCTAGTTTTGAATAAGTTCCAAATATCCTAAAACTTATCGCCAAAAGCTCTTCATAACTTGAAAAAGATATTATATTTTTAAAATAATTAGTTTAAAATAGTGAATATGAAAGATGAGACTTAAATCATTATGTACCTACTATCTAATTTCTAGTGAGTTGTGTGTTTTACGAATTTTCCAGACTTTATTTCGCTATGTTTCGGCACCAGGAAAAGCTTAACAAATAATAACATTTCTCGAATGATCACTAAATAATAAGGTTCCTAAAATCGTTCTCATTTGTGATGCCTACGAGTATACAAAAGTACGTAAAAACTGTATACGGCTATGGTAGGTACCTATATTTTTAATACAAGTTACTGTAAATATTATGAAATAATAAAAGGCGGCAGCAATAGAAGCTTAAAATTAAACCCAACACCTATAATTAACTAAGTCGCCTAATAGCCTTCATTAAAAACCAACTGTCATAAATCCAAAGATAAAATGATAAGTATAACTTTATATCCTAGATGTATTAGCAGTTTTTATCAACGNTTCGTTGGCATAAGTTTTAAAATAAGAACAATTCACACGTTTTTTAAATATTCAAAGAACGTCTTTTGTTTTTGCAAAGGAATTTAAGTTCTACTAGCTGACTCGGCGAACTTTGTACCGCTAATAAAAGTTCTAAAGCCTATGTTCATCAAGGGTAGGTAGGACTCTAATGGTGAAAGAATTTTTTAAATCGGTCCAATAGTTTCGGAGCCAATTCAATTCAAACAAACAACTAGACTATAAAATCCATAAGATGCAGGATGCATTTGATAGTAGCCAATCCTGTAAATTCGAATCCCGTTAGGGGCAAATGCTAGTAGGATTAGCACGAGCCTAAACTAAACATAGAGTCATGGCTCTTTACAGTGTATTTGTACAGTTTTTAAAAGATTACAAACTGACCTTAGTTAATACCTACCATGGTGTAATCTATATGAAAGGTATTTTGTGATAAAACTTAACTAATGGTTGGAAGTACTCGCAAAATAACCCAAATTAAAGAAGTTGCTATAGTAAATTCAACTTATTTCAAAACTCTAATTTTTTTTTACCTACTCTATTTCCCACTCTGGATTACCACTACAATACTATTTGTACCTGCCAAACTAAACTACTTCTCAAATACCTAAATCGTCTTATTTTAGAGTCTAGTTTTCAATACCTACTATCTTATTTCTTGTGAGTTGTGTGTTTTACGAATTTTTCAGACTTTATTTCTCTATGTTTCGGCACCAGGAAAAGCCTAACAAATTATAACATTTCTCTAATGAGCACTAAAAATAATCGTTAAAAAGTAACTAAAATAGTTCTTAATTTTGTTTTGTATAAAATAAGATGCCTAAACAGAAGTGCGTAAAAAGTGTATAACGGCTAATGTATATTTTTTAATAAGTATAAGTTAATATTACAAAATAATAAAGCTTCTAGGTATTAAGTTTACAGGCAGCAGCAATAGAAATAATTAACTAACTCGCCTAATAGCCTTCATTAAAAACCAACTGTCATAAATCCAAAGATAAAATGATAAGTATAACTTTATATCCTAGATGTATTAACAGTTTTTATCAACANTATCAACGACATCATATAGGCGTGCTCACGCGACCGTCATATACTATGTAGGTATGTACTAACACAATAAACATGTCAAATACATAGATTGTGGCTTAGATAGCGATACATAATTGTTCCAACGCAGAATACCACAGGTTTTTTATGCAGATGTGTATTAGCTTTTTGAATTAACCTGAGTAAAACTAATCCGCTTTTACAATATTTATGCATAGGCACGTGGGATGTTTATGCTTAAGGTGGACGGATGACCTCATAAAGGTTGCAGGAAGGTGCTGGATGCAGGCCGCTGCCAACCGGCCAACCTGGAAATAATTTCAAATCATTGGGGGAATGGGGAATGTTCAACAATCGACGTCCTGTGGCTAAAATATGTATGGTATAGTAGATGATGATGATACATACATTTACTTTTATTTCGAGTTGATTTAGAAGAAATTTCATTTCATTTCATTATGTTCAGCAGTGGACGTCCTATGGCTGAGATGATGATGATGATGAAATGGCAAAATTTGGTAGATCTACATGAGTTTATTCCATTTTATTCATGACTAGCTGACCCGGCGAACTTCGTACCGCCTTAGCGTAGAGATTTTCTTTATATTTTTTTCCGTAAAAACCTTGTAGGTACAGTACCTCTATTACGAAAAACTTTCGAGTTCGTTTCGTTTGCGTATTCAAAGTGCCATCGAAAAATTTTGTATGAAAAATTAAACAGCGTCCCCTAGGGCGGCTATAATATATGGCACTTTGAATACGCAAACGAAACGAACTCGAAAGTTTTTCGTAATAGAGGTACAGACTACAGAGTATTAGAAAACTACAAAAAAAAAACAGCCAAATCGGTCAAGCCGTTTTCATGTTATGTCGTGACATCGGAAAACGGGTTTAATTTTTATATATAGATTATTCTTCTTTAGAGATTCGGAGTCTCTCAAATCAGAAATTTTGTGTTAGTTTCGAAGGTAAATCTTCCAGACTTTTTATCATTTTACATATTCGTATTCTCATCATTTAGAGATAAGTATTACAAACCCGATTCGAAGGACAGGTAAAGTCGTCGGTTCGATTGAACCATATCAGACAACNTTGAACACTACGGTTGGTCATAAGTCCATTACAGGGTTATGACTTACTTACCTATTATATTATTCCGTGCTTTATTGTGTCTCAGTTTACGCTTTATTGATGCTTTCCTAAGCACGGTGTTCTGAGGCACAAAATCGTAGTCGGAATATCCAGGTCACGAAGGCGAAGGGCCGAAGGCGTCAGTTGTTTGACTTTGGTGATCGTCACAAAAACTCTACTGCTATTGAACTACAAACGCCTAACTATATTTGACGCAAAGACCCGTGGCAGGCGGGTCATGAGTATTTTTTTAAACAGAGATGCACAGTAGGCACACTCGCCAATATTTTATTGATTACTAGCGGCCGCCCGCGACTTCGTACGCGTGGATCCCGTTTTACCACCTTCATCTATCTTACGCGGTTTAGATTTTTTCATACAAATGTTTTTCCCGCTAACTCCCGTTCCCGTGGGAATTTTGCAATATCCTGTTGTAACTAAACTTTAAGTTTACTAAGTTACCTGCATGCCAAATTTCAAGCGTCTAACTTAAGTGGTTTAGGTTTTTCATACAAAAGGATTTTCCCGCTAATTCCTGTTCCCGTGGGAATTCTTAAGTATACTATAACCTGCCCAGGAGTATGAAGAATAATTGAACCAAGTTTCGTTAAAATCCGTCGAGTAGTTTTTGTTTCTATAAGGAACATACAGACGGACAGACAGACAGACAAAAATTTTACTGATTGCATTTTTGGCATCAGTATCGATCACTAATCACCCCCTGATAGTTATTTTGAAAATATATTTCATGTACAGAATTGACTTCTTCTACAGATTTATTATTAAGTACATAGGTATAGATTAAATTACGTAATATAGGCAACGCTATGCCTGCCTCTGTATAAACTCACTCATAACCAGTGTAAGTGCGAGAGAAAACATGATATGCACTGTTTTATTATTTCACCGCCTATCACAAGTCTTTGCGCCGAGTATAGGAAGGAAGGAATACGTTAACTATGAAATATCTATTCAACGTTACCTTTTAACCTGAGAAATCCACTTTCTTCGCAAACAACGTACAAACCGATTACGCTTATATTATAATCGGTCTTCTTTGAATCACTATAATCGCTTTAATTTCTCAAATTCTCGGAAGTCTTGACATTCCTCAATAAACAAAATGCACTTTAACATCTTCAGTGTTAAGTTCAATTTACAATTAGCTTAATTTCTATTGTTAGGTTTACAGTGTTACCTACAGTTTTTGCTTATCGGCACTATAATTACAGGAGGTGTTCAAGAATCGGCCATAAAGTTGATTGAAACTGCTTTTTAGGTGCATTGTCTAAATGTCTATGTTTTTCAGAATTCCTACAAGTAAGATGGGTAATTGAATGAAATTATACGCAATTATGGCAACACACACGTTGTCTCCATCTTAGATTAAGGGATGTTCACAAAGTCTTGACTGTCAAAACTAGATTCAAACTTATGCTGACGATGGTCTCTCTCAAATATTTTAATTTTACAGAGCAGAGTAAAATACATACCTACTTGTGATTAAATATAGAGCTACGTAACGATAACGTTATGTAGCTCTATATTTAATCACAATTTCAGTAATATACATTATTGTAGAGACAAAACCTATTGCCTAATATTTCGGGAAAATCATTAATTGAAAAAACTTTAATGAATTGGTGGTGTCTCGCTTATTCTTTTATGTCTGTAATGAGATAAATAAATATCTGGAGGCACTTGTGTGAAATAACGTAGTTAAAATCATTTTAAATGGCAATTTAATTTTTAAAATACAATTGATATTTGCCGGTTAGTATTTAAAAATAGGTCCTTAAGGTTACATTATTTTTTTCTTAAGCCGGCATTAGCTCAGTGTGAATAATTCTTTACTATGCCATGCGCTATTCGCGCTCTATCTATCATTATTTGCAATCATTTTTCATGATAAAACTACGTGTGTGGGTTTCTGATAGCATTGTGAGTGAAATTTTTGTAATGTTACCCAATTTGCATTATTTAGAATTTTTAAATTAAAGGTTTAATTAACTATAAGTAGTTACAAAATAAAAAAAAAACTGTTTTTAATTAGTTCATAAATTTTATTGAAAAATTAGTTGTAAGTATTAATAGTATAATTATTTAAAGATTACATAATNAAAAAGAGGAATAAATTCCATGCGCGATACAAACTTTCGAAATTCAGAATAAAAGCTTGTTTTTAAAAAAGTTTATTTTTATTATAATTAGATTGTAAAATTCATTGATTTTATCTAGTGAACGGTTTATCAATATTTTAAGCCGTCATTTGTTTTGTTAATTAAAGAGAGTTTTATTAAACTTGTGCTCAACTTACTCGCCAATCCCCAGTCTTCAGCTTCAACACCAGGTCAGGGCTCACTTTCGTTTCTTCAAAACACTCCATGTGCCATTTCTTCAAGAGCTCCTTCTGTTCATCACTCAGGCACTATAAAATAATTCATTTCTTTGAAAGAGAATTCAAAATACAAAACAATCTGATCTGAAACCTGTCAAGGTGTTTTGGAAGTAATGCATAATCAAATGTGATGCATTTCCTATATAACACTTGGCACGTATTAAATCAATTCGCGAGTAACGACCACACCACCGGAAGACGTAGTGTGGTCAGGCCCCCCACTAAGTGGACCGATGACCTGGTAAAGATCACGGGACTGGTCGTTGTCGAAATCCTTGGGGGAGGCCTTTGTCCAGCAATAGACGTCATTTGGATGAAACGAACGATACTAGATCAAATTCTAAAACGTCTTACCTGAGTATGAGTAAACACAGTAAATAACACCACAGCTGCAAGCTTCATGTTACAGATTGTGACCTTTTATCACCACACAATCACGTTTTTAATTTCTTGTTAAAGAACCCACGTTCCACACAACTACGTTATTAGTAAAGGACCCACTTTCTTCCCTGATTAAGGATTTATGACCGCAAATCCTTAACCTTTCCTATTTATACTGTTAGTTCAATCCGATGTTATTATTTTGATCTGAAGAAGAATATTCCATACAAAAAGTGGATAAGGGCATTCTCACACTGAACTTTTTTATTTTTCAGTCGCAGTAATAGCAGTTTTTTGCTCTCAAATTCTTACACTGTTTGAAAAAGATAATAGTTGATTAGTTCATATCCAGTAATATCTTAGGTATTTGTAGTTTATAATGTATTTTAAACTCGTTATCACCCTACTCATTTGTTTATTCTATTACTTATAATAAATCTGTAGAGAGGTCAATTCTGTACGAAATATATTTCCAAAATAACTATCAGGGGGTGATTAGAGATCGATACTGATGCCAAAAATGCAATCAGTAAAATGTTTGTCTGTCTGTCTGTCTGTCTGTCTGTCTGTCTGTCTGTCTGTATGTTCCTTATAGAAACAAAAACTACTCGACGGATTTTAACGAAACTTGGTACAATTATTCTTCATACTCCTGGGCAGGTTATAGGATACTTAAGAATTCCCACAGGAACAGGAATTACCGGGAAAATCCTTTTGTATGAAAAATCTAAACCGCTTAAGTTAGACGCTTGAAATTTGGCATGCAGGTCCCTTAGTAAACGTAAAGCTTAGTTACAACAGGATATTGCGAAATTCCAACGGGAACGGGAGTTAGCGGGAAAAAACATTTGTATGAAAAAATCTAAACCGCGTAAGATAGATGAAGGGGGTAAAACGGGATCCACGCGTACGAAGTCACGGGCGGCCGCTAGTAACTAATATTTTGTTGATGTTATTGTATATTTTGTGACTCTACCAAAAATCACTTTTAAGGGACGCTGAAATCAAGCAGAAAAACTTGTTTTTGCTTATTTCATTGAGTTTTCTTTAGAATTATAATGCTTGACGATTTGTCGTTCACTGTGCAAGGAGCCTATTATTGTGTGTTTTTCTAATAATTACGTCAGGATCATTGTTTTAATTCAAAAGGTTAGAGCAAAAAGCGCTTTGTTTACCAAATCTTAAATTCTCCTCNATAAATAGAACAAAACTGATTTGTATGATGCAGCTATACATCATAAAATTACGAATTTGCGCCATCTATCACATTTCGTTTGTACTACTTCTCGATAAGTTACACAACAACAACCGAGAACACAACAAAACTTATTAATGACAGCGAGTTTGAAGCAGTTCGGATCAAACGCAACAGATGGCGCTTATTCCACTTTAATAATTTTTTTAGGTATAAAAGTATTAAATTCAACTTTTATTACTAAGCAATTTTTTTTTTATAATTTTATTTATTATCTTAGTAAAAAATGTTGAGGTAATGCAATCTTTTGTCCTTGTTTTTGGGTTTTTTGGCCATGGTGTGGTAGCACTTAGTGTAGTCCCAAGCTATCTCATAGGGGGCGCTGGCTTTCTTCGGCAAGCACTCGTCTATGAAGTCCTCGATCATTTCCTTGTCTGAAATGAAAAATGTAAAGATTTATAGCAACTGGTCTAATTCAAAGAAATAGTGGAATTAGATAATTATATTTGTAACATTGAGATTTTTGTCTATAGCATTTGTTGCAAATAAGATAAACACTAAACAGTAATATCATTCGTGTCCAAGATTTAGCATTTTATGTCTTATTTTAGCTATTTAAAATCTTTAAAGATGACGAATTTAATCGCACTGCAGAAAATTTTAATAAATATTTAATTTTACTTTATATAAAAGTAACTATCCAATAAATTATTTAATACCTATTCGAAACTGGCCATCGTTTGTTACAAAATATGTTGTGTAATTTTATAGCAGTAACAACCGCAACAGCAAAAATTTTAGCCATTTCTTCCTTTTTTCACTTAAACTCATCATTTCTCTCTTGTATTTATTTTCAAAGCTTGAATTTGTCTCTGAAATTTAAGGGACGAGACAAAATAAAAAAGTTCAAGTCTCAGTCTGTAAAAAGTAATAATTTAACTAATAAAATAAATAAGTTTAGCGGTAAATTATTATTATTATTTAAATCACAGTTTTCAACTTTATACACTTTTTGAAAAATAGTTATTTAATTTTACAGTTTTTTTTTGTGGTAAGTATGAGTACAAGTGTGAAAATATTGTATTAATACATAAATAATTTACTTAATATAGCTATTATTTAAATTTATAAGTAAAATTAGTTTACAGAAACAAGTAAAAAGACAAACAAAATATAATTAATAGAGAGATACTAAAAATTATTATAATAGTAAAGGTTACGATTAAAAAAAGATGATTACAATGTAGTAAAAAGTTAAAAAGTTGATTAGTTTTAAAGTGTAAAACAAACTTCACAATGGCACTAAAGTAGATAAGTGAATAATATTCAAAGATTTATCAAACGTCGTAAAGAAAACCATTTTCAAACACAGTAACAATTATATCTCTAATTATTCTAATATTATGAAAGCTTGTGAGTATGGAGTTATAAAAAAATGGCAAAAGACAGTAAAAAAATTGCCATGCCAAGTTCATCGTTTTCTTCATAATTCTTCAGTTCTTCGTCATCTACAATTCCTCTCTTGATACCCACATTTGGAGATTCAGATGCTGAAAGAGAAGTGCTTGAAGTGGATAGGCTTTTAAGTAATCTACATGCTTAATTTAAAACTTGACCTAAGAGGTATTAAACTTAGATTGATAACAGCTAGATGGATAGTTTTCATACAAACTCTTCATCTAAAATGTGGCAAAAATTATTATGTCATTTTACACACGTTTTCAAGCCTAGATGCATATCCATAGCAAGCGTTCCATGGATAGTAAGCGCAAGAAAAGAGAGTTCCTCCGTGGTTGAGGATTCCGAGTAAAACTCGCTTCCACCTTCGGCCTGATCATCACTTACCATCAGGTGAGATACAGGCCAAGTGCTTCCTCGTTGTGGATAAAAAAAAACTTCAAAATATGCCTGTGGTTTAAAGTGAAAACGTACGTAAAATGACATTGGATATCACCATGATTTTGGCTTCACTTTATACGAAGTACTTGTATGAAGAATGAAGACATTTTGGTGTTATTAATATAAGAATATCAATAGTGTTCGACTTTGTCAACTGTTGGAATGTATGGGAAAACTATCCAGTGCTCTAGTTTGTAGTGCTTTTTTTTTTTCGAGCTTACTATCCATTTTAGAGTGGATTCGACCAAACAAGAGTAATTTTAATCTAAGAATAAACTTGTCATTTTGACATAATTATTTCCCATACTGAAACTGTCAATGTGCCAGTTATACCAGCCCCCCTAGACAAAACGCACTTTTTGATCGAATCGGAAATCGAATCCGTCAAAACTCCATACAAAAAAAGGGTTTTTCGACCACTTTTCGACTGGTTTGCGATTATAATTTGCACTTTGTCTAGACCCACATGACTTATTCTCGGATACAAGTTTGGTCGAATCGGGCCTTAAAATATTAAATCAAAACGAAAAATGAAGCTATGAACAACACAATCCAAATCGTTTCATCTTTGTCCTTATCGTCGTCGTCGCCCTTCTTGCCCTTCTTGCCCTTCTTGTTTTTATTCTTATTTCTCTTGGCCCTCACGTGCGTTAGAGGTTTAGTAACTGAAATTGAAGTGCTTGTGCTAATTTGCAGGAAAATGAAGAAAAGTAAAATTGTAAGTAGCCATTCACAGCTTTTTGGCACAAGTTATCTATGATTGTGTTTAGTGAGGAAGAGAGTACTCTAGTGACAGTAAGGCCTCAGCCTCGAATTTAGCGGGCAGCGGCGCGGGAGCGGCGGCGGCGCGGGAGCGGGGCCGAAACAAGCGGGCAGCTCGCGCGGCGCTTTAGCGGCGAAGTGTGGTGTTCGGGGTTGTGTTGTCGAGATATTTGTTTTTATTCGCAAACGAAATGTCTGAACAACGGCGACAATTTTATTTAGATTCAAATTTATTCCTAACGCTCGATTTATTGTGGGCAAAAGAAGGAGTGTGCTGCCCGCTCGTTGCCCGCTCCCACGCCGCTGTTTTCGAGAACCGGTCTATTTGATTTTACGCATAAGATCCTGCCGCTCCCGCGCCGCTACCGCCGCCGCCCCGCTGCCCGCTAAATTCGAGGCTGAAGCCTTAAGCTTCAACCACACCGATGCGTGCAGATCGCCATCGCTGGCGCGATCATAGGAAAATGACAGGTCGCGTGAACTGTCATGGGTCGCGCAACCTGTCATAGGCATTTGATCGCGCCGGCGCTGGCGATTTGCACGCGTTGGTGTGGTTGAAGCTTAATAGCAGTTTACTAACATAGTCTGTTTTGTTTTGAAGCAAATCTAGAATTAATAGATAAAGAAACTAGCTGAAGTTTACGAAAGCAAAATAGAAAGCGAAGATCTTGTATAATGTTGAGATTTTAGTCACAAAATTCAATACTTTTAGGACAGATTTATGGAGGGCAGTAAGGGCAAGTAAACCAATGCTATAGATAAATTATTACGTAGTACAGTACGAGATTTGATACGTTTTTTAAAATAATACCTAATTCCGAACTTTTAAATTATTTTCTTCATTTCAAAATCTGAGAGCTCTTCAAAATGTTTAATGAAACCCCATGAACATGGTTCAAAAACGACACCAGTTAAGCCTGCCCTAACTGCCCTTCCATAAACCCATCAAAGACGTTTATATTCACAAACCTCTATCAGGCACCATGGCAAGAGCGTTATCGAGACGGAACACCCCTTCATCGCTCATCAGGTCATATTTCCTCAAGATACACAGCGTCCATTTTTTCAGAAGTTTGTTATCAAGCTGGAAATTAATAAGATTTAAATTTTTCTCTGAGCAGAAATTGCAGAAATTGATGGCCTATTTGGAAAAGGTTTTTAGTGGACATCGTGCAGTGTAACGTATAGCACTGAACACAGATCACAAAAAATTAAGAGACATGTGAAAAGGGGGCGTAGCCAGTGTCGCAGCAATATGCCCAAAACAGAACACATTGCTCGCGACAGCAATGTGCCAAGCAGTTGACGTTTTAAGTATAAACAGTTTACATTGCTTGCGTATACTAAAGATTATTCGCACGTTGAGTAGGTACTGATACCCCTCATCTCTCTAGCTAGATCTCTATGGTACTGAATTATAACTTGTACCAAGGATGAACCTTATTCTTGAAAATTTTCGCCGCTTAAACAAACCAAATTGTCTTCCATCTCTAATTTCTCTATGGTCCAGTGCTAAGGAGGTGAAACTGTTGGCTCGAAGGTTCTAGGTCAGATTTTCAGGAGAAACACACTCATGATGGCTCCAGTCAACATAGGACTTGAACTTAAATCAACCAAAATTCATATTGAGGGGTTTAATTTAGCCATGTTAGACGTCTTTGCATTGTCCTAGTTGCACTGCCATCGCTTTTTAGATTGTAAAATTCATTGATTCTCTCTGGTGAACGGTTTATCAATATTTTAAGCCGTCATTTGTTTTGTTAATGAAAGAGGATTTTATTAAACTTGTGTTCAACTTACTCGCCAATCCCCAGTCTTCAGCTTCAACACCAGGTCAGGGCTCACTTTCGTTTCTTCAAAACACTCCATGTGCCATTTTTTCAAGAGCTCCTTCTGTTCATCACTCAGGCACTATAAAATAATTCATTTCTTTGAAAGAGAATTCAAAATACAAAACAATCTGATCTGAAACCTGTCAAGGTGTTTTGGAAGTAATGCATAACCAAATGTGATGCATTCCCTATAATATAACACTTGGCACGTAATAAATCAATTCTCGAGTAGCGACTACAGATCGGAAGACGTAGTGTGGTCAGACCCCCACTAAGTGGGCCGATGACCTGGTAAAGGTCGCGGGATGTGCCTGGATACGGGCGGCGCCGGCGCAGGACCGGTCGTTGTCGAAATCCTTGGAGGTCTTTGTCCAGCAGTGGAAGTCATTTGGCTGAAACGAACGATACTAGATCTGTTGGATTTATGGACGCATAAGAGAAACTCCTTACTAATATTGTCTATGGGCACTCTCGTCCTTGTCGCGTTGACAGAATGTTCTCATATATTTTACTATCCCAACTAATATCCCAACTAATATTATAAATGCGAAAGTAACTCTGTCTGTCTGTCTGTCTGTCTGTCTGTTACGCTTTCCCGCTTAAACCTCGCAACCGATTTTGATGAAATTTGGCATAGAGATAGTTTGAGTCCCGGGAAAGAACATAGGATAGTTTTTATCCCGGTTTTTGAAACAGGGACGCGCGCGATAAAGTTTTTCTGTGACAGACAAAATTCCACGCGGGCGAAGCCGCGGGCTGAAAGCTAGTAAAATATAAAGTCTGTTTACATAGTCCTCTACTGAAGAATTGTTTTCCAAATTGGTATTAATCAGTTCTCGTAACAGGCCAACTTTACGACTTAGGCCACTGTCTCCAAAAGCCTTTGCTTAATTCTAAAACGTCTTACCTGAGTATGAGTAAACACAGTAAATAACACCACAGCTGCAAGTTTCATATTAAAAACCGTGAATTTTTATCACTACACAATTACTTTATTGAATTCTTGTTCTAACCCACTTTCTTCCCTGATTAAGGTTTTATGACCGCAAATCCACAACCTTTCCTATTTATACTGTTAGTTCAATCCGATGTTATTATTTCGATCTGAAGAAGAATATTCCATACAAAAAGAGGATAAGGGCATTCACACACTGAACTTTTTCGACTTTTCACTCGCAGTAATGGCAGTTTTTTTACTCTCAAATTCTTGTGTAGGTACACTGTTTGAAAAAAAGTGGTTGATTAGTTCATAATTATAATATCCAGTAATATCTTAGGTATTTGTATTTTATCTGTATTTTTAACCGACTTCAAAAAAGGAGGAGGTTATTTTATCTCTATTTATTTTAATGTCGTTATCACCCTACTTATTTGAAGGAGGCCTATGTCTTGTCTATGACTAATATTTTGCTGACGTTATTGTTATTTTGTGACTCTACCAAAATTTGTTGGCACAGGATACTCAAAGAAAGCTATTTTAATTGTGTTAAGTTTTTTTAATTATTATTCTTAATAGAATACAATTTATTTAGAACACTATTCTATTGTAAATTATTAACTTTTAAGGGACGTTGTAAACAAGCGACAATTTAACTTGGTTTTGCTTTTTATTACATTTTTGGTTTTCTTTGACGATTTGTAGTTTACTGTGCAAGGAGCCTATGNAGCCTATTATTGTGTGTTTTTCTAATAATTACGTCAGGATCATTGTTTTAATTCAAAAGGTTAGAGCAAAAAGCGCTTTGTTTACCAAATCTTAAATTCTCCTCACAATAGTGTTTTCTTATGAAATATAGATAAATAGAAAAATCGCTGGGTTTAGTCGGCATTTGAATAATAGACCTAAAGGGTGACGGTCCTAATAGTATTATTTTATTGTTCTTTAAAAAGACGATTTTACTTTAAACACAGTGATTAAATGTGAGTCTATAGGTAGGAGGAGTTGTAATAGATTTTACTAGGTTAGATGAAATAATTTATGTTCTTTTGTTCTCAATGAGATAAACGAGTTTAACTTGTTGTTTCCGCTGCATTCTAGCTACGTAAGTTCTACGAGTAGAAGCAATCCAGTGTTTAGACTAGGCGCAGACCAAGGATTTTAGTTAACCGATAGTTGGGCCCGATTCTAATTTATATGAAGAATTGGCCGATAGCAAATCGGTATTTATAGTGTGCACACTTTCATACATCTCCATTCTCCATACTGATTAACAGCCCGACCCAACTATCGGCCAACTAAAAGTTGGTGCTTAACTAAAGGCTTAATGTGTATGGCCTAATAGTGACTTCAAATTCTCGATGTGACGTGTATCGTGTATTTAGGTATCTTCATTTAAGAATTATTTAATCAAAACTCGGTCTATAAATGGGGAAATAAAAACCAGTATTTTTCTTCTTCTTAATTTTGTCATAAATGGGGAAATAAAACCCAAAACTATAATTCCACTGTTTATTTCTCTAATTAATAAATTCGCTTGGGCAGTCACCGTATTGATAAAGATTTTACAACCAAATTGTTCCCTGTATTTAATTTGACGATGAATTTAGTAGAAATAGAACATGTACTTATGACATGGTTTTTGAAAATAAAGGTTACAAATTGATGTTCTTAGATGATGTTGATACTTTGATAGCTAAAGCCAATGATGATGAACCAAAGTATTTGCCTTTCAATAAACAGGTTATCTCAATTGCTCAAGCTAAGTGTCAGTTTGGGGTCATAACTGACTTGACCGATTCGTAGGTCACTGTTGATGTCACTATCAATCAACTGACTAGTATAGGAACAAATGACATTGGCCATGGATCACCAATCTTGAAGACAGCTTGAGCAAAAAGATACTCTATTTGGAGCTCTTATTGGGTCAAAATGGCGTGTTTGGGGTCCTTTTCGTAGTAGCACTTGACGTAGTTCCAGGCCGTCTGGTGGGGGGTGTTCCCTTTGTTGGCTAGGCAGGCGTCGATCACCTTCTCTACCGCTGGTTTGTCAGCTGTGGAAAATATTATAGGTGATTTATTAACACTCAATAATATTAAATTCAATTTTTCAATGATTCTCTTAGTTAATACGTTGGACGCCGAGAGCCTTACAAGGTGAACCTCGAACAATGTGTCTAGTGTCTTGGCAGTCAATGACTTAAGATACCAGTAGCAAAATAATATGAGTTCCAATAAGTGTTCAAACATTTTTGGGCTGATAATAATTTACTTTTAAATACCTATTTTGCTTGATTTTTCCTTGATAACGAAGTGAAAAAAAAGATCGTGTCTGCAACATTCAACTGTTAGATTTTTTATCTAACAGGATAAAAATAGCGTTTGCGCTTTGCATCGATTACAAGTCCGAGAACAAAGACCGATTATAATTCGAGTTTAAATCGATTCCATGTACCATCTACAGCATATCAGTTTACCACAATATGTCGTTCTTAATAAAAGTATGTTCAAAAATATTGCCTCTTATGCCACTAAGATACAGAGTTGAAACATTATGCCCTTATTCAAGCTCGTATCGATCGTATACAAATGCAGGGTAGTCAAATTGCATTATTACGAAGTTATAACTATTAAGTCGATATGGTGCATCAGGTAGATTCGAAGCGATACCTTTAGTAACTTCACTAACACCATCAGAACCTGTTTTAATTACAGTCTTTATTTGTGTAAATCTATGTCAGTACATCAGACTTATGTTTCAAAATAAAATATCACGTATACAACTACCTACTTAAAGATGCTACAGTCACTGCTTGTTTAGCAAATTTTCAGACCAAATATTTGTCGCAAAATAACATCTATTTCAACCTTATTAGATGCCATTCTTATTCTCATCAGCTTGATATTCTTGTCTGTGTAAGCTATTAACCCAACGCCACACGTCCAACGTATGAACCCAGAAAAAAGTATTGGCACTAGCGTTGGAACAAGGTATTTTCTAAATCCACACTGTTGGACCAACGTTGGAGCTAACGTAACCTACAGTAATAGATAAATACATACCTGGGTTAGGAACTTTAGCCAGAGCGACGTCCTTCTTGAACTTGCCCTCCTTGGTCATCAGCTCTGACTTGATCATCATGCAGAGGGCGTACTTCTTCAGGGCATCGTTTTCGGTCTGCAACAATAAGAGGTCATCATCATATCAGCCACAGGCATCCCCCGATAATCTCCAAATTGGCCGATTGGCAGCGGCCTGCATCCAACCATCAGTAAAGAGTTACTTACCTAAATGTATTTTCTTACGTTTCAATTTTACGTAACTTCTATCGTTATAGAAAGGATTAAAGCAGTACCTATACGAAAACTGTGTAAGCCGCAAGCATAATAAGTACACTCTATCATACGCGTACATATAGAAACAGGTTTTTAGCCTATGCGCAGACCATCGATGTCTTGTCGGCCCATAGTTTAGTCGGGCAGTTGATCAGTATGGGCATGTATGGAAGTGCGCACATTACACCGATTTGATTTGGACGATTCTTCATACAAATTAAAAACGGGCCCAACTATCGGCCAACAAAAAATCGATGGTCTTTTTTTTATACACAATGAGGAAGCTCTTGGCCTGTATCTCACCTGATGGTAAGTGACGATCAGGCAAGGTGGAAGCGAGCTTCACCCGGAATCCTCAACCACGGAGGAACTGGCTATCTTACCTCTAACTGCCGGAACACAATAATGCTGTTAACATTGTTGCTATGGCGACAGACTTAGGTAAGATGGTAGCTAGCCAGGCGGACTTAGAACAAGCCCTACCACCAACCAAACCGAACAGAAAAATCTGCCCCCACTGTGAATCGAACCCGGGACCTCTGCATCTGAAGCAGGTGGTCTTACCACTAGACCACAGCGCCTAGACTTACAGTTACAGAAAATGTGTGCATCTGTAATATTGCCTTACCTTGTAATCACCAGTCTTCACCTTGTTCACCAACGCCTCTTCCACCTTCGTCTCCGATAGGCATTCTGACTTGTGCTTCTTCAACTTCTCCTTTTGCTCATCGGTGAAGGACTAAATAAAATAATAATGTCAAGTTACATTTAAATTCAATTTATTTTAGGTTAAAATGAGCTCCGGACTCTACATTTAAGTTCTGGTGGTATAAATCCGCAATTACAATAAATAAAATTAATTGAGCTAGCGACAGTAATTTTGTGTTAGTTCTGTAATTAACTACTTTATTTTATAAAAGTAGATTGGCTGATAGTTAGCCCTAGAATGGGCGCGCTATGAGCATTTTGCCGCCCTTTGCAAAAAAGTGTTAATAATTCGTAAAGCAATAAATTGCCCTCTAAGTGTGAGCTTTTAGTAGCTGCCCCTACGTTCGTTCCTAACTCATTCTGAAAAGCTAAACGCCGCCAAATTCAAATTATTTATTGCATGTCACATTCGTAAGGGTTGGTAGAACATAATTTTGTACATGTGACGCCCAGTGAAGGCGTTGCAAAAACTTAAAAAATAACATTTACATTTATCATTAAACAATTGCATCAACAATCAGTGCATGAATGGCCTTTTGAGGATGAGTTTCTTACCGTCAGGTTACGCCACGCGGCAATTTTCTCACCGTGCGCCCACTCATGTAAGTAAAAATTTGTCTCATAAATTAGACCTTACTTTGTAGTGTATTTATTTTTTTATTTGTTGTAAAGGTTAAAAAAATATTTAAATCAAAGAATTTGAAATTATCACGTGATTATATTGAAAAATAAAAAAATAGCAGATTTTATGACACTATTTAACATTTTATTTACTTCATCATTATTATCATTTCAGCCATAGGAAGTCCACTGCTGAACACATGAACATTGCACACACCTATATGATATATTATACAGCAATATATATTGCCGAAACATAATTGCTATACAAAGGAGCGGCAAAATGCTCCCCACGCGCCCACTGGCGTTACGAAAAAGACGAGCCCNGCGCTACAATTTTTGTTTACAAAAAGTTGAAATAAGTTAGAAATAAAATTCGCCACGAAGGTGACGATGAGAACCGTGGCGATGAGAAATAGCCATTTAATGTTTACGTGACCCAATATTACTTATGTCAAACGCAAAAAGCACATCGCAATAAATAAATCTGTTCAAATTCCAAATCCAAAACGAAATGTGAAAATTCGCTACATAGCTACGAGGAAACAGAAAAAGTTCGTCCATTATATTCGAAAATGCAAGTTCATCTTTGTTCCATAGAGGCGGCCCGTCGGGGAGCATAGGCGACCCGTCAGAAACTATCACGCGAGCGCGATATATGAATATCATAACCGATCCTCCGTTGTCGCACTTGCGGCGAGGGAATGGGGAATCTGATTTGTAGATGGACCGTAGCTGAAATAGATTTTCGCATTTAATGTTCCTGCTCTTTCATGATAGTGCAGCTTTTGATTTTTCAAATGGACGGCAATATTTTGATGTTTTATGTAGAGCAGTATAGCGGCAGATAACGAGTTACAGTTCTTATCTGCAACCACGAAATACCTACATTGTGCATTGACTAAATAGTCCTTTTAATTTATTACCAAATAATTGGTTCTATTCTCGTAAACTGTGTATGAGTTAAGAATTATTTATTTTAGAAAAGGCTCTTTAAATTACAATGATTTAACTAACTTCTACTTATTGATACAAAGTTAGACAGAAGTAATTAATTTCGAAACTGACAGGAACATTAGTAAAATGTACCCGGTCAGCAAGTCGAGGTAGAGCTATTGTGTTAGAACATCTGCCGATCGCTATCGGCGATTTGTCGTGTCGCGTGCGCGATTGCTGATTGCGCTGCATTGTCACGCGGAAGACGCGTGCGCATTCACGGTGATTCGTCAAATCGGTTCAAATCTGTCCTATTTTTAATTAAAATTGAAAGCACTTCAATATCGATACAGATGATTAATCGAGTCCTTGTTAGCTCTATTTGTTGCTACACACACGTAGCCGCCAAACCGAATGTCGTATTTTACCAGAAATGACAAGCATTTTCCGTAAACAAGTTATTAATATAGTCGAGTAAATCGTAAAATCATTTGCGAGCCATCATTAGCACTAGTTCTATCGTGTTTATTTATGATCACAGTGAGGGAAGGGGAGGCTGCTGTAGTGTAATCGAGCGTAAGGCTATGAACGCATCTGTTACGCCCAGAATTCGCACTATTTTTTTATTCATCAGTGTCATCGACAATCCAATGTCCTTTCATGATAAAGGGATAAACTCCAATGAAATCACTATTAGACTTGGACCCCAGAGGGTCTGTTTTAAATTATATTTTTGACTATCATAAAATTTAAAATCATACAAAATGACAATTTTGTATTATGAAATATTTAGCCGATTCACTAATTCACTGTTCAAACTTTTTATTAGTAAACTTTACTGCTGAAGTAATCATAAAAGCTCATTGCGTATAATTAATTTGGTTCAATTCAGTCACTGATAAAATTTTTCTTGCAAAGATAAAAAATTGTGTTTAACTTTTTGTGATTTTGTCTTATAGGTCCTGCATTTTAAGCTTAAAAATTCGGATTACTAATGTTTGGCCAAAAAACGTTTCCCAAATTATCACATGGCAAACAACGTTTCGCAAATTTTCATTTGGCAAATTCTCATTTGGCAAAACAACTTATTGCAAACTTTAAATTCGCAAATGTCTTTTTTGGCATATTATTGTTTAGCAAATTATTGTTTGGCAAAGTATGTTTTGCCAAATGTTTCATTTGGCAAAAATATTTCACGATAAATTATTTACAAAATAATTTGATTGGTGCATAGAATGGAATACAAATTAGCTTGTGGTTATTATTTTGTGTAGTGGGTAGTTAAATATAAAATTTGTTATAAATTTATTTTCATATTTCATTATTTTTATCGAAACTAAATGATTAATTAACAATAGAGGTGATTCTAGCGCTCGGCGGCCGCTGCCGCGGCACGCTTCGCTCGCCTTTGCGCGTTAAGGGTCACTGTTCTAACCTAACCTAACCTACTATTTTCTGCAAAACCTACTTTCGCATCCATACTATTTTCTGCAATCTCTTTGTTTTACATAAAATTCTTGTGAAAACCATGATCATTTGCCTTGTGCTTTGATTTGTGGGTAACGGTGGGTAAGCATGTGAAGTGTCAATTTGACCAAATAAATTATTTGGGATATAATATTTGGCAAAATAAAACATTTGCTATATAAACATTTGCCAAGTAAAATTTAACCAAATGATAATTTGACCAAATGAAATAGTTGCGAAAAGTACATTTGCTAAAAGTTCATTTGGGAAATGAAACTTTGGCGATAAGTTGTTTGCGAAGTGAAATTTGGCGAAAAGTAATTTGGCCAAACGGAAGGATACCTAAAAATTCTGCAACGCACAGCGTAGCTCTGTCATTTGTTTCATATTATATTTAGTTGTTGTTTTGTTTACACAAGCCAATCAAATAAGATGAGTTGCGTCAGCACACCTGTCATCATAAACGCTGTCGAATACTCGGTGCCGACATACGGCTTGAATAAACGATGCATTCATCTCTTTATTATGATGTGTTAATCCAGGATTATCAGCAAATGTTAACACATGTTACCAGTTAGTAAAAAAAATATAGCAGTTGCTAAACGACGTAGCTTATCATTTATTCCCGTACCGTTTTGAACTCTATTATCAGATGTTTTGAGGCGCGTTTTTTGTGTCGCGGCGAAGGCGATAGAATTGGCCGGATTATTGAGGGTAGCTAATATTATTCCGGGCCGTTCGGAGTTGCCTTTTCATCCGCTGAGTATAAACATAGGGGTGTGTTCGCGGTGTTTGATCGCGTTTGTCGGCCACGCCAAAGATTGATTTAAGTTCGTTTCTTGTAGGCGATCGTTTAGCAGTTTCGGTATATCAATTCGTATTTTGTTTTGAGTATGGGTTTGGGTTTGGGTGACTTTATTTCTTTTATTTAATATACATACGTACTACTATTCATTCAGTATATTTTGTTAAAAATATAATGATAATGTAAGTTTGTAGTACCTAAGTACGTATGATACAGGTTAGGACTGATGTTGTACCTAGTAGGTAAATAATATTTCGAAAACTTTTAAGCCATTAATTATTGTTAAAGGGTTTTCTTTACAAACTTCCTCTATTCTGTGAATCATATCTCGGGTGTACCTAACCACAGAAATACAACTAGAATCTGTTATATCTTGACCTCAATAGCTACGGGAACAATCGTACATAGCTGCAGTGTTAGTTCCGACAGCCTCCAGCCGTGCGGCGGCCCGAGGCGAGGTGCGGCAAGCGTCAATATTTGCCGGCCCTGGCAGGCTAATGAATACAATTAGATCATTCCGCGCGGCTGTACGTTTTTCATACGCCTCGAGGGCCGCCCTCTGACGTGTCAAATAAAGACGACCCGCCCTATGTACATAGCGCTAGTTGACAGCGCAAATATAGAGTTTTTGGCAGCTGGGATTTAAGGTGTACAAAATTAATTAGGTACGACTCGCAAACTGGAGATTTGGTTGGACTCAGAAAATTGGGACGCCTTTTATAAATTTTAGTTTCTTTTTCGTTTAAATGGTGTATTTCTATTTCAGTTTTCAATGTACAAACCCTTCGCTTTTTATCACATTAATAAATACAACGCAAATGTTATTCACTTGTCACGCCATTAAAATGATAGTCAGTATTCATGAACTCCGCATACTTATAACACTTCTGAATGGATCATAAGTTAATCCATGAAAGCACCGGACAAACCCTCTAGTTTCCGCTACGTTTGATTTGCACTAAACATTTTTTATGGTGAAGCGCTAAATAATAGGCTCAACACATGACACTCCCCTAAGCTAATTTGATGAAAAATGACTCAGGATAGCAAGTCTGTTGTACAAAGCGATATAAATGTTTAATTAGGAGTAGAACGTCAGCGGGTGCATCCTCGTGTTTTAGTTTTGCTACGTTCATTAGAAAGCCAAAGTCAAAGTTGTAAAATCGCCGAGTGGAGTCAACGCGGCCGCTGTATCGAAGCTAGGGTTGAAAACTGCGAGTTCAAATATACAATAGTAATATTATTTCAGAAATAAAATAAAAATAAAATTGTGGGATATTTTTAGAACAGATTTTTTTTCCATTTGCTCGCCAAGTGCTCTATGGAATTTTAATGCTGAAATTTTATTAAAGATAAGTAGGTACGTTCTTCATTTTTGTAAATAAAAATCAAGAACAAATAATACAGTTGAATAGGGATTTTGGTGTGTAATCGTAGTAGGTATAACGAATGTGTTGGTACATTCAAATCTTTATAATTTCATACTTACACTTTTCGTTTAAAACTATATCTGATGTTGTAGTATTTTAATATAGATTCAACATTTACAAGCAATAACAACCATAGATGTATGCTGAAAAAATAGACTCTAGTTGAATAGGGATTTTGGTGTGTGATCGTAGTAGGTATAAATGAATGTGTTGGTATATTGACATCTTTATAATTTCATACTTACACTTTTCGTTTAATGACTATATCTGATGTTGTAGTATTTTAATATAGATTCACCTTTTACAAGAAATAACAATCACAGATGTATGCTCGAAAAAATAGACTCTATTCGTAGAAATCCAACTGTCTTGGCTCTTAGAAATGTAGTCTCTATTATTTACGGTAAAATTGTATTTTGTTTTATTTAGCCAAATACTTATCAGTCTGTCGGTAGCCCTGTCCCAAGTAAGGTTGAGCTACCCGCTGAATACATTAGCCGTGTTGGTGTTTGCCGCGCCAGCGCCACATGGCTACGTCGCTCTGTTTATTTTAATACCCAGCCATTGTTGTCGCTGTTTGCCGAGGGAACTCTATTAAAGTACCCCTTATGACGATTGTATAGACCACCTTCTGTCAGACATACTGTTAAATTAAGGGCGATTCATTGTAACGAGATTTAAAAACAGTATTTATTTAGGGCATTCCTTAAACTATGTCTAAATATTTTTACCACCTTCACCGTTGTCAAATTAAAAAAACGGATCCTAAAATCAATTAAGATTTCAGTATTATCTGGAAAATGTCCCGAGATTTAGTAACATTAATGCAAATAGAAAATTGATATGATTTTAGACTCCATGGAACTTTTGACTCTGTAAAGTTATAAGTTACACATTATTCAAGTACCTAAACGTTTTTCAAGTTTATACAACTTATTCTGAAATAGAGATAAAATAATAAAGTTTAAAAGAGTTGTTAATAAATCATTGTCCAATTAGAGTAGGTACGTTATCTGATGGATCCATCTGAGATGGCATCTGCGGAGCGCGTGCATCTCGTGTTTAATTACATTTGTCGAAGCGCCCCCGCCCCCGCCCGCCCTCGCTCCGGAGGCCATTCGGTTCATTTGCAAAGTGCATTTCGATGCCACGCTCAATTGTTCCGACCCTGCGCTTAATTGCCCACCCGTTATTTATTATTGACATTCCGCCTGCACATTCATGTGCAACTATCGAACACCATTCATTTACGATTCCACTAAAATAGATCATCAAATCGGAATGTCACGGCTGGAGAGCCGAACCGAAATCGGTCGCCGCAAGGAAAATTTGACGAAATATTTACGAGAAGCAAGCCACACATTCGATAAACATCGCATCGTTTATTTGCCTCGGGCCCACGCTCGGCTTCGTCGACTTCGCATTCCGCTCGCCGTCGTATCGGTTCTCATTTGTATTGGCGGCGGTTCTTGTATTATTTGTTTGTTTGCGGATGCCGCATACGCTTTGATTTTTTCCAATTCGGAAATAATGCGGAAGGCGTGGAGCCCGGGGCATCGGGCGACCGGCCGGGCCGGAGCGATCGCGAGCGCCAATCAAGCGAATTGGCGTGTTCGTTAGTCGCGACGAGCTTGCCGCTTGGTTACCCGGGCACGTACGTGGGACCTTTCCACTCGGAAGCACTGATTTTCTCTTAGATAGGATCCAACAGAATTATGAACTTCAGCAATCTTCCGCTTGATTTGAAGAACAAATGTATCTCGAATACGCTCATAGAGACAACGGGTTTTGTTTACTTACGATTCTCTTCTCTTTGATCTTCAATATTTTTGTTAAGAGTCTGTATTTAAAACAATGTGGTCTAGCTTAATAAACCCCTACTTAATTACCGACAAAAGAAAATAGTAGGTATGAGCTAATAATAACCTTCGACGAATAGATTGGTACAGTATCTACCTACTGAAAAGAAAAACTATGTATGCTGTAATTTTTATCAGCGGTGCATACAGGAAATGAAGGAGGTGTATTTCTAGTTTTTACTGCTAAAACTATTTGCCTAACTAATGCCTATAACTTATATTGATAGTCATGTTTCATCGCAATTTCGTAGTACTCGTAAACGAGTATTTGTTGACAACGATTTAAATAGAAGATTTGTGGTAATAGTGGGAATAACTCATGTTACAATTTTAGGTGTTGTAAAGCTACATGCTGCTAATGATGCTGAGCACCTCGTCACGTGAGTTAATGGCAAATTAAATCATAATGATTTATGTTGACGACACATTCCGCGTGTGGGATATTTGGACCATTCCGCGTCCATTAGCGATATAATTGGTATCAAGTGTCGGTAATGGCTCGTCAGGCTGTCATATTTGAGGTGATGTTTAAGTTCACTGGGATGGGAACACGGGAACGTGTTCAGAAGAAGGTCGTCGCTCTAATATTGGAAGAATTATGAATTGACTACTGAATTAATTAATTCTCGAAAAATAACAATAGTGTCTATGCGTAAGACGAATTGAAAATATTACTAAGAATAGTAATTTAAATGACTACTCGTAAATACTTAGTTTAGTAGATAGGTACAACTTTATCACCATACCCCAAACTTAGTAAAGCTTTCAATCATTTTTTAGTTAAACAAAATATGTGTGTAATTTATACTTTAAGCACATATTTACATGTTATGTAGCCTTTAAATTATAATAAAACGTCTGTGACTGCGAATCTTGAACAAAATAAAAAGTCTTTGATGTTTTCTCTTTGTTAAATTAAAAAAAAAATGTTTTACGACTTTCGCACGAGTATTTCGATCCGAATCCGTATATGATGCATGTCGATGCGTGGGCCTCCAGGCTACAAAGCACAGCTGCGCACGCGCTGACATACGGCTGACGTGAGTGCAGCATTGCCATATATCTTGCGCCTCAATGTCATGACCACTGACTGCTGCACAAATTATGACGCGGTAAATATAGACAGCATGCAAGGATTTGTTTTGTGACTATGCGGAAATGACAGTGGTAGCAAACCACATCAGTCATAATATCTTTAGAAGCTTTTATTTAATTTACATTGTAAAGTAAACAGACATATTACCATCGATATTAAATTCAATATCATTGATACAAAAACTTGCAATGAATTTTTACCAACTTGAAATGCTTAAAGTTGGTAATTCAGAGTCAACTTTGTCTTTAAAGACAGCGACTCTACATTTTTAGATCAGTGCAACAAACGTTTTAAATAATAAACTAAATTATCTTTGATGTTACGAACGCATATAGATTACTTAGATAAAATTAAATTAAGGCTCCTGAGAGCACCAACCTTAACAACTGGACCACAAAGACGTCACCGTTGATGACGAAATAATTTGATTAGCTTGCACACCGATTACTAAGTAGGTATTTTTAGTGTGTGGACATTCTAGTTTCAGAACCAATAATGGTGTTTCAACCGCCTGTCTTGTAGCACCATTAATAAACCTCGGAATCTTTCTAGAACGCCAGTAGGTCATTAACGTTTGTCATGATCATTGCCAAGGCGAATTTGCGCAGACTTCTGTAGGCGTCCAGCATTATGTATTGTACATACAACTATGTATTCAGTGGGCTGGAGACGGCTTTATTTATTTGAATTGGCCCACGTACATTCTATTTCGCTATAACAAATTAATGATAATTTGTATGAACACGAGCCTGTAAATATGGTCGTTTGTCTTTTTAGTCATGCACCCAATTATGAACTAAGCCAAAGGTCACTAAACATTGATGGAATGCCACTGGCTCACACAAAACTACTTGAAATATTTTCAAATAAAAAGTAGGTATTCTTCTGAAACTCAAGCGTCAGAGCCGTAAACTTTATTAAGCTCTGGTAGTTTATTAGTACGTTGTATTCATGCATACTTAGCATTTCATTTGTTTCGGGTCACAAGCATGCAAATGAAGGAGCATAAAGGTGAGCAAACATCATCAGAGCGCGCCGCGATGAGTAAATAGAGCGTGCGTATGATTGTGCCGGCCGCCCGCCCATACCTGCGACGCATTTTTTACTCGCAACTGCCCAATCAGCGCCAGTGGCAGTTGCAATTATCTCTCGCACCAAATCGAATTATGATCAATTCGGATTTGCGCGCATTCGAACGAATATAAAACGGTTTGCATTAAAATTTGGCGCGCGATGCACGGGATGCGTTCCCATTAGTCGGGTCGAGCGCTTTGTTTGTCCACTCGAGCCCGTGTGCGCTTGTGTTTCATTACCTTTTTTGTTGTTTCCAGCTTTGTTTACGATGCCTTTCGCATCATTGGCTTACAGATTTTAATTTGAGTATAAAATATTTCATTTTGAATGTACGCTGATAAATCACGGTCGCAACGAAAATAGTGGGAATTGTTTTGGTGGGAGGTCGGTCTGTCAAATTCAAGGAAAATTAATGGGTGGAGCCATTACATTCGACGTTATTTTGTGATATTTTATTCAAATTTATTACTTACAGCAAAGTAACTATAGTGTTATTGGGACGTTAAAGCTTTCATGTAAAATGGAATAGTAGTCTCCAAAGTAATGTATCATTCGTTGCGAAGTATTTTACATCCTATGTTTAGGATATTTTGACGCGAGTTACTCATAGCTAAAACAAATGACTGTTAAATAACTGATCTTCTCGAGCCCTCGTCTTCATCAAGTTGCTCTAATCTATTTCAAATACGGTTGTTCTTTTGTTTTCCAGGTGTGGTTCCAGAACAGGCGGGCCAAGTTCCGCAAGCAGGAGCGCCTCGCGCAGCAGAAGGCGGGTGAGGCCCCTGTGAAGGCGGAGGGCAAACGCGACAAGCCCGCGTCCCCCGCGTCGTCCCCGCACCCCGCGCCGGCGCCCGCGCCGCAGCCCGCGCACCACGCGCTGCCGCACCTATCCCCGACCGACTTGAAGCCTATCACTTCAACAGGTAATAAACATGAGAAGTCCTAGTTTTTGTGGCAGCGAATATAAGTTTCCAATTAGATTCTTGTATAGCCGGCTCATTTGGAAACACTCTATTTCACCTTCTTTAAATTCTGTTTCCTTTCTGCTTTGTTTACCTTACATTAAAAGCCTATCAGATGTAGGTACACGTGTATGGGCCCAATCAGTGCACTTTCTTGTTCACAATCGGACGCATGTTCGCCGTGCAGTCTGAATCCATGAAAACGTAACGAACGCAAAGCTCGAGCCATCTCGAGTCGACTTCGCCAGTCTTATAAATATACAGCATCTCTTCTTCTTGCGAAATATTGACAAATTAGGGCACGATAACATCATTTAATTGCCTCGTAGCACTCGTAGAATTGTAGCAACTATTTACAGTTCTCAGTAGTCTGACTATAAAAATAAAATTAAAAGTGTTTTGAAAAATAAATATCATCGAAATAGTTAGCCGTTTCATCTATAGCGTATTTAGAGTAACGTATAAATAAGTGGTTACAATAAAATCAAGCAGCGCACCCATAAATTGCAGTAAGTGCGTGATAAAATATTCGGCGCGCATTTCTAATTTTACGATTAAAATAAGGCGCGGTGGGCAGGTAGGCGCTGGCGAACGACTCTCTCACAGATATCGGGCACGGGACCTTGAACATTAGCTTATTAGTTATTATGTTTTCCAAATATCTTACACATAGTTTACATACAGGTGTTTTCACACAGTTTTCTACGATAATAGTGTAAAACAAAGTTTTGATAAATAACGACGCCCAAATAAGAGCAGTATTTTAATCAGCGAAGTAATCGTGCCAACATTTTTATGTCATGTACCTAATTCCAATTAATAACGATGTTAATAAGTAAATACTTGAAGTAAGTTAAAGGATGAATAAAAGATGCTGAAGTGAATGATACGTGCGTCACTCGTGCGTTACAGAAAAACATCTGAAAGACGTTTCGAAGCTTTGAAAGAGAATGTATTGACCCACTTAAGAGCGTTGTAGCAAAAAGTTGGCGTTCGAATTTTAGGTTTTTATTGCTTGACGTCGCGCAGTGAGTGCGCAAACTGCATTTATCTGTACAATTTCAACGCTGCGTCGACTAAACGATCTTAATCCGTAGTTGTATCGTACCTAAGACAGTACATCATACATAATAATAAAGAAATAATGTATAATTTACCTATTTGATTTATTCTCAGATCAGACTTTTAGCAAAATCAAGTTACGTAATTAATGTATTTTTTACACTAGTAAATCCCGCGACAAGTTTTTAATCTTTAAATTGAGTAAAGTAATAAGTTATTCTAATGAATACATTCTATCTTCTTACTTAGAAATAAATTTGTTGTAATATTAGTTCAAAGTTGTGCCTTCGCGAGTTACCTAGAAATCGGGCTTTCGAAATTCGCTGTTTTCGTAGGCAAACATCCAATTTGAACGAGATTTTGTCAATAGACATTCCGTAAAAACGTATGATAATTACGATGATATAAGTCAAAAGAAGCTATAACAATAAATTATATGACTAAAATCATTTCGAAATCTGCCAAATTCTCGATTTCTGCATGAAAAATGTGACAACGCTCTTAAATAGAAGGTAGAATTTATCATTGAAGTCATCCGGTATAATGTTACAATAAGAGACGTAGTAAAATCTATACATGTAACACTGAAACATGTAAAGAGGTGGCGAGAGTATTATCGAAGCGAAACTTTCGTCAGTTTTAAACTTGTTGATACGCCGCTCGTGTGAGGCAACGTCTATTTTCGCCCGATTATTTTGGTTGTAGTATGACGAGTACAATGAAAAATTACACTTTTTCCTTTTCGTCAGAATACTGGTTTTTTGCAAATGTCGACCCACGCTAATTGGTGACAACTGTCTAATTAATGGCGTCTTCTTTCATGTTTAAAACTCTAACGGCTACAGACTATTAAAAAAAAGTTAGAAAATAAGTTTTAAAAATTAAAAACACCTAAATGTTTCTTCTGCCGAGTAAGAAACAATGATGATAGCGGTTTTGTTAATATTTGACTCAAGAATATACGAACATATTCGTATTGCAATAAGTCTCTACCTCTACATTAAAGTATGAGCCTGACTGAATTTAATCTTAAATTATTTACCTAAAACTGATGCTATTCCTAGTGCATATACCACCTCCGAACAACTCCATTATTAACGACACTTAACACTTACAAATATTTATGGTAATTATTTGTTTGTAAACATTAATATGTAGATTTGTATACAGCCTGTTTCGTTAACTGTTTAAATTAATAAAACAAATTCGGTTGTCGTTATGTCATAACAATGAAAACAACATGTTGCTAAGGTAAAATATGACACAAAAAAAAATGAAAAACGAAACCTATTCACCACACACAGCATGCCTACCGCAGAGGTAAATCTACGGAAACAGCCCTGATCAGCCTGATTGACAGGGTCGAAAAGGCACTGGAAGACAAGGAAATCGCGCTTTGCGCATTTCTAGACATAGAGGGAGCTTTTGACAACACTCCTACTACACTGCTGGTCGAAGGTCTGGTTGCAAAAAGCCTTGACCTGACGACCACGAGATGGGTGGAGTCGATGCTCTCCAACAGGAGAGCTAAGGTATCTCTGCTTCAAACCACTATGGAAGTTACAACCACCAGAGGATGCCCGCAAGGGGGCGTGCTTTCGCCCCTTCTCTGGACTCTGGCGGTTGATACACTACTGTATAAAATGGCCGACCTCAACATTGACACTCAAGGGTACGCTGACGACCTTGTTGTCATAGTAAGGGGCTTCTGCCAAAGTACAATATCTTCCATAATGCAAAGAGCGCTAAACACCATAGGTGGGTGGTGCAAAAGAAACAGTTTATCAGTTAACGCTGATAAAACTGTCATTATTCCATTTACCAGGCGTAGACAGTTGAACAAACTAGTCAAACCCTCTCTAAATGGAAAAGAGATCGAGTTTTCCACGGAAGTCAAATATCTGGGCGTCACTATCGACCAAAAAAAAAAAAAAAAAAAAAAAAATATGACACGCCTCCGCCGCGATTCCTGTGGTTTTGAGCATAGAATGGAGTCTACTCCTTTTGGAAGACTTGTTAATACCTACTTCGGATATATTAACAAGTCTTTACAAGCTTTTAACAACCATTTTTTACACCCTGTATATTTATTTAAGCTTCACTCTACAGACTAGCTGGAAATGAGAATGTAATCACTAATTCCAATTCCAACGATTCCAGAAGTATAAACAGCAAGGCTGTTTGATGGTGCAGAAGTTAATTACCGCGTTACCAATACACACAGGCACGCCGCGCGGAAAATGTTTCGTTAAACGCGTGAAATTCCGTTGCGATATTTTTACTCCAGCACGATATCATGACTATTTTTAGCACATACGAGTATTCACCAAATCTCTCTTACATTGATTGCCGAAATTTAGCCGAATGACTCACCCGCACAAAATATCCGACCAATCGGCAACCCGATTGTACTATTTTAGTGCCCAGGTTTGCGTGGGCGAACATAACAAGGATTTTGATGAGATAAACAAGTCACACCGAATAAGTGTACCTACATTAAATATAGCATCTTCATCATGGACACTTTGACGATAGCGGGTCACGCGCTTTACGTAAATAAGTAGGCAGTTTCGCTACAAGATCAAAGATTTAGGAAAGCTTTTCATACTACGGAATAAAAAGCTTTTTTATTGTCTACCTGAACAAACTTCGGGAAATCGATCAACTTCACGGTTGTTATTCCAAAGAATTTAAGCGTTTGTGCCTTTTTAAAGTCTACAGTAGTGCACGTGCTAAAAGTGTTGCTTCCTTCCTATGGAAAGCTTTCGGCCCAATATAGAGCTTTTGACTTCCAATCATAATCTTCTAACAAACCATAAACTATCTTGACACCGGTAGCACAAAACATAAATGTAGGAAGTGTTAGTAATGAGCTTGAGTGTGAACGGTGTGTTTATTGGTGCACATTATATTGCAAGTTTGTGTTAAGACTGCGGTTACTTTGTAACGTATCAGTGCGGGCACGGCTGTGGGCACAATGGCACAACACGGCTTACCGGCTAATGGCGGACTTGCGGGCGCATTAATCACATTACGCCCCCCGCAGCCGCCGCCGCCAGATTTTCACTTCGGCTCATTTGCGCTAATTGTGCGCGCGATTGTCACTCAGGCTTGAATAAACAACGGAGCCGCGCGGCAAGGATTAGGTGATTAGCGCTTAATTGCGTTACCACGATTATTTCATATTCGCCCGTCGAGCTGCAGTCTGATTTCATATCCGAGCAGATTTGTATGCAGGAGTTTCAATTGTTTGGCGTGCTTAATGCAGCAGTTTTGTAGCTCGTCGAACAATTTAAGTGTTATGTCCAGTGGTTTTGCCACAAAGAGCGGCATTGGAAAGGTTCTAATGTTGTATTTTTTGTTTTGCAGCGAATAAGTTGTGTGACGAGCTGAACGGAGGCGGAGGAGGGATGCCTCCGGTGTCGGGTGCCGGCGGCAAGTGGTCCGGCGGGTGCGGGTTGCTGCGCCAGCCCTCCGGGTTCCCTCTCCTGGGAGTGGCGCCGCCCAACTATCTGCTCTCGGACCACCTGGGCACCCTCGCTAAGACGAACAACCATCTTTTCTAATGGGCGTAAGGTCGCCCCGTTGAGTCACGCACCACCGCGCCGAGTCCGCGGGAGCGCCGCTCGCGGTCACGCGTCCCTACTCGACCTCGCATTCCATGTGACATTCCACGTGTCGGACGCTGTCGAACTTTCCTTCGAATAGGAAAACAAAAACGCTTAAAGTGACTGAACACAGTGAAAATTGTTTATCAAGTGCCAAAACGTGTCCACTAAATCGTATTACACAATAATGAACGTTGAAAATCATTTTTAGGTTCGCCTCTATTGTAATGATGTGTTTCATGTGCGATTGCACAGACAAGGGTGTATAGCTTAAAGTAAATCTACTTATAAGTGTAATTTAACTAAGTATTAAAAATATTAGTCAAATGAATGGAAAATAAAACTTTGTGTGATATTTAATGTATGTAAATAATATTTCCAACGTTGTATACGTTTATCAAGTATACTTAAATTTAGATGAAAGTAAACAAACCATTCCAATTTTGAAACTAAATAGAGGTTTAATAATTATTTATTTGTATTTACGTAGATTTTGAACAGTCTGATCAGTTCTAGTCATGGTATTTTATTTAGTCAAGTAAATAATTTTAAGTTATCGCACGACACGCAGTATTTTTAATTAAATAAACATGAAGATTATTAGTTATTTTAAAATAGTTATTAAATATAAATACTGTCGGGAATGGCATGGGACAACTTTGTAAATATGTAATAAATGAAAGACATTGTACATAAGTGCATAGTGACTGTACCCGAGTGTATGTAATTAAATTGACGAATTTGTCGAAGAGTGTTTTAATAAAGAGAATAATAAATGGGATTTACTTATTTTATTTTTCTCAGATAGCATTAGATCCACGATTACCCCAATGGAAAAATATACTCACAAAAAAGATAAGTCAAGTCAAGTCAAGTCAAGTAGGAGCTTTCGTAGCGGCACCGTAGTGCTACGAAAGTTTCAGAAACTTGAAAAATGAATATTTCATTCATGTATAGTATTTAAGATTTCATTGAAACACAGTTAATAATGTTAGGATTATTTAACATCAGAATGAACTAAGAAAAATATGCCATTTTCAACTTTTGGGTATAAAACTTAGTGTTTATTATGTACGTAACGTAGTGTTTTCCTTTTTTGAAGAATGTATTAGAGAAATTCAATTATGATTTGTACCTTTACAACACAGCATTATGATTGTACATATTATTATGATGTTTTTTCAACAACGTTTCAATAACTTGCTATTACTCGTACCGCGTCGCTTTTAGTTTCATAACGCAACGAGTGTGTTCTGCACCACTAAAGCACTGGTACAGGTGCTATAATGTAATATTATTTGTTATTGCAAAATGCTACAGTGTTTAACTTTCTCTGCCGACGTCTCTAATAAACGGAATCTATGGAATTCAATTTCTCACGCTATGCGGAAATGTCTATGACTAATCCCATGCATTTTAGGAGCTTTTACGAGAAACATTAGAAGTTGTTTGTGACTTGTTTGAAGTTTGCTACGAAAGTTGGTATATGAACTAGTAATCAAAACAAAGTAGGTAGGTAAGTACCTCTGTTCTTTAAATGCCCTGAAAAGTACGTCTTTTTATGAAAGCTCATAAAAGTAGGTAGGTATTTAAACTTTCATTGACGATAAAAGCTTTAAAATAAGAATTTCAAAGTATCTGCATTCTACGAAAGTAAAATGAAAGAAGTCTCATATTCTAACGACTAAATTCCACTCACTAAAATCAAGACAAGGTTTTATAGCTTCTTATGAAGTGCAGTTATTTATTTACCATGAATCACAGTTTTTTCATTGGACCGAAATACTCAAGGTTGAGAGTACCAAGGTGTTTTTTATATTCGTGTCCACTCAGGCGTGGGCACCGGCGACAATGATAAGTCATCGGGTACTCACTGGAGGGTGGTGGGAGGGCGCCGAGTTCGAAGAGTAGGTACCTACTACAAGCCGTGACGTCAATGGTGGAACGTGCCACACGTTTGGCGCGTGTAGTCCTTAAATGGGTAAACTGGAATTAAAACAAAATACTTCATTATTATCAAAGGCTGAACATCCATTACTAAGGCTCTATACTTCACTGGCTTTCAGTGTAATGACTGTAGACTAAGTTGTACTTATATGCTATCAACTTCTGAGGGTATTTACGTCCACTCTCTGCAGAATATACTATTGAATAGTGATGATCTAAGTTGTTACAAAATCTCCAGGTTCGATTCCTGGATAAGGTCTATTTCACAAAAAACTAATGACGCAGTTTTTTAATTAATTTTATTGCCAATCACGCTAATTCAAAAGTTCATCTGTAATTGAATAAGTATTAAGGACGGGTTTCAATACCTTCGCCTAAGGGTCTAAGATTTAAATTATTGTCGTTGTAGATCGTGTTGGCATAATACAAAATTATTTTAATATGTTTATCGTTGGGGTACCTATTATGTTATCTGTGCCTTTGGTGTCACATAGCGTCTTACGAGTTTATCAGACTTTCTCGTAAAATACATAACAGCTCTACCAAAGATCAATTAAATATGCATCAATTAAATTAAATTATTGTGATGACCAAATGTTAACCTAGTACCCTCAAATACAGTAACAGTTAGGTGCTGAAATCTGAACTCATTATTTCAATCAGCACTTGTACTTGATTGACCGACCGTTTGACGCAAAACAATATTTCAAACACCGAAAAATGAGAATTTGAATGGCACGTGTACAGTTGGGTGAATGAAATATGTAGTCATCATCGTGATTTATTAGAGCACTTCTTTTTATGTGGCATGTCCGAATCTAATTTCGCTATCTTGTAACATTGGTCATTACCCTTTTATTAAAATAAACTTTACCTACTACAACATCACGTATTATGATGTCAAGAAACTCGTATTGTGATAAAAAAAGTTTTTTTTTATAGTTCAGCAACGACAAAGGTTTACCTAAATAATTTAAGTATTCGATGGTAGGTACTACGTCTTTGGTTGGTCGAAAATGAACCATTCAGTGAAATTTATCATTGATTAAATCATTCGTACTTTTTCTGCTTTATTTGAGCATTGTGCATGTGTGAATAAGAAACGGGACAAAGAATCGGAAGGATCATGGACGAAAAGGTAATTTTAAAAAGTCAAGTAACATCGTTATTTTGAAACTATTGCCAGCCTCCATTTTAAATTGACTTTTTTTTAGCATTTTTAGCGAAATATTACATGTATGTCACTGAAAACTTAAGTGGTAGGAACAACAAAGGTTGTTGAGTCAGAGCCTATTTTGCGCGAACGCTCATCGGCGCGGGCGCAACGCGCGAGTTTTCCAGAAGGGCGGAACCTGCGCCACTATAAATACGTGCTCTCCGCTTTCAGGAGTTCAGTCTTACAGAGCTTTCAGTGCACACACACAGCCAACGCAAACCACACAACATGTCTCTGGAACGCCAAGTTCGCGCCAAGGTATATACACACACTTTTATATTCATAATAACGGTCTTCTAAATAAACGTTTAGTCAAAGCAAATTTTGTGTTAACTCAAAGTTTAGCCATGAAATCACTTCACTAATTTCACCTTAGTATTCTTTAAATAGTCATTCAAAAATTTTTTAAGCTCTTTGAAATTTAGAAGTTATTAGACATCCAAAACGAAAGCTTTTCAGTCCTTAAGATAGATACATAAAGTGTTTTCGTATTACTGATATTTGAAAATGTCCAATAAAAAAGCAGCGTTAAAACAATCTGCTTTATCATTCGATTCGAACATAGTGCTTTAACCCTTAAATCTTCCACAGCTCGCTTCCAAGCGCAACCCTGACCAGGAGAAGGAGGTCCAGGAGTGGATCGAGACCGTCCTCGGTGCCAAGTTCCCCCCTAGCGACGCGTTCGAAGATGTCCTCAAGGACGGCACAGTCCTCTGCCAGCTCATCAACAAGCTGAAGCCTGGCTCCGTCAACAAGATCAACACCTCTGGTGGACAGTTCAAGATGATGGAGAACATTACCAAGTAAATAACATTTTTAATAGTTCTGTTTAGTAGTGATAATGTAAACGAACCATTTTGTAGATGAGCAAGGTCTGCTGCCAAGATAGAGATTGTAAATTCTGAAGACTCGTAAAGACCATTACACTAATCTGTAGAATGAGACTAAAACATCCAACCGTTGCCATTTTTCAATGAGGACGTAACTGATTACTCAGAAGACGTATTATTATCATTTAAATTGTGACATCTAACCAACCAATGGTTTCTTTGTACAGCTTCCAGGCCGCAATCAAAGCATATGGAGTCCCTGACATCGACGTGTTCCAAACAGTCGACCTTTGGGAGAAGAAGGACATTGCCCAGGTCGTCAGCACACTGTACGCCCTCGGCCGTGAGGTCAGTATCTATATAAAAATTACCATTAATTATGTCATAATATAAACAAATAATACCTAGATGTTACGACGTAATAACGGGCTAAGAATAATTGTTACGATGTTCGCTTCCCTGGTGTAGGTGGTAAAATAATAAATAGTCTGGATCTGTTTTAAAATTACGCAAGATCATTTTATGATTTTATAAACATTATAAAATTTACGATAACTGATCCGATCCATATTCGTTTATCGCATAACTTCAGGAATAGAATCGTGATAGCTACTTAAAACAACGCGTTCACACACCATTTCGTTTTGCGATACGTTTCGAATTTGAGGAGTTGGAAAATCGCCAAGTTCAACAGAGATTTACGAACATGCAACATTACCTCGGTTTTCATAAATATCCAAGGCCATGTGGTCATGTTGAGGCCGAGTAAGGGTTATTTAAGTGTTGCACAACGGATTTACACATTCTTGGGTTTTGAAGCGATCTGACTTTAATGTTTGATGTTTGGTTACAGACTTACAGACATCCCGAGTGGAACGGTCCCTACCTTGGCCCCAAGCCCGCTGATGAGTGCAAGCGTGACTTCTCCGAGGAGGTCCTGAAGGCCGGCCAGACCATGATCGGTCTGCAGGCCGGTTCCAACAAGGGAGCCACCCAGGCCGGTCAGAACATGGGCGCTGGCCGCAAAATCTTGCTCGGCAAGTGAGCACTTCGCCATAGCTCTGCTCCAAGTGATATTATTTTTAAGATTTTTGTACAAAACCAAGTGCACAAGGACATTGTTGTGTGACTATATTGTTCTTGAGAAATCTAGTCAAAAGTGATGGGAATAGAAACATTGTCTCAATTGAGATTAGGAAAACACCATGTACCTAGTTTAGTATAGCTGTGCCTATTGTCTGCAACCTATTTGTTCCATGTAGCGCACACAAGATTTTGTACATAAGTACTTAGGATAAGTAATATATTTATTTCCATTTTATTATGCCTTTTTATAATAAAACAGTAGGGTAATTGCGCCGGTTTTCCGTCCAGCTCCTGTTTTCGTCCATTTGACCGACTTGCCACAAACAAATACGGAAAATTAGAATACAAACCTAACTTTCCGTGCAAGTTTGGACTTATTACAATCTATAATATCTAAGTTACAGTTCTGCCTGCATGAAAATGTAATTTGACAAGTAATAACTCCAAAAAAATCTACGGAAGTTGCTGGTGCACACAGGTGAATGGAAAACGTCGTCAAGTTAGAAAAAAAACGTGCCGGTAGGGAACTTTCATGGTATGTTTAATTACTGTTTTAGCTACTTTACGTAATGTTTTTGGCACGTATGTCTAATTATTAGCATAATAAACACTATTTTAAGGGTTTATTAAAGTTTTTGTATAGAAATCTTAGATAATTAAGTGGACTAATACTAGCATAACAATTTTGCAAGATTTTGGTTTTCGTCCACGTGGACGGAAACCCTGACACCTAGTTAATATTTTTAATAATCATTTTACTTCAATGGACCTACAAAATACAATGTTTTTTCTTCCAATATGATCTTTATTGCTATTACATTAAACATTTTAGTTTACGTCCACTTTTTAACAGTGATAAACCCATAAAAACCGTTAAAAAGATGTGGACGAAAACAAAAAACAGCTTTAAACGTTGTTGTGTTTTCGTCCATGACGTCATGAGCAAGCACTGGGGTGGACGAAAACCAAAATTAGCTATTCCTGTAGATTAGTTTTCGTCCATTTATCCTTCGACCTATTGCAATATTTTCCTAAATTTAGGCAAGAAACTTATTTAAATCTTTTTGATATCATTTGAAAGCTAACAAAATTACCTTTCAAATGATATACCACAATCCATAGTTACTGTATTGTAGAATTGGTTTTAAGTTAATAATTCAACTGCACCCTTTTTGCTACACAGTGGTCGAAAACTAGCGTACACTAGGACGAAAACTGATTTTTTTGGACGAAAACTAATGAAATCGCCTCTTTTGCATAAAATATTTTTTATAAAAAAACCCGTGGTATTTACTTATTGTCATATTATATTAACGTAAAGTAGACTATATAAGGACTAAAATGACATATGATACATATGAGTAAGGGTATTTTAGGATATTCATTTCGCATCACAAAGTTGGCAACTCCGATAATTGGACGAAAACTAACGCACTTACCCTACCCACTTCAGAACTCTGAATTTGATTTTCATTCATTTGTATTTCCTAATCGATAATATTGAGATAAAATACTTACCATTGATGTTCATGTCATTGATAAATACCTACCATTTCTTCAAAACAGTAGTTTGTCCCATCTTATAGTACCTACAACTGGTTAAGTATTGCTATTCCGACAACTATAAATCTAATTAAAACCTATACCTATTGGTTTTTGTATAAATATTTGGACAGATTAGTAACTAATTAGAACAATGTTTTAAACACAAACTAAGGAATTTTAACTCTTTTCTTAACTTACCCACTAAAGTCTAATAATGGCATTAAAATAATGACTACAGTACCACAGGTAGTCTTATGGGAGAAGGCACAGTTTAGATTTCTATCTAGAATTATTTAAGTGCCTCTATACATTGACCTATTACAGACGCATGCAAACCTACCTTCGTTTTACATTTGCCTTCCAAACTTCAAATTTATTATTTCGTAGCAGCATTCTTAAGGAAGACGTAGGGCGATACAACTATTTCGGAAATGTTATCCAACTACAGACTTCAGTAAGATTTGCAGAGGGAGGAGTTAGACATTGATAGGAGAACGATTGACGAACGAAGGGTCTAATTGGGCTCGTTGGCATTAAAAACCTGAGTCCATGAGCAGATTAACCATACATACAAACAATGTGACGTTCGTTTCAGCCAAATGACGTCCACTGCTGGACAAAGATTTTCCCCAAGGATTTCCACAGCGAGTTACTCAACCGTATTGTTATGTTATCTTAAACCTATAACGATATTCAATAAATAAAACCAGAATGTGGTAATCAAACATCCTATTAAAAATTATAGCTTGGTACACGTAGCAGTCGTAGTGGAACGTAGAGCAAGGAAATCTAATAAGATAGGTTGTGTTTTATAAAATCAGGTCCAAAGTTGCCACTTGGCGAAGTCTCTCTGCAGTGAGATGTATTTACGATAATACGTCTGTATAATTACAGACTTACCTACTTCTCTTACTTGTATCACTGCTAAGCAGTTAAAAACAAAACACAACTAAACAGCTGTATTACTTTATTGCACAAAGAGTACAATTGGTACTCTCTTATAGCTGATAATGCTATAAGAGAGTGCAGTCAGTCTTATGTTAGTGGAAATACAAGCAAGAATAAATACATGGCGTGTTCAAGTTTTTCCTAAATTAAAATTTAATTTATAGGTACGTGCCTAGCCCGCACTTATTCCATATCTTGTAAACATGGACCTATAAAAAAAGTCGGACGGATTCTCATCAACAAAATACTGTGACATTAGGATATACCAGCTCGCCTGTACGTACAGGCCGGCACGCACACATTCATACCCTGATACACCACTTCGAGTGCAAACTTCACACAGTTGACACATTTACGCGGCGAAAAAAAAACACAAATACGACATGTCTTGCGTGGTGAAATTGTGTAAAAACCGTTCTGATCGAACGAACAAAAATCAAGGAATCACATTTCACAGGTAAACTAATAATCTAATCACTTATTTCCCCGATTTTATAAACATTAAAATATTAAAATCAAACGTCAATCACCCGACAAAATAATACGTCAAAAGCCAGTGTTCTCAGTTATTTACGTGGGAAAATTACCCGAAAAGTGGGAAATCTATAATTTTAAGACTTTTTAGGTTTTTATTACGCATACTATTGAAATAAAATAATGTATCATAATAACTGTGTTTTAATGGGATAATATATGTTTTCGTAGGCAGATTTGATCCTTCCCAAGGGCGTGGAACTACGAAATTCAAATTTTCTTATATTTTTGCAAGTCAGTGTCAGGTTGTATGTTAAAATCTATCAGAGATAATAATATTGATGATACATAAGAATATGATTACGTAGGTACACAAGATTGATAATTTGTAACTGCGTGAATCGTACCTGACACTGACTTGCAAACAAAGTAAGAAAATTTGAAAATTTCGCGTCTACCTCAACGTATTCATCTTTCATCCTTTTCAAAGGCAGATTTGATCCTTCCCAAGGGCGTGGAACTACGAAATTCAAATTTTCTTATATTTTTGCAAGTCAGTGTCAGGTTGTATGTTAAAATCTATCAGAGATAATAATATTGATGATACATAAGAATATGATTACGTAGGTACACAAGATTGATAATTTGTAACTGCGTGAATCGTACCTGACACTGACTTGCAAACAAAGTAAGAAAATTTGAAAATTTCGCGTCTACCTCAACGTATTCATCTTTCATCCTTTTCAAATGGCACGATATAATTTCGTCTACATTTCCAAGTAACATATTATCTGCCCATCTATGTTTTTCTTAAGATAAATGGGTAAAATGTTTTGGCTAACATGGCATCCCTAAATTCACTCACACAATATACAAACGCCAAAATTTTGCGTCACAGTTTTGTTGTAGCGCGAGTTCCGTCCGCCTTTTTTTATAGGTCCATGCTTGTAAATGGTATTTCCTGTAATAAATAAGAGACTGAAAAAGTGACTGAATTTCTTTCCCCATTTTTTTTCAGCACCAGTCGATATTTTGTTCCAAAGGAGAGGGTAAGCTTTATTTGGGACATGTAGGTATTTAAGTTTCTTGAAAATGGCCTATTGATCTACTAATGCGTGTAGATTATTGTAGATGTAGCGGGCAGTTCTTTACATAAAAAATATTAAATATTATAGGTATACCAGAATCTCATGGCAAACAAAAATATTGGAAAAGTGTGTTTTTCATATGGCAATTGTCTATGGTTTAATTGTCACCTGTCAAAGAAAATTATGAAAGCTGTCAGCCGCTGCAAAAATTTTGTAATCTCTTCATGCCTATTTGCTTAGATTAATAAAACCTAGATAGATAGTCAGTGCACGAAAGGTGAGGCAGATTTTAGTGAGCCAGAATGGCTTACTCGTAAAAGTCACATGAACTGTCAAAGTGAAAAATTGGTAAACACGTCCGACGACTTTTAATTAATTAAGACGGTTTGTGCTGTGAAAGGGTGTCTAAATACATCAGAAAAACTAAAGAAAGTGACCAGTGTTACATTTCATAAGTAAGTACTACGATTCGACGCGTATTTTGCTTGAATTTGGCTTTCAAAAATTAAATACGGGAATGATACCAGTAACAAGAAAATTTATTTCCCAATTGTTCGCCGTACAAATACACTTCCTTTTTAATGAAATCGAGACTTTTAAGTCGATTTATCTTATTGTAATTAGGTAGGTATTTTGAATTCAATAAATAAGTAAGTACATGATGCGTTTTGTTTTTGTTAGTTATAAAATAATTAAAAACGTATTAAAAATTTCCCTACTTTCGGGAAAATCGCCTTCACTGTCTACACTCCCCAACAAAATTGACACTAATGACATAGGATTTTTGCCTCACTCTTGACGAAGCGTTTGTATGAAGACTATCCATCTAGGTTTTATTAATCTAAGCCTATTTGTTATTTTTGTGAAAAAGTCGAAAAAGCTCAAGCAAGTCATATTGTTTTCAATGTGTATTATAAAATAAGGCATAATTCAAAGTAAATCTTTGATTTTAAAGCTCGTCGTTGAGTTGACAGTAAGTTGGAGTGAAATGTTTTGATACGTTTAGTTTATTACATAACTGCGTCTGAAGGAGGGTTGTTTTGTATATTATTCTTACATAATAACTGCTTTATCGGGGGTTTCAGGTGTACCTCACAAATTGGTGCAGAGGAATGGTGAAAATGTTATGACCTTGTAAATAACATTGAAAAACATTTCATCAAGCAAGATTGAATAATTGAAATGCTGGNTATTTGTTATTTTTGTGAAAAAGTCGAAAAAGCTCAAGCAAGTCATATTGTTTTCAATGTGTATTATAAAATAAGGCATAATTCAAAGTAAATCTTTGATTTTAAAGCTCGTCGTTGAGTTGACAGTAAGTTGGAGTGAAATGTTTTGATACGTTTAGTTTATTACATAACTGCGTCTGAAGGAGGGTTGTTTTGTATATTATTCTTACATAATAACTGCTTTATCGGGGGTTTCAGGTGTACCTCACAAATTGGTGCAGAGGAATGGTGAAAATGTTATGACCTTGTAAATAACATTGAAAAACATTTCATCAAGCAAGATTGAATAATTGAAATGCTGGAAGAGCAATTTAAAATAAATACCTCTTTATCTTGATCATCTATTGAAGAAAAGTGGAATTCTTAAATTAGAATCGTTATCTAGTTGATACATAATAAAATTAGTCCTACAAAAAGTAATATACGATTTACTTATTTTTCAAGACATTTTCCTATTATTATTACTGACGGAATTGCTACCATGTACCTTAGTTTTGAGTTTCCGATATTTCGGCACTGTTGCAAGCGCCATGGTCACGGAGTAACTGAAGAAACTTGCGGGTAATGGCAATCGTAATAAAAGACTGCGAAAGAGGGTAGACCAATAATGTCTCTCCATAACATCTCACAGCAAGTTTCTTCAGTTACTCCGTTGTGACAGTGCCGAAATATCGGAAACTCAAAACTAAGGTACATGGTAGCAATCTTGTCACTAATAATAATTACATAATTATTATTAGTGACAAGATTGCTAACCCCAGTATGGCACTCAACAAAGTTTATTTTCCCCATTTGCCATGAGATTCTGGTACACCTATAACATCCTCGTAACGCCATCTAGTAAAAAATGTTAGCAATATGTGGTGAGAGAGAACCAAAGAACGTTTGCGAAAATTTAGTCTTAAATCGCGAGTTCAGTCAAGAATCCAGCGCCATCTATTAGAAGAGTTTATAATTTTGTATATGCATTATGGATTTAGTATGAAACGAGATCAAAATGAAAATTAATCTTTACTTATTTTATTAATTTCAAAAGTTTTTAACATTTGTAGGAATGTATGTATTTTTGGTGCTTTCAGACTTGCAATTATATGTATTATTTCATGATTATGAGGTAATGGAGAGTCAATATAAGATATAAATACCAATAAATAATAATGTGCAAACGTACAGGCAGGGGTTATCATTAATTCTAAGTAACAAAGGTGACTCAACCACTTTAGTGGAATGTGATTGCCAGAGAAGGTATTTTTACTCAGAATAATAATAATAACACTTCAGAACGCTTTTTACTTAGTGTAATCATTTCAGGAGATAAGTATAGGTAATTATGAGAAATTCCAGTAGTATTTTACACCTCACTTTATTATTATAGAAGGAAATCTCTAGAAAACTAAAAATTCCACCGACGTCATAATATTTACTCGAACAAATATTTATAAACAAACCGCCGCCCGGCGAACGAATCGTTGAACGCCCGGCCACTTCTAAATATGTTCCGAGTAACGGCTAACGAAAATAACGGCTGAACAACGAATAACGGCCAGCCTAGATCTCAAATTAGCCTCGAGATTGCTGCGCAAAACCTCTAAATAAAACGAAGCCATCTTGATTACAGTGTAGGTGTATTATTAGACGTGTGGATGTAGAAGCCTGCGCGGTTCAGTCGTTCGACGGTGCGGGAGCCTCCCGCACTGATAAACCGTCAGCCAGATGGCGCAAAATCTTCAATTTAGTACAATTAATTTCTATTAGATGGCGTTCGTTCGGGGGCTGCATCGCAAGCTCTCTCAAAGAAATGGTTCCCTAAATCGCTACGAGATGGTGTTACAAGCAACAAAAAGACTGACTAGCTGTAAGGTAAGAGACCAATTTATTGTAGACTCTATCTAAACTCATTTCAGGTTTTCAGGTATCACGTGAACCTTAAATTGAAATTAAAATACTGCAGCATACATTTTTTATGAATTGTAGAGATGCCTTTTTGTACTTCTTCTTTAGTTAAGGGACTATAGGTATGACCCTACTCTACATTTACTATCTACTTTAGTGTATCTGATTTAGAACCATAATTAACATATACGAGTACCTACCTACGTCATATAGGTAAGCATTTACTCATTATAATCTTTTAATGATAAAAAGTTTCCGGTGTAGGTGCCGAATGAAGATTGAGGTATCATCTTTGTAGAGAATTAGAACCTGAAGTCATCAGGGTATTTTGTTCTGGAATGACGTGTATCTTTATATATTTTTTTAATTTTGTTTCGGAATGGATAACAATACTAAGCAGGTACTACGAGTATTTAAAAATCCTCACTAAGAGGATCATCTTACTAAGCTGAACCACAGGCTGCACATCGTTATTGATGCCTCGTAGCATACCGGCTCTACCTAAATTTTAACTGTAATTAGTAATACATTCCAGTACACCACATCAGGTTCAATCTATAGGATTCGGACTTTATTTACATATAGCAGCTAAATAGCTCTATCTAAAAAATATTATGGCACTAACCAACCCATTTTTCTTACGTATTTTCTTTGTTGACATTAGATTTCAATCAAAAAGTAAAAAAGTAGCATAAGTAGGCTGCTACGTAAATATGATTCGCCGTTTGACCAATTGTAACCCTCCTAGTTAGGCTACGATTGAGCAGAATTTTATGTATCATACTTACTGAAGATCAGAGAGGGGAGGGGCACAATGTCACACAAGGGCGTCTACTGGTTGCAGAGGACGAATAACAAAGTTGGTAGTACTGAAATACTTTTCGTAGCTAGATAGCTACGTAGGACGGTAAACTACAGTGACATATTCCTGGATCCGATGCAAGATCACACTGGTGTTCTAGTTAGTTAGTAGAAAAAAATTAATCAAGGATTCTGTATTTAAATTCCAATAGCTTTTTTTCATCATTTTCATCTGCTGCCTTGCTGCTGAATTTTTTTTTTTTATTTTATTTANTTTACTTATATTTCAAGACATTTTCCTATTATTATTACTGACGGAATTGCTACCATGTACCTTAGTTTTGAGTTTCCGATATTTCGGCACTGTTGCAAGCGCCATGGTCACGGAGTAACTGAAGAAACTTGCGGGTAATGGCAATCATAATAAAAGACTGCGAAAGAGGGTAGACCAATAATGTCTGCCCATAACATCTCACAGCAAGTTTCTTCAGTTACTCCGTTGTGACAGTGCCGAAATATCGGAAACTCAAAACTAAGGTACATGGTAGCAATCTTGTCACTAATAATAATGCTACCATCACTAACATGCTACCATCACTAACATTAGTGACCATGAAAGTTAAAAACAATACACTCGTATATTCGTACTTCATGTTCATTAATATTAAAGTTATAAAATAAAAAATAACAGTATCAAGATTAGAGATGCACCGAATGTTCGGTTGAATATTCGTATTCGGTACATTCGGCATATTTTTTCATGTTCGTATTCGGCCGAATGTTCGGTTGAATTGCCGAATAATTACCGAATATTAAAATTATTGTTAACAATTGAAAAAATAATATTTAATTAAACAGTTTGGTTAACTAATTACTAAATAAGTGTGGTTTATTGCGAAAGTATTTTATAGTTTTTGATAATGAAACAGACACTACTTGTACCAATTATTTATTGTGAAATAAAAAGATTAACAATCAATAAATAATTATTTTATCAAAGAAACTGCTGCTTTACAGACGGTAAATTTAATTTTTATGAAATTGAAAATTTTAAGGACACTGCTTTAGTAACAAACAACTATTTTCAGAAAACTTTTTTAGAATAGTTATGATGTAATAACTACTATCTTAAGGAAGCAAAACAGGTATTCAAATATGTTTATAATAAACTAGTTTTTTTAAATAAATATCTATCTAGGTATGTAGGTATGCTAGTGAATAGTGAACTAGGTGTAGTTTAAATTCAATGTAATTCAAATAAAATTCTTTAAAATCAACAATAGACAAATTATATCATCCGTTCACAAATTAAAAAAAAACTGTAGTTTAACAGTAATTTAAGTTTTAATAAAATTTGAACCGAATGATTCGGCCGAATATTCGGTTCGGTACATTTTGAACCGAATATTCGGCCGAACATTCGTATTCGGTTCAATCTACATTCGGTGCATCTCTAATCAAGATCGTTTAATCCAATTTCCCCAGTATGGCACTCAACAAAGTTTATTTTCCCCATTTGCCATGAGATTCTGGTACACCTATACGTAGTGCTGTGCGAGCTGAATTCCACTGTATCGCGTCGTAGCAAGACTCGCATTTATTTAAATCGTCTTGCGGAGTAATCCTTCTGTACCTGTACTATTACTTATTCTGTGCTAGAGCGTCGATGTGACGTCACGGCCGCCAGTTGACTCGACCGAGTCGTACCTAAGCTTTATCAGGCATAGACTAGGTTCTTTTGGTAGTGGTATGTGCGGGGGATATGTTTTTATTACGGCAAGCTTTAGCGACACTATACTACATTATAAACTTTAGACATACGTATACAAATGCCATCCCTTCCTCACTGCTCAATACCGACGTACGTAACCTACGTAGTGTATGAAAATACATACCAACATATTCTATTTCCAAGTTGAATCTACCAGGTATTTTATCACCACACGCTATTCCGAAGTGCGTCACTCTATCAAGTCGCATCCTGTGTTGTTTGTCTTGTATTCGGCCTTTTGAAGCGAAGACGAATTTAGAAAATGGTATCTGGAATAAAATAAAACGCATTCATGTATTGATTATAAGAATAAAGTTTGAAACAACAAATATTTTCGAAGTATACTTCGATTACTTTTTTGTTATCTTAGGATATAAAAAAAATGTAATAGATTTAAAAATTAACAGTAAGAATATTCTCGTGAATTATTGAAACAGCTTTAGACCACCCGCAGACTATAGACTTTTAGTCGGCTGATACTTGGGCCCGATTCTAATTTGTATGAAGAATCGGCCGATACCAAATCAGTGTAATGTGCGCACCATAGAGGAAAGTGTGCGCAATTTCATACATGTCCATACTGATTAACAGCCCGATACAACTATCGGCAGACCAATAGTCTGTGGTCCGCGGCTAGGCTTATTTGTTTACCTTAGCAAGTTGCCAGTAAGGACCGCCTCTGGTGTAAAGCACGTAGTGGTAAATATCATTCCATGTTATGTCATAATACCCTTCACAGGCGATATTCAATAAGTAAGATCTGCCATCACCACGCACTTTCAGTACCAAGGTATTGTATAAATTCCAATTGAATGTTGACTCCCGTTTGAAGGATTTCTGCAAAAAAAAAGAAATAGAATATCCATTATCTCAAACCCATGTTCATGATTCGAGTCGGACCTCGGAGTTCCGAAACGAAAAGAAATAATCAGTCCAAGACTCAGTTACATCACTCGCAACCAGAAGCATCGTCTCGTCGCTATTGGGTATCGCTGCTTTCTCGTGTAATCACCCTAATACGTGAATATCAACCACAGGCCTGTGCGTGCGCTTTATGACAATGACTGCAGTGGGCATTACTACGGTTTTATCGCACAAACGCTGATGATATATCACGTATACTTACGACTCGATCGAACTAACTGCGTACCTCGCCGCGTTCGCCCCGTCCGTACCAGAGCATCGTTGTGACGTCACGACCGCCAGGATAGCTGCGCATCTCGACGGGGTTGTATGTTATAGCATTAATCGAGTTGCAGACGCTAGCGCGCGCCAGATACGCGTTCTATTTGACGAAGCTTTAAATTATACAGACAAAAAAATCAAACATTGTTATCATAAAAGTGGAGTTTGTTCTCACCCTAATTCTTTGAGATCTCATAGCGCAATATCCCGCCTTCTTTATCCTTCCATCCTTAGGCACCCTGGTGTCTAGGATGCCGTGGAACTGGGCCCTGCCAGCCTCACTCAGCTCCAGTTTGCACGTGCTGTAGCCCTGGTTGTGGTCGCTATCGCTCGTAGTCACGAATTTGTCCAATACTGACTGCTCATTGAAGCACCAGATTACATCAGTTTCACCTGTAAAATTATAGAATAACCCTTGTATAGTCAGTAGCATTAGAAAATTGAATTATTTTCATACAAAAATCTTCAAATCTGTCATAATTTGAGCATCCAAAATGATACTGATGACTCCTAAAATATTTTTTGTGGATGAATTATTATTGATTGAATTGAACATAACATAGGCCTACTAAATAAAATTAAATGCTACTGGTATGGCCAGTTAGTATGGCCAGTATGGGAAGGTGTTTCGAAATTAACAACAAAAGTTATAAAAGTCTATAATAGCACTTTATTTTAAAACCCAGAAGTCTAAAGTACATCAAGTAAAACCATGAAGTTCAAACTACATGATAATAAGACATAATTCAAGTTTTTTGGTGGCTTGTACCATTACTTGAGGCACTACTGGCCATATTTAATTAAGTTGAATAATTTTATTTCATCAACATGATCTCAGCTTTTGATCTGGCCTATAATATTTTGATAGTAAAGCCACCATCACAAAATCCAATCGTAATGACCACAAATTGGCGTCTTACTCAAAGTGATGTATAACTAAAATAATAAGCAAAATTGTCACAACTTATAAAATATATAAAATGTCACAATAATATCAGGCACTAATCAATAGGCTAGCCATAATCACAACTTGGCAACAAATTAATATATTCTTACAGTTAATATACTCAACAATTTGTTTCTATTAATATTGCTAAAATTACAAGTCAAGAAGATTATTGTTAACTAGTTAAATAAATGTCATTCCTAAGGCAATATTTAGTTATAATAACAAGATTATTCAGAACATATAATAAAGATCACAGCAGAAATTTTTGAGACCATAATAATACAAAAATACTACAAAGCTTTTAAGTACAGAAAGAGCACCAATACCAAACTTAGTATGAAAAATAAATAATGAGTAAACAATATTTAATTATGAAGCTCCATCAACGAACTTCATTTATGAGCTGGTCACATATTCTTGTTAATTCTTCATTGTCTCTTGTCTTTTGAACTAGAGACTCTTGCAAGGAAGCAATAGTGATCTCATGTTTTTTTATTGTAGCATTCAACTTCGTTATTTCCACATTGTGATTCTTCTTGATGCTTTCCAAAGTCTCATTCGCTTTTGTTAAGTTATCAGATGTCACTTCTTTAAGGTTGTTATACAATACATCATATTTCTTCATGCCAACTTCATATTCGGAAATCTTTTGTTCAAATATTTTCTCTCTATCTTTAACTTCCATTATTACACTTTTACATTTTTCATATTTGGATAGCAAATCATTAAATGAACTTTCCATGCTGGCAAGGTGATTCAGGGCTTGGTCTCTCTCTAAAACCAATCTTTCCTGAGTTTCATGGAACTGAATTTTATCACGCTGTTGCTCACCAATCAAAGATGAAATAGTTTTTTCATATTCTTCCATAACAATACTCATTTGTTTGTTGCTTATATTCTTTTCATTGACCTGCTGAGTCAACTTATTTTCCCTGTCCTGTAAACTATCTTTCTCATCCATCAATTTCTTAATTTTAGACTCCAACTCTTCAATTGTTCGTGAATATCTATGTTCTTTATCCTGAAGTGCAGATCTTAGTTCTCTGTTTTCTTGTCTGAGAAGAAGGACTTCTTGATCTTGTTTTTGTAGAATAACACGAAGGGATTGAAGTCTGTCTACCTCTTGCGCACTGTAGTTGTGGTAACGGGGGCTCCGTGGAGCTGCAGTGGGTGGTGTGCTGCCTGCGATGCTTATCAATCTATCTGTGGCTACTTGTGTCGGAGTGAGTATGGCAGATACACTACGAATCAGGCCTGGAGTAGGTCGAGTGTGTGAGGCACTTGATTTAGTAGGTTCACAATTCACTACAGGTGGCACAACTTGCATTGGCTTCTCTCTCACATTGGACACTTGAATAGACCCAACAGACATGGAATGTTTGGGTGATGCGACGTGACTATCCGTGAATCCAGAAGCCGCACTGCCAGTCTCGTAACCGATGTCACCCTCTGTAGAATCTGCTATAGATTCACTATGTTGTGATGATCCCAGAGATTTAGCAGCATAGAGTGGATCAAACTTAACAAATAAACTTTCCTTGCCTCGGTCTATAAGATTGTGATTGCGGTTGGATTCTGCACATTTCACCAAGTAATCTAAACTTGTAGCATCAATGAACATATCGTCGTAGGCTGGAACTTCTTGCATTGTAACGTCACATATACTATCAAACTCGGATCCGGTGAGGAGATCGTTTGTGACATCGGGCTGGTCCATTAGATCTGTAGATTTTTTTGGAGACAGTGCCATTAGATCACCCATGGAAGATACAGGAGTAATGAAACTATCATCTGACGTAGCTGCACTTCCTCGAGCCGACAACATCTCTTTTTTTATTTCACTGCTTCCACTTCCACGGCCCAAAATAAATTGAAATTTTTGATAAATATTCTTCAAACTACTGTTTTGGTTAGGAACTGGCGATGACGAAGAATCAACAGTCAAGATATTTGAAAACATTCGTTTCTGGTTTAGTTTTAACAGTATAGTATGCAAAAGTATAATAAAACTATAAAAGTGTTCGTCGGTGCTATTTTCGTCACGTAAAAGGCACAAATAGAAACAAAACAAAGTTTATTTTCAACGATTTCCTGGCAACGGATTTTTATTTTGAATCGTGTACAATGAATGAATGAACTAAAGGAAATGGCTGACGAACCATAGACTAAAGAGCAGGGACCGAATGATACTAATAAAAGTAAAGCTTGAATATAAACCAATGGAGTGTCTCAACTTATCAACAAATAAGTCTGATTAATGAAACACTAGAAAAAAGCGGCTATTACATTATACAGGCTCGTTTGATTCGTATTGACGATTAGGTAGTTAGTGTTTCTTTTTAAGTTTTTTATTTTCCATTAAATTCAGAAAGATTTTTTTGAAATTGCCGTTCTTTCTTCATAAGACACAGCTTTGTTTTGAGAAATTAACGTGGTGACACGACACTTCACATTGATCTATATGCCTCGATTACATTACATCAATACAACACAAATTAATGGAGCCAATGCATTATGTAAATGGGATAAGCTTTAATTAGTTCACACTCACAGAATTAGTATAACTTACCTGGACGAGCAACTAGAAGGGGGTCTGTTTCAACAAGATCCTTGACTTCTTGAGACAGCAAACGAAACTCATTCTTTATTTCTTTAAAGCCATTCTTCAGATGTTCCTTTAGGGAAACTTTAATCGCAGTATCATAGCCACCTTTTCTGTCTTTCTCCCAGAATAACCAACGTTTGGTAACATTTTGTGTTGCTGGAAAATGTAACTCGCCACACTTATTTATGTGTTTACACAAAGTTGAAAAATTACGGTGTTTTATGGAGAATTTTACACCTATATTCACTAATGATGTCATTTGTAACACCTTTATGAAATCAGCATTGAGTGTGCTATTGATAATTTATATAAAAACTAACTTTTTTCAGATATTTTCTTCCCGACCCGACAGTCTAAAATCAAGCAATCAGCTGTTTTTGACAGTGACAGATGATGAACGAATGGTAGTTTTTTTTTAATTTCCATAAATATTTTTAGGGATGGTGCACATTTGCAATAGTTCTTCTCCAAAACGAAAAGCGAAACTTTTTGACAATGGCAACAATTATCGACCAAGTTGGCAAAAAAATCCGCGCGGGAGTGAACGACGAGACCTTTCATTCATGTTCATGTCTTTCACTGTGTCTTTCACTTTCGCTTTTCCATTTTTTTTTCGAGTTCTTCTTGATAACAGATGTTCTTGATTGAATACCTACCACGTATGCGTAGTAGATTCTACGTGTTTTTGTTAATTTAGATAACCCGGATATTTCCAAAATACAAGTGTGTTAAAAGTTCCCATGATATAATGTAATTATTTTATTTAAAAGTTAAACCTGACAATAAATTAACTGAAAAAATGGGAATGGATAAACTAAGTTTAAATGGGGTAAGTATTTATTTATTTATTACAAAACTATAATTAAAAGTTGTTTTTGCTTACGTTAGGTATATTTGATCAAGATAAAAATATTTCCAATTAGGCTGTTACTTTTATGATTTAAAACTACCTGACGCAAAATAAAAAGTAGGAAATATACAATAACCCTTATATTTTGACTAGATTCACATTCTTGGCTGTAACTATTCAAGGTATCATTAAAACTAATTTTCATATGTTTTAGGAGGGAAAATCAGAGTATCTCTATGCCCCTGAGATACTCAAAAGGCTGGACTTTAACAAAAGCCCAGCGATATTCAAACCGAAGATCAGTGCAGCACAGCCCGGTGAAGACTGGATGGTTGTGAGGCCGCTGCAACGCTTAGATTATGATAAAGGCTTCCTGCAGCTGCTGGGACAGCTTACTAGCGTTGGAAATGTGTCAAGAAAACAGTTTGATGGTAAGAACTAAAGGAAATTACCAATAAATAAATATAAAACCTACTATCAGTGTAATTCACTTTCATGAAACGAATTAGATAATGTTAATTTACTTATTTATTAACTCAAACAATCATTTTACTAGCCCAATTATATTTATTTATTGTAGTTTAGATCTGCCCCTTGTAATGTTAAATGATGTTTACTTTTTTTTAAAGTAGGTAGGTATTTCTGGTAATGTTTTCATAAGTTTTTTTTGTGATTCTATCCACTTACTAGTAATATTAGATCTTGACTGAACATTCAATTAACTAGCTAAAAAGTATGTTGCAGTTTTTAAATTAATAGGTAATTGAATTTTGTTGACCCTGTTCATCAAAGTACCTATACAAAAGTAATTATAAATAATAACATCAAGTTGTAGGGTTAGGATTGTGTTTCAATTTAGTATTCCAATAGGTCTTATTTTTTTTAGGCTGTAATTAAGTAAAGATTTTATACATATGTATGACATTCTTTGAATGCACATTAGCAGTGAACAAAAAATTAATATTGATTGATAATAAAAATCCTATACTATTTTCTGGGAAACATAAAAAAATCGGAAAATGATCTACCAAATGTGACTCATAAAATCATGATTATTATATTTGATTACTGGTAGATATCTTCATGTTCTTGTAAATACGAATGAAGTGTTTAATAAATCTGATAACGATTTATTTAATCAATTTGTAGCGCCCAAACTGGTTTTTAAATATGCGCGGAAGATAGAATGTGGAATTCTTATCGCCATTTAGCTGACGCGACCTTGGAATAACTCAGCCCCTCGCTAATAAGCTACTGACCTTTCAAAGGCCTTGTTTCTTCCTGCTTTTGACTTTGCAATATTATGATCTAGAACTCTAGGCACATGTTTACCAACTTGAACTTTTTCTTTCAATCTATGTTGCTTGGACCTTCAAGTATTTTATGGAATCGTTTTTTAGCTCTTTTTGAATTTGGAGCCGCCTTTATAAATAAGTTAATTTTAATTAATCAATTTATTTTCTTATATTTTCAGACCGGTTTACTCAAATGAAAGTATCTGGAGGTTACTATGTAACCGTCATAGAAGATACCCGCATTTCCAAAATTATCGGCGCTGCTACGCTTACCATTGAGCAAAAGTTCATACACAACTGTTCTTATGTAAGTTTTATTCTTTGTTTTCCGTGATTTAATTTATATTACTTACCTATTTAAATAAATAAAACATTTTTATTATTTTTTAGCGTGGGCGGCTGGAAGATGTGGTTGTTAACGATACGTATCGCGGGAAACAACTTGGAAAGCTGTAAGTAATAGTACTCAAAATCACAATATTAAAATAGCTACAACTATCATAATCATTTTCTCATATCATAGTCATAGGCACTTTCTAATTAGGCGTTTTGAAACGAACTTTAGTCGTCCGTTTGCAGTATCGCACACGGAAAATTGTATGACAACTGCGTCGGTGCGGTCCTGTAAATGCATGACAAACGCCATCTCAAAACGCCTAATTTGAAAGCGCCTATAAACTTATGTCATTGTGGGTAAACAATCTACAATATCTTTTCCAGGATTGTGGTGACTGTATCCCTGCTGGCGCAGGAGCTTGGCTGCTACAAGATGTCTCTGGACTGCAAAGACAAGCTGATAAAGTTCTACGAGACCCTCGGCTACAAGATGGAGCCAGGCAACTCTAACGCCATGAATATGAGGTGGGTTTTTTACTCCATACTGTATCGCAGTCGGCTAGCAAACGGGTAGTCGTTTTCAAAAACCTTTTTAAAATGCGGCGGTTCAACGATTAGCCGGATTGAATGCGGCTGAGTGAAAATTCACACATACATAACATTTTACATCATACATTCTGCAGTCACTCATTATCACTTTTAATTATCCTTATATTATCGGCTAATGTGACTTTAGCACATTCAAAATAGGTTACTGCAATCATCGGAATCTTGGCCGAATACTTATTATATTTTGTACTTTTATTTGAACGACAAATTATTATCTTTTCAGATTCGATGATCCATCCTGACAATTAGCCGCTGGGACGTCCGACCTGCGCTCCAAACTGTAAGTACGATACAGCGGCCGAGCAGACTTCGCAGCATTCGCCACGCCACGCCTCATCGCCACCCCTCAGACGGCGCCAAGTGCGACTTTGAACCTTGTTACATTGAAAATAAACGTTACTGTTTTCTTAGGACCATTAGGTTTTGTAAAGCGGGAGCTATGCCTGATACTTAGCCGAGGTTTGGAGTCTCTTATGTTAAGAAGACAGGAGTAGATTTACTAAACCGACCCGACCCGTCTAACTTAATTACCGACTCGCGGATGACTTAATTCTCGATTGCCCTTGAAGTATTTCTTTCTGTTTCTATGAAACCAAAGTAAATACGAACGAGGATTCCTGTCTACCTAGAGAGACAGACCGGTGTTTGATGGGTCTGGAAGGTAACATGATCTTTAGAAACGACACTCGGTTAAATATCAGGCTTAAAAGATACCGCGAGTACTCGTACTATACAGATTAATTAAAGTTGTAAAAATATTCAACATAAAATGTGTTATTTGATATTTGTTGCCTCATAAATATTGTATTTCTTCCTAGTTGTTGTGATTTCTGCTTGGTTGGTATGCTACAGTTGCAGGGTCAATTTGCCTATCCATCAAAAATGAGTGATCAACTTTATATTAATTTGACTGCCATATTTGATGGGGTTGTAAATTGATTATGGGTGTCCTAGCACATAATGTGTTGATTAGATGATAGTTTATTTTTGTATTGCTAATAACATTTTTTTGTTGCTTGATTTGTTTATTTTGTATATGTGATTAATTTTGTCATTGAACTAACATATTTTTTTACATTTCATTGCCGCATTAAAACATGTATTTGCTTAGTTACCTGGTTTCATTTCAATAAAACTAAAAAGTATTTTTTAAACTTTTATTTACAGAAGTGTAAATTTTTATAGCAGACAGAATAAGTAATTTTGTTACCCACTCATTTCCATTCAACAAGCCATGAACAGATAATTTAAAAAACAAATTTTAATAAATAAAATTACACAAAAACTTAATTTTACCATTTAAGTTTGATAACTTGTGTGATTGTTTTAACTTAAAAAATAAAACGAACGGAACTTACAATAATATAATACATGCAGCGGAATTGAAGCTACTGTTTTAATACACAGTAAACTAATAACGTAATAATAGAACTTGCTTGTAGGTATAATAAACCAACGCTTCGCTAATCATAATGAATTTAAAAAATATAGGTATGTTAATTATCATAATTGGTTTTTAAAGCGTATCGAGTACAGTACGGTAAATAATTTTAATGAGCAGCCGTTTCGTTGCTTTGGGCACATTGATGTTAGAATTTAAATATGGCGATTAAGAACACGATTGATTTCAAGAGATTTTTAATGAATAATAAATAATTAAATTCAACTAGCCAATATAACATTATAGGGTAAAAAAATCATAGACCGTTTCAGTCTAGCGGTTAGACATTAAATTACATATAAAATTGATACGCAATAATACATATAAAATACACGACCTATTCATACTAACAGCTATCAGTCCTCGATACTTGATATCGCATTAATATAATCAAGATATTCAATCTGAAGATAATATTAAAGTGGTGAGTGTTCTTTTTCTACAATGTCAAGTATCGGTGCTGGAATGTTACAGCGCGTCCATCAAATTCAACATACAAGCACTTACAACAAATTGACACCCTCATTTGCCGATTGCACACATTCCCATTAATTTCGTCGTAAGAAAAAGCAATTTGTTTTATCTGTACATTTAAATATTTGATTATCATATGCGTAGTTACAAGCTAGAGGGAAACATTGTGATGTATTACATTTATGCTGTTTACAGAAACGTGAAGCACTGAAAACGACCCACGTGTCTATAAACAGTGCTATTATTCGATAAAACAATGGAAAAACCACCGCGATTCGATCATCTCGTCATTCTTTTGACGTCACTAAGTACAATTCGAAAATATTCTTTTTAATAGCCTTACTGGCGTCTAGTCTCACTTGAGCGTTCTATACTTGGTGCATCTTAGTTTACAAAACTTGATCCCTAATATCGACCAATTAAAAAACAAGTCATCGATGTAGCTAACTTCTGTTTATTACTATTGTAAATACATAAATAGATTGACAAACATGTTGGTGATCGCAAAACGTATAAAATTCACAATTTCGTCTATATTAGTGGAGAATAATTAGCAAAATATAAAAGCTACCCCTATAACCCCAGTTTCTAAAATTGGCCAATAGTTCAGCAATCACAGCGATGTAATTTAGAAACAGGATTTAAGATAAATAAGACATAAAATAACACACCTTAAACTTATAAATGCTTTAAATAATATAATTTATATACACGCGTAAAACGCAAAAATAATAACAATTGACTAATAAAGTTGTAACACATAATTGCGAGAAACAAAAGAAGTTATTTATTATGACCACAATTTACTTTTGTAATGATGAAGACGTTAGAAAAAATTTGTAAAGAACAATTCCTGAATTGCACATTTTTGGGAGCCAAGAGAGAAGATTGCGCTCCTACGCTGCATTTAAGACACAATTTCACAAGTTTTTTATTTATACACATTGGTATGTACATATAAGCATGGTAAGGGTCTCTTTATAAATACAGTAATAATAGGTACTGATGTAATTATCTTACATCAATGGACAGTTAACTAACTGTTTGATTTGCCATTCATTCAACAGACCGAAAAAAGCATGAAATAAACCCTTATGGAACAGACAATCGTTAAAATTTCATCCAATGGTGAGATGTAAAGTCTCAAACATGTATGTAGCATTACAAGTTATTTTGTAATAAAACTGTTCGAAAAAATCAGACAGGCGATACAAAACAAATAGCATGAAATTTTCTCGATTAGTTTTATAATGTGCTATTTAGCCTACCAGTTCCTGTGTGGTTAGATGTAAGTGTCACAAATCATAGTTATATCACTCTGAACAAAAATCGGGCTAAAACTGCCAGTGCGAGGGTCGATAAAGTCAAGGTGTGAGTATCCATGTCCGTGACAGCGTACTGAGGAGCTTTATGGGCCATGTCAGCCCCTCGTGAGAGAGACCCGGGCACAAATAACAACGAGTAAAAAGGTATATTTACCTTTGCGGTATGAGTCTCGGTCTCAGGGCAGCGGTAGCATAGGGGTCACTAGAAGGGCGGCGCGACACCTGATAACTTGCTACCGAGCTTCATGGGCCCTGTTAGCCCCTCTCAGAGACGGGTACAAAGGTAACGAGTGAAAGGTACAACTTTTAAAGGTTCACATTTGCGTTGGTATGTCCCAGGGGCATAAGGGGGCAGGGTGGGAGTCGCTAGAAGGGCGGCGCGGATTCAGACAGCTAGCTGCTAAGCTTTATGGGAAACTGACCCCCTCTGAGAACTGAACTAATACAAAGTGAACCACGGGTAAAAAGGTACATTCACCTTTGCTTTGATGTCACGTCTTGGAGGCATGTGCCCTCGGTGTTATTAGTGGACGTCACTAGAAGGGCGGCGCGGGCCCGGACAGCTTACTGCCAAGCTTCATGGGCCCCTGCGCGCGCGCCGAGCGCCGCGCCTCCATCTCACGCTGCCGTTGCAGCTTGCGTTCTTCGCGCTTGCGCCGCATCTCGTCCATTTTAGACGCGTTGTTCTCTGAAATTGAAAAATAAATAAATAAAACATTCCGTAATCAATGATGGGAGTGACAATGCCGTAATAATGTAAGTCATTTCATAAACAGTAGTTCTGAAATTCTGCCCAAACTGAAACAAATGCTGGTACCGGCCTCAGCGCTCTGGCTGGATGACGACGTGCTCAGGGCCGAGGCCTAGAACCATAACGGAAAGGGTGTTTCACCGTTCGCGTTCTCCTCAATATGCACGAACTCGCCGTCCTTCCAGCCGCCGCTCTTTGGTGCGCGGCGGGCTGGTGCTCGACTCACCAGGGCCGTAGCTAGGGAGGGGGCCGGCCAGCTAGGAGGGGCGGGTGACTCACTGCCAGAGCCGAACCTAAGGAGAGGGGCCACAGGTCACTCACCATCCACGTTCTCCTCAATAGGCTCGAACTTGCCGTCCTCCCAGCCGCCGCTGTTCTGGTGCGCGGCGGGGCGGTGCTCGGGCCACGTGACTTACCAGGGCCGTAGCTAGGGAGGGGCCAGGTGTTTCGCTGTCAGGGCTGTAGCTAGGGAGGGGGCAGTATGAGGCAATGCTAGGGCGGGTGACTCGCTGCCAGAGCCGTACCTAGGAAGGGGCCGGGTGACTCACCGTCCACGTTCTCCTCGATAGGCTCGAACTCGCCGTCCTCCCAGCCGCCGAGCGAGTCGCCGCTGTTCTGGTGCGCGGCGCACGGTGGGCTTATATTAGAGCTTCATAGACTTAGCGTCGCTCAAAAATCAAGTGCCGAATTTTGAAAAAATAAATATGCCAATGTGTTCCTTTACCAAAAAGGAATATTTTATGTTATGTAACGTTTCTTGATAAAGTTATTATTTAATAAGTTATTGACAATTTCCTTTTTTTTTGTATGGAGCTCAACATTTATTTTAATTTTATTCGANCACTGCAAAAGCAGCTGAACTGAGCCTTGCTGACAAGGTTTCAATATGACGACCCCACTGAAGTTTAGAGTCTAAAGTGATTCCCAAGAATGTTGTGGAACTTATGCTATTTAATGGTTCATTCTTCACCATCAATTGTGTGGGAACCTGCCTCACATTAGGTAAAGTAAATTTAATACACTTAGTTTTGTTTGCATTTAACAATAAGTTGTTAACAGTAAACCAATGCAAAACCTGTGAGAGTGTGTCATTTATATCATCAAGGTTTACTTTACCTCTATCAACTTTGAAAATGAGAGATGTGTCATCAGCAAATAACACAATATCACATAGATCTTTTACAAAGTAGGGAAGGTAATTAATGTAAATAAGAATTAGCAAAGGTCCCAATATCGATCCCTGCGGCACACCCATGGTAAAAATAAAATGGTCTCACTAAAATAATGTAAGTTTGAGCTAGACAAGTTAAAAAAAACTTCAACTAACGTAATTTATTTAGAGATAGGAAACAAAGTGATCGACGAAGATAGGTGCCTACTATACTTCTAGCGTTTTAAAAAGAAAATTGGAAAGACAAATGATCTAGATTTGCTGCTCACTGACTCATGCAATACCTACACAAGAATTACACTGTACAAAGAGAGTCACGAACCTACGACAATCTTCCCACGTAATTGAATTCACTACATTAAATCCCTCTNTGGGATTAGCCTGTGTCACATCTCAACTGATGTCTTCGGCGCACACTACTCGATATTTACTATAATTGTTGTAATTGTATTTTTATTATTAATGATGCAAAACCAGTCCCAGTCCTGGACTCGTTTATTGAGTATTAATAGTGGGTATCTAGTTTTGCTATTTTATTAGGGCAGTAAAACTGGAGATGGGTTGTTTTGCATTCATAAGTAAATGAAAACATTAAAAAATTGTTTGTAAGCTGTCTGTATTTGCATGTGTTTATTTTTTCACGAATATATCATATTGAATAGGTCGTAAGATGGGAAGTACCTAGGTCAAATAAAACTTAGAGGTATTTCGTCGTAAAGGTAGTCGTCAAAAATAGCCATGTTTTCACCGAATGCCTACTTACAAATTTTAGTATCTTACTAAACCTAATTTTATATTCCCAAACGTGAATATAAGTCCAATGGCTTCATCCAGTGCCTTCCTGCAACCTTTACCTAACCTATAGGTCGTTTGTCCACCTTAAGGGCATTATGTTGACATACTAATTTATGTAACGATCTTTTTAAAAAACTGCCTTCCAAAAAGGAGGATATGACATCCTCCTTTTTTGAAGTCGGTTAACAATCTGACCCCGTGTGCGCGGGCGCATGTCTAATTAGTAAATTTAAACACGATCTTGTTGAAAAATAAGTAGTGGACGAAAACCTCATTTTTTTGGAGTCGGCTAAAAATAAGCCCCCGTGTGCGCGGGCGCAGGTCTAATAGCTAAATTGCAGCGCACAATGAGCGGGCAGCTCCGATCATTGATTTATTGTTGTCCGTTGACCCGTACGGCCTCTGCGATTTTTATATTATACCTACCAATTCAATGGAAAGATACAGCAGTTTATGAAAAAAATGGCTAAGTTTTCATGATTATGTAGGTTATTTAATTTTATAATAGTGTGCACTTTTTCACTTGTAACGACTTTAATAATTTTTTTACGATGGCGGGCTAAGACACTCCAAACTAATAATTACTTGCTTAAATGTAGGTACTCGTAAATTATATCAATAGACTATACCGATTTTTAAGTTATCTAGACTTAAGTACATCTTTCTGATCTGTGTTTACAAATCTTCATGTGTCTCTCTTAAATTAAATTCATAAAATTCATTTATTTTTGCAAATAGGCTTTAAATAAGCGCTTTTACACGTCGCACGTCCAGCGCAAGAAACTCAGACACTATTGTCAGCCTCCTTTTCAAGGTTTTACAGTCTTAAAAATATACAAATTATAGTCTATACAAAGTATTGATGCGAGCTAGGTAGTTAAACATTCCAAACATTTTTATCTTTTAATAATCATCAACTTTATAGTAGCCCTTTTTCATTAAGGTNAATTTATGTTCTTTTGTTCTCAATGAGATAAACGAGTTTAACTTGTTGTTTCCGCTGCATTCTAGCTACGTAAGTTCTACGAGTAGAAGCAATCCAGTATTTAGACTAGGCGCAGACCAAGGATTTTTAGTTAACCGATAGTTGGGCCCGATTCTAATTTATATGAAGAATTGGCCGATAAAATCGGTATTTATAGTGTGCACACTTTCATACATCTCTATTCTCCATACTGATTAACAGCCCGACCCAACTATCGGCCAACTAAAAGTTGGTGGTCTACGCCAAGGCTTAATGTGTATGGCCTAATAGTGACTTCAAATTGTCGATGTGACGTATATCGCCCCAGATTAGATTCTGGATAGATCATGTTTTTTTTAACTAAGTATCTTCATTTAATAATAATTTTATCAAAACTCGGTCTTTTGCTATAAATGGGGAAATAAAAACCAATATTCTTCTTCTTCTTAATTTTGTCATAAATGGGGAAATAAAAACCAAAACTATAATTCCACTGTTTATTTCTCTAATTAATAAATTCGCTTGGGCAGTCACCGTATTGATAAAGATTTTACAACCAAATTGTTCCCTGTATTTAATTTCACTTGGATGAATTTAGTAGTAATAGAACATGTAACTATTATGACATGGTTTTTGAAAATAAAGGTTACAAATTGATGTTTTTAGATGATGTTGATACTTCGATAACTAAAGCCAATGATGATGAACCAAAGTATTTGCCTTTCAATAAACAGGTTATCTCAATTGCTCAAGCTAAGTGTCAGTTTGGGGTCATAACTGACTTGACCGATTCGTAGGTCACTGTTGATGTCACTATCAACTGACTAGTATAGGAACAAATGACATTGGCCATGGATCACCAATCTTGAAGGCAGCTTGAGCAAAAAGATACTCTATTTGGAGCTCTTATTGGGTCAAAATGGCGTGTTTGGGGTCCTTTTCGTAGTAGCACTTGACGTAGTTCCAGGCTGTCTGGTGGGGGGTGTTCCCTTTGTTGGCTAGACAGGCGTCGATCACCTTCTCTACCGCTGGCTTATCAGCTGTGGACAATTTTGTACATTCAATAATATATTAAATTTAATTTTTCAATGTTTCTCTTAGTTAATACGTAGGACGCCGTGAGCCTTACTAGGTGAACCTCGAACAATGTGTCTAGTGTCTTGGCAGTCAATGACTTAAGATACCAGTTGCAAAACAATATGAGTTCCAATAAGTGTTACCAAAAATTTTTGGGATGATAATAAATTACTTTAAAATACCTATTTTGCTTGTTTTTTCCTTGATAACGAAGTGAAAAAAAAGATCATGTCTGCAACATTCAACTGTTAGATTTTTTATCTAACAGGATAAAAATGGCGATTGTGCTTTGCATCGATTACAAGCCCGAAAAACAAAGGCCAATTATAATTCGAGCTTAAATCGATTCCATGTACCGTCTACAGCATATCAGTTTACCACAATATGTCGTTCTTAATAAAAGTATGTTCAAAAATATTGAGCCGTATGCCACTAAGACACGGAGTTGAAACATTATGCTCTTATTCAAGTTCTGGTGTCTGATCGTATACAAATGGAGTGGACAAATGCAGGGTAGTCAAATTGCGTTATAACTATTAAGTCGATATGGTGCATCAGGTAGAATCGAAGCGATACCTTTTGTAAGTTCACTAACACCATCAGAACCTGTTTTATTACAGTCTATATTTGTGTAAATCTATGTCAGTACATCAGACTCTTGTTTCAAAATATCACCTATACAACTATAGGTACCTACTTAAAGATGCTACTGTCACTGCTTGCAGCTTGTTTAGCAAATTTTCAGACCAAATATTTGTCGCAAAATAACATCTATTACAACCGTATTAGATGCCATTCTTATTCTCATCAGCTTGATATTCTTGTCTGTATAAGCTATTTACCAAACGCCACACGTCCAACGTATGAACCCAGAAAAAAGTATTGGCACTAGCGTTGGAACAAGCTATTTTTAAGTCCACACTGTTGGACCAACGTTTGGGCTAACGTTACCTTACAGTAATAGATAAATACATACCTGGGTTGGGAACTTTAGCCAGGGCGACGTCCTTCTTGAACTTGCCCTCCTTGGTCATCAGCTCCGACTTGATCATCATGCAGAGGGCGTACTTCTTCAGGGCATCATTTTCGGTCTGCAACAATAAGAGGTCATCATCATCATATCAGCCACAGGCCTCCCCCTATTGTCCAAATTGGTCGATTGGCAGTGGCCAGCATCCAACCGACAGTAAATAGTTACTTACCTAAATGTATTTTCTTACGTTTCAATTTCTATCGTTATAGAAGGAATTAAAGCAGTACCTATATCATACGCAAACAATGACTAATATTATAGAAACAGGTTTTTAGCCTATGCGCAGACCATCGATTTTTCGTCGGCCCATAGTTTAGTCGAGCAGTTGATCAGTATGGGCATGTATGGAAGTGCACACATAACACCTATTTGATTTGGACGATTCTTCATACAAATAAAAATCGGGCCCAACTATCGACCAACAAAAAATTGATGGTCTTTTTTTATGCACAACGAGGAAGCTCTTGGCCTGTATCCTGTATCTCACCTAATGGTAAGTGACGATCAGGCCGAAGGTGGAAGCGAGCTTCACCCGGAATCCTCAACCACGGAGGAACTGGCTATCTTACCTCTAACTGCCGGAACACAGTAATGTTAACATTGTTGTTATGGCGACAGACTTAGGTAAGATGGTGGTAGCTAGCCAGGCGGACTTAGAACAAGCCCTACCACCAACCAAACCGAACAGAAAAATCTGCCCCCACTGGGAATCGAACCCGGGACCTCTGCGTCTGAAGCAGGTGGTCTTACCACTAGACCACAGCGCCTAGACTTACAGTTACAGAAAATGTGTGCGTCTGTAATATTTTCGTACCTTGTAATCACCAGTCTTCACCTTGTTCACCAACGCTTCTTCCACCTTCGTCTCCGATAGGCATTCTGACTTGTGCTTCTTCAACTTCTCCTTTTGCTCATCGGTGAAGGACTGAACAAAATAATAATGTCAAGTTACATTTCAATTCAAATTATTTTATTTCAAGTTTAGGTTAAAATGAGGTCCGGACTCTACAGGAGCTAGCAAAAGTAAATTTGTGTTAGTTCTGTAATTAACTACTTTATTTTATAAAAGTAGATTGGCTGATAGTTAGCCCTAGAGTGGGCGCGCTATGAGCATTTTGCCGCCCTTTGCAAAAAAAGTGTTAATAATTCGTAAAGCAATAAATTGCCCTCTAAGTGTGAGCTTTTAGTAGCTGCCCCTGCGTTCGTTCCCAACTCATTCTGAAAAGCTTAACGCCATCAAATTCAAATTATTTATTGTATGTCACATAGGTAAGGGTTGGTAGAACATAATTTTGTATAATAATATGTGACGCCCAGTGAAGGCGTTGCAAAAACTTAAAAAATAACATTTACATTTATCATTAAACAATTGCATCAACAATCAGTGCATGAATGGCCTCTTGAGGATGAGATTCTTACCGTCAGGTTACGCCACGCGGCAATTTTCTCACCGTACGCCCACTCATGTAAGTAAAAATTTGTCTCATAAATTAGACCTTACTTTGTAGTGTATTTATTTTTTATTTGTTGTAAAGGCTAAAAAAATATTTGAATTAAAGAATTTAAAAGTATCACGTGTTAAATTGAAAAATAAAAAAAATAATAGATTTTATGACATTATTTAAGATTTTATTTACTTCATCATTATTATCATTTCAGCCATAGGACGTCTAGTCCATAACACATATGCTGAACATAATATGAACATTGCACACACCTATGTCAAGTCTATATTGCCGAAACATAATCACTGTACAAAGGAGCGGCAAAATGCTCCCCACGCGCCCACTGGCGTTACGAAAAAAGACGAGCTCNACGAGCCCACTCTAGGGTTAATTGCTTTTCAGTGAGTTCTAAGGTTCAAGAATTTAAATTCTAGGTACGAGTATTATAGCAAATTAAAATACAAACAAAACACTTGGCAAGGGCTACGATTAATGTGAATATTCTTTGCAATGAACCTGTTTAAATGCCCACAGAACCGATGCTCAGCATATTTATTTTTATTTATAACTTTATTGCAAACATAAAGACTAACCCAAAAGGCTGTAAAGGGAAGACCTATCCCTTATCCGATCTTGATAAACACCAATGATTTTTACGAGTAACTTTATAGCGAACAAAAAGACCAACGCCATAGTATCTAAAGGGCAGAACAGATGGCTATATTGATAGTGATAAAACTCACCTGGGCCACAACGAAGCAGACGGCGAGCACGACTAAGGTCTTCATGGTGGAATGATGCGTACCCGTGGGCAGACGCAGCTTTATATAGCCCGGGGCGTGCGCAGGAGTCGATCCGTTTACGCAGGACGTTCAGGGGTGGTGAATTGTTTATTCAAAATTAAAATGGAATATTTTTTGGGTTAATTTTTATTTAAAAAAAGATAAAACGCACTTATTGTCGGTACTAGCCGATATATTATTGTCTCAAAGTGGTAGAGCAAGATATTTGTGACGTGTATGCGCCCTGAAAAGAGCCAACATACTATAATTATTATGAATATTCTTATGTGTAGTTAAATCATAATACGGTATTTAGAGTTACATTTTTGAATAATTACTAATTAGTATAATTTAGCATAAAACTATTGTTATTATAACTTCACGGTAATATTCATATTTCCTTGAGCGATATTCATATTAATTATTTATACGAGCTCTGTCTGTGACCTTTTCATAAATAATTGGATGTCTAGACAATTTGACCTATATTAAAGACTAGCGGCCGCCCGCGACTTCGTCCGCGTGGATCCCGTTTTACCCCCTTCATCTATCTTACGCGGTTTAGATTTTTTCATACAAATGTTTTTTCCCGCTAACTCCCGTTCCCGTGGGAATTTTGCAATATCCTGTTGTAACTAAGCTTTAAGTTTACTTAGGTACCTGCATGCCAAATTTCAAGCGTCTAACTTAAGCGGTTTAGATTTTTCATACAAAAGGATTTTCCCGCGAATTTCCGTTCCCGTGGAAATTTCGGGAATCCCTTGTTGTATCTAAGCTCTAAGTTTACTAAGCTACCTACAAGCCAAATTTCAAGCGTCTAACTTAAGCGGTTTAGATTTTTCATACAAAAGGATTTTCCCGCTAATTCCTGTTCCCGTGGGAATTCCTAAGTATACTATAACCTGCCCAGGAGTATGAAGAATAATTGCACCAAGTTTCGTTAAAATCCGTCTAGTAGTTTTTGTTTCTATAAGGAACATACAGACGGACAGACAGACAGACAGACAGATAGACAGACAGACAGACAAAAATTTTACTGATTGCATTTTTGGCGTCAGTATCGATCACTAATCACCCCCTGATAGTTATTTTGAAAATATATTTCATGTACAGAATTGACCTCTCTACAGATTTATTATAAGTATAGATTTTTTGTTTAAAGACAGACTGTATCTTGAAGTTTTGCAGACGAACAAAAAGTAGTAACGGGACTATTTCCACCTCTCTTTCCCACCGCTGCAACTCCTGTGTAGCTAGGATCTACAGCTTGACCGCCAATAAAAACCCAATCAGAGAAGATTAAATTTGTCCCGGGGGAAAGTTAAACTGTCATTGGACCCGCAACGAAATTAATCAGACGAAAAAGGGGATGTAGTAAGTTGTTGAATCAATATTTTTCTAAGAGATATAGGTACATGTTTTATACTACTCATAAGATTACGTTATAGTAGAAAACAATATTTTTGAGACCTTGAATATCTCGCGTGTGACGAGGCGAGAAGTAGGTAACGTTATGGTCATGGCTAAGAAATGGCTACACAAAATTCCACTTTTATTCTTAAGCGTTCATTCAATTTCCTAACTAATCCATAGGAACTGGTTGGCTACTAGAAAAATTGTACGAGTATGTGATGTAGATTATTTTACTCTAAATCCATTTGACCAGCACGAGGAGTTCAGACCAAATCTTCCACTTGCCTCTGGTAAACGCTACGGGCGTTACACAAACTATGAGGTCTCACATTGCGCCTGACACATGAACCAATCACAGAGCTCTATTCAAAAATCATCATTTGTAAATACCGGCGTAAATAAGTCAATGATGATATGATGAATAGTTAAGACCTTAAATAAAGTTCTGTATGGAATATTATTATCTGAACACAAAATGTTGCGCACCCCTGCCCAATACAGGCCGGTCTGGAATGATCTGGGATTAGCCTGTGTCACATCTCAACTGATGTCTTCGGCGCACACTACTCGATATTTACTATAATTGTTGTAATTGTATTTTTATTATTAATGATGCGAAACCAGTCCCAGTCCTGGACTCGTTTATTGAGTATTAATAAGTAAGTGGGTATCTAGTTTTGCTATTTTATTAGGGCAGTAAAACTGGAGATGGGTTATTTTGCATTCATAAGTAAACATACAAAAATCATAAGTGAACAAACATTAAAAAATTGTGTGTACTCGTAAGCTGTTTGAATTTGCATGTGTTTATTTTTTCACAAACATGTTATCTTATTGAATAGGTCATGATGGGAAGTACCAAGGTCAAATAAAACTTAAAGGTATTTCGTCATAAAGGTAGTTGTCAAAAATAGCCAAGTTTTCACCGAGTACCTTACTTAAAAATTTTAGTATCTTACTAAACATAACTCTATGTTCCCAAACGTGAATATAAGTCCAATGCCTTCATCCAGTGCCTTTCTGCAACCTTTACCTAACCTATAGGTCGTTTGTCCACCTTAAGGGCATTATGTTGACATACTAATTTATGTAACGATCTTTTTAAAAAACTGCCTTCCAAAAAGGAGGATATTATGACATCCTCCTTTTTTGAAGTCGGTTAACAATCTGACCCCTTGTGCGCGGGCGCATGTCTAATTAGTAAATTTAAACACGATCTTGTTAAAAATAAGTAGTGCACGAAAACCTCCTTTTTTAAAAGTCGGTTTAAAATAAGCCCCCGTGTGCGCGCGCGCAAGTCTAATAGCTAAATTGCAGCGCACAATGAGCGGGCAGCTCCGATCATTGATTTATTGTTGTCCGTTGACCCGGACGGCCTCTGCGATTTTTATATGTATATACCTACCAATTCAATGGAAAGATACAGCAGTTTATGAAAAAAATGGCCAAGTTTGCCTGCTATGTATTTATAATTGTGTGTACTCTTTGACCTTTTACACTAATGGGGTAAGACACTCCAAATTAATAATTACACACGTAAAAATACTGATACAAAATGTTTTTATATTGATAGACAATAACGATTTTTAAGTTATTTTTAGACTTACTTTTCTGATCTGTGTTTACAAATCTTCATGTGACGATCTTATTTACTTTTCGTCTTTCTCACCAAAACAATGTAAGTTTGAGCAAGACAATAAATACCAAAATCTTTAACTGACGTAATTTATTCAGAGATGTTAGATAGAGAGAAATATAGGAAATAAAATGGTCGACGTAAATAGGTACTTTACTATAAAGAAAAATGGAAAGATCTGATCTAGATTTGCTGCTCAATGACTCATGCAATACCTACACAAGAATTACACTGTACAAAGAGTGACGTACCTACAACATAATTACTTCCCACGTAATTGAATTCACTACATTAAATCCATCAGCTNCAAACCAGTTTCCGACCTTGGCGCTCCGGTGCCGTGCGCCTCATCACGATTGATCAAGTGATAAAGATGCAAGGAAGGAATAAATCATCAAAAATCTTGGACACTTTGAATATTTTAATTTGTCAATCAAACAAGCAATTACGAAGTTATGGGGCGTTAAAGTTTCGCGTGACGTCACAAAGTGCTACACTTTTAGGCTACCTTGACGTCACGGGCCTCTTCTTTTGAAATTGGGAGCGCTTTATCTCTTTCGATTTTCATAAGTTTGAAAAAGTGAAAAATACGTGTCGAGTTTTTTTGATAACTGACAGACTAATTCAAAATCTTGCCTTTTTACCTAGGAAACATCCCTATTTATGAGCATAAAGTATTAATTCACGGACATCCTCTCATACGTATGAGCCAATCTTCCCACGTAATTGAATTCACTACATTTCATCTCTNTAAATCCCTCTCAATAAACTCTAGTTTGTGTCCCTTCAAACCAGTTCCCGACCTTGGCGTTCCGGTGCCGTGCGCCTCATCACGATTGATCAAGCTATAAAGATGCAAGGAAGATGCTACTTTAGGAACGATTGGATGCGCGTGGGCCGATGTTGCTGGGCAAAAGGGGTGATGTTGGAACAGTCATCTGTCACTACCCACGAGTGAACCCTTTTTATGATACTTTTTGGTGTAGTTTTTACTCCTTTTGACTATTTTTATGTTAGTTTTTTAATAATATTATGTTCGAAAGTATAAAAAATGGGTATTATGTACCTACCTACGTTTGCCGTACATAACTTACTTACTTAATTAACCGTATTATGTACCAATATTACAACAAGAACATGGAGAGATTTAGCGTATATTTATTGATACTAATATGTTACCTGATGATTATATTACAAATTCTGCATAAATACCCACTGTTTATTAATAGTGTGATTTAAAAAAATATCTTTATAAATTTTTTAATTAAATTTAATTTGTAAATCAAAGCTGTAGGTATACGACTCTGCCATTGCGGAGGGTCCAGAATATCTCATGATATTCTCAAATGTTTACCATTTTTTCATTCGTTTTATTTCTTTACAATAATTCATAAACCACTGCAATACATCTGCAAACGTCGATGAAAACGCTGCAAACACAGTAAATATGACATAAACTGGCACCAAACCGCGCATGCGCTGTCACGGGGTTAACCTGGCACCGTTTAAACGACTCTGCACTGAACGTAGTCGAACGTGTTAATGTAAACATAAACAAAGTGAGCAAACTTGAAAGAGCAGAAGAAATGTGAAGTAAAATGGATGGAAGACCGAGGAGACTTAAAGGTAAGCAGTTTTGATATTTTAAAGTAGAAATTATTCTGTTAATTTAAATTAGTAATTTAATCGCATCGAAGACTGTCATAAATCAAAATTGTACTTTTCCACGAAAAACGTTTTATCTTTAGTCCAGCGAATGATGTCGATTATAAAAAAAAAACGTATAGAGACGGTCTTCTTATCAACGTACAAAATGTAAAATAAGAAATTGCGTTTTACAAAAACATAATTAATTATGTAATGAAATAATGGTACAGTCCATAACATAATATGGTTGCAAAATAGCAGTTATTATTTGCAAATTATGGTAGCACAATGTTGAGTTTCATTTGCCACTATCAGAAAACTATCAGGTGCTAAGAATTATCAAATTGCCTCATATTTTCTTCAGTTGATGTAAATAAATAGTGACTACTTAATTAGATAATAATTATCAAGTTTAAATAAGTAACTTGTTACCGGACAATAATGTAATAGGTACTCGTAAATACAAGTTAAAGATAAGTTTGTTTAAATAAGCTTCATGACAATATTTTTTTGCTCGGGAGAGTCCATAAACCCTAATAATTTCAAATTGCCGCAATAACTCTCTGTTTCCCTCTAATAAGAAATACTTAGGCGTTCTGTAAGATTTATAGTTTATCCATAATGTTGCGGTAAACTAAACCCATACAAGACAACTTCACAGTGGCACAGACCACTGCATATCAAGCTTGACACCTTGTTATCTTATGCAGTTGTAATAAAGGCGATTTTAAAACAAAAACAAGTACAGTTTGATGGACTTTCGTCTGCACAAGTCCGCATTGCGCATGCCCAATCGTTGCCAACTTCAGAATAGTTGTCCAAAACCCACAAAACGCATACACGACAGATAAATCAACAAAAACTGTGAAAATACACCAAATATTGGACCAAAAATTTGGTACAGTTCACGGAATATACATTGGTTTTATTATTGAGGATTGGATTATTAATAATTGTGAGAATTGGGAAGTTACACAAACATCTGTTTCGGTAAGTCACTAGTCCTTATACGTCACTGTACGGCATAAATTAAAATGTATGGTCTATTTGCATCGTATCTAGAATAGGTAGGTATTTTCATAAACGTATTTTTTGCGGAGATAGGGAAAATACTGAATTTTTTAACTTGTGTGTTTTGGCATGTCAAAATTTTATTTATATGAAATAATCGGTTGCAATGTCCTTTTTTTACTATTGTTTATTATAACATAATGATAGACATGCATATAATACATAATAAAAAGTAAAAATAACTGGCTTACTAAACTCCTTGAAAAAAATTTTGACATTAAAATATAAATTATAGGAATAAAATCTAGTCTAAAATGCTTGAACGATACAGATTTTCTTTTGTTATAGGGTTAGGTAAAGGTTGTGATTAGCCTATATTTTCTTTATTATAAATCATTGTTATAAGCAAATATGACTTGATGTTAATGTTGACTGTACAGTATAGAGGCACTATATCTCGTCCAGCTCAAATTTTGTTATCAATCACTGAGATAAATTTTATGTATACTGCATTACTATCCGAATTATTTATCGCTTGTTTCGCACGACAAAGGTCGTGTTTATATCAGTTAAAGCAAGAATTTNCGAAAGTAAAAAAATGGGTATTATGTACCTACGTTTGCCGTACTGAACTTACTTAATTAACCGTATTATGTACCTTAATTACAACAAGAAAATGGAGATTTTAGAGTATATTTATTGATATTAATAATTATATTACCTGATGATTATATTACAAATTCTGCATAAATGAGACAATATGGTTATTAATTTAATAGTGCGATTTAAAAAAAAAACAGTTTATTTGGAAATCAAAGCCGTATACGACTCTGCCATTGCGGAGAGTCCAAAGATTCTCATGTGATTATTTATTTATTATTAAGTGGTGGCTTTTTCATTCGTTTTAGTATCTTTTGCAAACATTCATAAACCACTGCAATACATCTGCAAACGTCGATGAAAACGCTGCAAACATAGTAAATATGACATAAACTGGCACCAAACCGCGCATGCGCTGTCACGGGGTTAACCTGGCACCGTTTAAACGACTCTGCACTGAACGTAGTCGAACGTGTTAATGTAAACATAAACAAAGTGAGCAAACTTGAAAGAGCAGAAGAAATGTGAAGTAAAATGGACGGAAGACCGAGGAGACTTGAAGGTAAGCAGTTTTGATATTTTAAAGTAGAAATTATCTGTTAATTGAAATTAGTAATTTAATCGCATTGAAGACTGTCATAAATCAAAATTGTACTTTTCCACGAAAAAAGTTTTAACTTGCCCAGCGCACGCTGTCGTTATTAAAAATAAAACATATTTTGCGTAAAGTAGCGGTCTTCTTATCAATGTGCAAAGTTTAAAATAATAAATTGCGTTTTACAAAAACACAATGTAAAAAAATAATGGTACAGTCCACAACACATTTTTGTGCAATGTTGCAAAATAAGCAGCACTTATAGTATCTGCTTAATACGTAGCACAATGTTGAGTTTGATGTGCCATTGTCAGAAAACTTTCAGGTGCTAAGAACTTTCAAGTTGTGACTGCCTCATGCTTTCTTCAGTTGATGTAAATTAATAGTATTTAAATAAAGAACATTTAATTTTATCAACTTGTTACCGGACTGTATAACATAGTCTTAAATAGTTAAAATAAGTTCATAAGGAAGCTTCATGACAATCAATTTTTTGCTCGGGGGAGTCCATAAACCCTAATAATTTCAAATTGCCGCAATAACCCTCTCTTTCCCTCTAATGAGAAATACTTAGGCGTTCTGTAAGATTTATAGTTTGTCCATAATGTTGCGGTAAACTAAACCCATCCAAGACAACTTCACAGTGGCACAGACAACTGCATATCAAGCTTGACACCTTGTTATCTTATGCAGTTGTAATAAAGGCGATTTTAAAACAAAAACAAGTACAGTTTGATGGACTTTCGTCTGCACAAGTCCGCATTGCGCATGCCCAATCGTTGCCAACTTCAGAATAGTTGTCCAAAACCCACAAAACGCATACACGACAGATAAATCAACAAAAACTGTGAAAATACACCAAATATTGGACCAAAAATTTGGTACAGTTCACGGAATATACATTGGTTTTATTATTGAGGATTGGATTATTAATAATTGTGAGAATTGAGAAGTTACACAAACATCTGTTTCGGTAAGTCACTAGTCCTTATACGTCACTGTACGGCATAAATTAAAATGTATGGTCTAATTGCATCGTATCTAGAATAGGTAGGTATTTTCATAAACGTATTTTTTGCGAAGATAGGGAAAATACTGATTTTTCTTACTTGTGTGTTTTGGCATGTCAAAATTTTATTTGTATGAAATAATCGGTTGCATTGTCCTTTATATTGTTTATTATAACTACATAATGATAGACCTTTGAACAAAACTCATAATTAAAGAAATTAAAACAAGTAGCTTTATGATTTTATCATCAATACGTGAGCTCATTGAAAAATGTCTTATGATATTTAAAAATATAAATAAAGGTAGGTAGTTAATTAGTCTAAAATGCCTGAACGAAATAGATTTTCTTTTCTTTTAAGGTAATTTCTTTATTATTATCATTGTTGTATGCAAATATGATTTGACGTTAATGTTGACTGTACAGTAGGTGTAATTTATAGTTCTCGTCCAGCTCAAAGTTTCTTATCAATTACATACACTGAGATATTTTTTGTGTATACTGCATTAGTATCCGAATTATTTATCGCTTGTTTCACAAGACAAAGGTCGTGTTTATATCAGTTAAAGCAAGAATTTAAAATTATTCTAGTGTCTAAAGTGATTAATATTGTCAACTGCATTATCGTTTAAACAAACTCATACAATTAATTTCTAATGTCATTCCATACGGTCCGTTATTATTGTTCGACGTCAGGACGTTGACATCGGGGTGTATTAAAAAAATAGCACAAGCGGGGTTGCCCGCACTGCGCCGTATCGATTGCAGCGCCACGCAGGCGCACGCCGCTACCCTCGAGCCAGTGGCTACGCGACCGGGGTGCCGAGGGTACTCAACATGCCGAAACCGACGCCAGTGGAGGACCTTATAATACCACCACAAGACCAAAAGATATGCGGGACAATATGCGTCTGCCAAATGACAGCAGTGCTCAGCGCTGTCGCTATCGTCTACCTCACAGTCGCTATTTACATGCCCTATACGCGAGCCATCGCTTCCGGGATTGACCCCACACCGATCATGTGCACCACAACAAGGGCCGTCAACAAAGACAACTGCGACTGGGGATCGTGTGGAGAATGGTGCCTCAGCAAGACATCGGGAGCCTGCATTCAAATCTACGTCAACGTCAGAAAGAACGGCACGTCTTTACTCCTGTCAGAATGCGGCAGTGCAGCCAACAAAACCTGCTACGGCATCGACCAAGAAAACGCCAGGAAGTATCACTGCATTCGAGATGAATGCAAAAATTTGACAGGAACGTTCAACTGTACAGAAGGAAAGTGCATCAACATAACAGACGCTTTTGAATGCGCATTCAGAGAAACAGATCCGCCCTTGAAATGTTCTGGGAGAAGAGGGAAGATAACTTGTATAGACGTTCATGGATTGTTTTCGTGTAACAGAGGAACTTGTAGAAAAATACGAACGCCGTACAACTGCGATCGCCGCTGCGTCGACATCCCGACCCGCAACAAAAACGTCATAGTGCTAAGTGGGGACAGGGTTTTTCTCGCAAAATGTGCAAAACTGGCCAAGAAGAAGGCGGTGTGATAGTGTGGAACGATTCTGGTGAAGAAGTGCTAATGCTGTCCTGTCACGCTGTGCATAATGGCACGTCGGGTGTTGTGGCTGTTGATTGCATAAACGCTGCTTTGTTGCCTAGAACTGAGCTGACAGATTTGACCAATTTCACGTACCTACAGTATTTGTATACCGTACGAGCAGCACCGAATCGAATGATCGCTCCATCAGAAGTAGAATTGACATTGGCCAATGACAGCCGCTTGATGATCAATCTGGAAGGCTGCGTCAATACTCTAGCTGATGAATGCAAAGAGTTCCTCAAAGATTACGGGCGAGATGGCACTGACCATAATGCCAAAGCAAGATTCCCTTGCTTCTACATGGAAAACAGTCCAGATACTGTTGTAGCCAGATTTGATCTGGAAACAACGTATCGCCAGTTTCTGGTAGCTCTAGTACTACCCACAGTGTTGGTGGTTGTGTCGTGTATAACTTTGATGTTGTGTCAAAAGACTGTAGAAGTAGGTGATGACGCAAAGATGCGTTTCAAGGGCTGCACCAGCGGTCAAGCTGAAATGCAGCTATCTCCAAATGATCCTGTTTCTCCACTCTGAGATCAGTCACGTAAGAATTTTTTTCAAACAAACAATAATTTATTGCCCATAAAATATATTAAAAATACAAACAAAATACAGGTAATTATTACCCTGATTTGAAATCCAAATAGTGGTATTTCAGTTCAAGCCAGTTAATATATTTGTCCTTGATATAAATATGTCGTGACTGGAAGGAGTTTGCGTACATTGAATATTTTATTTTAAGGCCTCTCCTACACAGGAAAGGAACTCTACTTCGGATTCAATTTAACCTAGTTACTAATGCATACCCTATTAACAGAGTAAGTGGAGTGATTACAGTAGTTTGTAGTAATTGAATTTGATTACATGATTGTCTCTAGGTGATTAGCCAATTTGATAAAGTCATAATTTTACGAGTAGGTTGTCAAATGGATTATTGACTTGGCTATTTTTAACTGATGACATAATGCACAAATGTAGAAACAATTGCATGTTACATGTTACTTTTTATTTACAAATACACAATCATAATTTTAAAATTTAAAAACCTATAATATACATGTTGTGAACTGTACCTAAACCATTTCTTTATGGGTATGTAAGTAAAAATAATAAGAAAGCAAGCGTCAGTAAGATGACGTCATAGGGGGTATTTAAATGAGCTGTTGTCACGCAAACAAGCTGTATTAAGTTTTATGTGACCAACTTTATTGGTAATGCCGTTTACTATTTCTCATTCCAGGCGTTCCCCTCCTCTGCGAGGGTCCGGCTGGTTCACTAAGAGACGACTAACCGCTTGCAATGCTTTCTACTGGCTGAACTCCTCATGTCTTCGATGAGCAGATCCCGGGGGAGCCTCTCCCCAGCCGCCTCCGAGAGATCCACGCTCCCCATGGGAGCTTCAGCCGAACCAGGCAGCCCGGAGTTCAAGCCACTAGAACCGACCAGAGAGCAGTTGCTAACGCACTTTTTCGAGCGATTCAAGTTCTACACGTCACTTTGCCTCGGCACGTCAGCTATACTCGCAGTCTTCGCCTTCCTATTCTTAATACCCTTTGTCGTGGAGCCCGCGATCCAAACCATTCTAGCAGAATTCGTCCCAGAAGCTGGTATCTGTGCGGTATCCGAACACGTCCAAGCGAATACTTTAACCAACTGCACATGGGCATCATGTCGGGAGGGCTGCACAACTGCCCACACAAAATGCCACAAGATCCGCGTCAATCTAGCAAGAAGACCTTATGAGGAAGGCGCAAAAGTACCAAAGGAATGGGACGAAACTGACTTGAAATTCCTAATCAACCCTGAGGGTTGCGGATATCCACCGAGAGTGAACTGTTCTATATTCGCAAGCGAGTATGCAGGGCCTAAAGCCCCGAAGATATTTCCATGTTACTATAGCCTGACGAGGCCAGATCTGGTGGTCGCGAGGTATTCATGGGAGTCTACTGTCAGGGGCTTGATATTGGCCCTGGTGCTACCCACGACTGTTTTCGTGTTCAGTCTAAGTGTGCTCGCTTATTGGCACTGCCGCTGCTGCGACAGAGCATGCAATAGGCGAGTTCACGCCGAATCGTATGCGAGTAAAGAGGAGTAAGTATCTTTTTACCTTTTAATTTCTGTAGTGATTGTTTTTGACAGCCTTCACGAGCACTGATGACTGAAAATCTTCCTCTTCATCTCAATGCAGTTTTAATTTTTTGGGAGTTATATCGGTGTCAGTGCTTGCGAAAGGAGAACTTTTTAGTTTATTGATGATTCTAAATACTGGACTTTCAGGTCCGATAGCGATTTCAAGTTTGGCGATGGAACATCGTAGTGGATATTATTATTGTTGGAATAATTTACTTCACAAGTACGTTTCATGTTGATGCACTGTAAAGAGTGAAGTACTCAATCTTTTGACTCAAAAAACTTCAGTAACATCACTGTATCCGTCAGTCAAACTATAATTTCCTTTTCTACTTTATGTTCGCAATTAACCACTTTATACACAATTTTATCTAAATTTTAAATTGGCTTCAACGCTTAAAAATATTCTAAATTAATAGTAGATGTAGATGCTATAACCCACAATATTGAAACAGAAATAAATATTCAAATTGGCTTTTGAAATTAACCTTTAATATAATTTTTATGTCTTACTCATTTGATTGATCTTTAATTGCGAAAGTAAAGTAGAAAAATAGTCTTCAAAAACACTACATTAAGACCTAGATTAGACTGCACGGATGTATTTCTAAAATGTCAACTGCTGAACTATCTAGTCATCATTAGAACAAGCACTTTTCTTGAACAAAGTACGAAACCTTAGTGTAGTTTATTAAATAAGCTTAATTTTTTCAATTGGTATATTTTTCTCTAAATTTCTATCTATCGGTCTTCTTAACTAACCAGACCACCAATTCTAATTTGAATGATAATGCCGCTTATTAATGCAACAGTTTAAAAATATTAACTATCAGAATCTGTTGAGTGATATTTCTTATAAATAAGTAACATAAGTGCTAAAGAGAACGGCACATCAAGTGAAACAGTTGCAACGCAAAAGCGCTTTTACTTTGTCCATAATAAGCGCAGTTTTAAATTGAACATGTTACGGTTGATGTGCTATTGTTTTTATTACGAAGTATCTTTGTTTCATGCCCAAATATTTGTATTTAAATTGAGTTTTTTCTCTATTTACAGCAGCAAACTGCTCTGCGAGTTGGATGACGATCCGAGTGACGAAGTGTTCTGACGCCGCGCTTCCGCCGCCCGCCGCCGCACCTCCCCCCGCAACTATACGCAGCTTTAAAGACGCTGATTGGCTAATCTTGCGATGACGTCATTTGTGTGACGTGAGTGACTGGTAGCTACTGCTAAAGTTCTTAACACTGACTATTACGTAGCCACTTTTAAAGCCTGCGTATATTACATACGTAGCCATAAATATCTGAAGTCTGTAGCACTTACTACGTCTGTAGCTACTGTTAATGTCTGTAGCATTGACTACGTATGTAGCCATTTCTGAAGTCTGTAGCACTAACTACGTCTGTAGCTACTGTTAAAGTCTGTAGCATTGACTACGTATGTAGCCATTTCTGAAGTCTGTAGCACTAACTACGTTTTTAGCTACTTTAAAGTTGTAGCGTTGACTACGTACTTAGCCATTTCTGAAGTCTGTAGCACTAACTACGTTTGTAGCGACTTTAAAGTTGTAGCATTGACTACGTACGTAGCCATTTCTGAAGTCTGTAGCACTTACTACGTATGTGGCTACTGTTAAAGTCTATAGCATTGACCACGTATGTAGCCGTTTCTGAGGCCTGTAGTACTTACTACGTATGTAGCTACTGTTAAAGTCTGTAGCATTGCCTACGTATGTAGCCATTTCTGAAATCGGTAGCACTTACTACGTATGTAGCTACTGTTAAAGTTGTAGCATTGACTACGTATGTAGCCATTTCTGAAATCCGTAGCACTTACTACGTATGTAGCTACTGTTAAAATCTGTAGCATTGCCTACATGTAGCCATTTTTGAAGTCTATAGCACTTACTACTGCTAAAGTTGTAGCATGGACTACGTATGTAGCCATCTGAAGTCTGTAGCACTTACTACGTATGTGGCTACATTTTTTTGGTCGTAACATTGACTTCGAGTGATCACTTCTAAGGTTCGTAGCACTAATTGAGGCGTAACTAACCCTAAAGTTCCGTAGCACTGACTACGTCGTGTCCACTATAGCCGTATTTATTCTAACCAAGAAATAAGTCTTGTAAACACTTCGTAATTTCATAGCCTCGTAACATACGTAATCACTGAAGAACTTTCTCTACTACGGCGTAGCCTTTGTTTTTCGTAGACGGCCAGTGCTACGCCACGTAGCTACTATGAGTAAAGTGACTACAGAAATACGGGCGGCATGTATAGCACCACCTTAAATTTGTCGTGTTAAACGTTACATAACTTTAAAATAATTTACTAAAGAACTTTTGTTCGAGGTCACTTTACGGTGCTATTATAAACAACGACGTCACACACGTTACTTCATCGCAAGCTAGTTAAAAGCGCTACATCAATATTGCGAATGCGTATTATGAAAACTGAGGTACATTTTACAATAACGATTAATGGCAATAATGAAATGAAATATTGAATTTTACTATTCGAAGCTTAAGTAGTGACTCCAATACTGTGGTTTTTCACACATAAAATAGCGATATTTTGTTTCAATGACATATTCTGACGCAAACGCAAATTTTTTGGGGTGGTATATGAAAATGAGCAGTATTAAAACGATTTTGGCGGGCTGCAGGGCTTTTGCTTGATATTTGTATAAATAATGTTTTGAGAAAATTGATAACATAAAAAATGAGCGTCTCTTTGTTATAAAATTGAGCTATGCCGGATATTATAGTTGTATAAGTTTTCTTTGATCTTTTTTGCTTCCGGAAACGCGTGACTTTAATATTGTGTTCTGTATAAACTAGCAAATAAGTATACCTAGATAGAATAATTCCTATTGAATAGTGCAAAAATATTAAGGCAAATGATAATAATTATTGAAATACAAAAATAGTTAAGTGGATTTATTTGTGAAAATCATAATTTCAGTTTCAATAACGGTTTGAATTTTTGAGATATCGTAAATAATTCAGTTTTTATCAGAAAAATATAAATATGAGAAACAAAAGTGAAATAAAGTTTTTCGCTTTTTAAAATTATTGTAAATGCAACTTAGTTTTTGTACTAAAATCTTAAAATTAATTATAATTAAAGTATTATGCAACGTTTTAGTTGTAGATTCAAACAAAATGTAGATGAATTATATTCACTTATAGATATAATTTAAGTAAATTTATCTTCAAAATAATATTTTGTGTAATAAATGTTACATGAAATTATGTACGTTATAAGTTTGTCATTTATCTTAAAAATGCTATTTTAGTATGAAATAAAAAAAATATTATTTATATTTCAAAGTACAACTAAATAATATAAAATTATAATATACTGCCTTCAATAATTTTAATGTATCTGCCATGTTTTTGTGATATTAGTGCTTATCGTGTGATGTACATTGCACACATAGAAAAATAATTAAAACATGCTAAAATAAATTTAATAAAAATATAACAAATTGTACCAATCATATCATGAAGACATAAATTAATTATTCGATCGTACAAAAATTTAAGTAGAAGCAAAATCACAAATAACTATGTATTTGTAATTTTGCTTCCCTTATAACAAAATAGCAATGCATTTCATTACAAATAGACAAATAATATTTTAAAGTACAAATTTAAAAATTGCAACAATTAATTTCAATTAATATTATTATTGGAGGATACGTGTTATAATTTTGTGAAAGTTAAATATTGGTTTTATTTAATTTTGAAAAAGGTTATATTGTGTAACTTTCATTTAATATTGCACCGGAGTAAAGCATTTTTTATAAACGTAAGAAAATCACTACTACATTTTGAAAGTAATTGGGTATGATGTAGATAGTCAATTATTTTCTGTTTTAATTCTTTTGAAGATTAAAATTTAGTATGTGAGCCTTTCTCTATTCGTACGTAGTTTTATTGTCTGTACGTAGAATGTGTTTTGCTTTTTCACTTAATTTGTATAAATTAATATGTTACCAATATATTTTGTACATAATGAAAATTGTACTTTAAATATGCTGTGAAACAAATGTAAATAATATAATTTTCAAAGTTATATAAATGATTTACATAAGGATAGTTTTATTTGTAAGTTTACGCAACAGCATCTGAAGCGCAAGACGACACAAATTGTTATGACAAATAAAGCTTATTTTGTAAAATTGTTTTATTTTTAAATAATTAGCAAATAAATAAAACCTCGTTCCCACAACAATCCAGTAATACAAGATTCCGTTAAACTGGACTGTCGTGCGAATGTGTGTTTGCTTGGAATAACGGATCGGTTTTTGTCCACCCACAAGGTGGACCGACGACATCATAAAGCAGTGAAGCGCTGGACGCAGGCCGCTACCAATTGATCAACATGGAAAGCATTGGGGGAGGTCTATGTTCAGCAGTGGACGTCCTATGGCTGTAATGATGATGATGATGATGATCCGTTTTTTATGGGACACTGCAAACGGGATATCCGTGTGAATGTTATTATCAAAACCGTATACTAATGAATAAGATCCTGCAAAATACAGTTTCTGCAAAAAACGGAATGTTCCCGTGCAAACAAGCCCTAAGAAACTGAAGACTTGGCATTTTTTGTATATTTCCACTACAACGAACTGTCCCACCTGTGACACTGACAGGGGAGCGCCACCGTCAATACATATAATTTGACACGTTGGAATCTAAATAGTTGAACGATGGTGGCGCCCCCCTGTCAATGTGTTTGGTTGGACAGTTCAGTGTAATGGGTCTTTAACTAAAGCTCAGACAATCAAACCATAGATTTGAGCCTTTTTTTTGTCGCGGAGGAAATGCTTTGCGCACCTTTACCACTGCCGAGGGACAGGGTGGTGTGTGGGACTCCCGGCGCCCTGAAAAGGGCGCTGCTCCGTTCTGAAAAGGACTTGGTATACCCAGTAAAACCTCTGCGGCGTGCCGTCATCGCCCGAGTGCAGCGTCTGCGCGTAGGCTAACGAGAGCTCTCGTATTAGAACTTATCAGATGGCGCCACTCTAGAGTAAGGTCACTGTTGCTTACTAGTGGCGAAGACAGTGGCGCCAAGTAGTTAGCACTGAAGCATTGAAATTTGAAACTTGTAGTTTCTGAGATTTCGCGATGAATGAGTCAGTAGCTTTTATAGCTATATAGCATTTTAGTTCGTTAATAAAATAATGACAGTCATGTTTTCAGTCGTTATTTGGCCCCCGTAGACCAACTAAATTACTTATTACTGTTATTAGTATAAATTTTCAGTTCCAGGTAGCTAGCACTAGGCATAAAACTACGAGGCGATCAATACTAGCTAATAATTTAACATTGATGTTCGGTAGCACGCAGACCATAAACGGAGCGATAAGCTGTAGCGATTTTGGTCATTACGAAAGATCGTGTATGGTAAAAGCTGCACATGAGATCTGATAGCATTTTAACAGTGCGAGCCATATGGTTTCGTCTTGGCAACATTTTACAAGAACATGTTTTTGATTGAACTTTTACTTTTACAGTTCAGACTATCTTAAGTAAGAAGTCACTGTCTCTATTTATGCAATGCTCATAATAGGTATCCGAGGAAATCATTGTCTTGACTGACAAGACTTGCATGTCATGATAAAAGATAATCTTTGACCGTGTTAAATAGGCGTCCCACAGTCAAAGCTATGTTTGTTATCTTACGCCCGTATTCACAGACGGTACTTGCTTAAGTGAAGGAACAAATCGAACGCACAGCGCTGAATAGAGCTCTGTGATTGGTTCGTGTGTTAGCCTGAGCGCCCACGCGCACTTTGAGATCTCATAGTAATGTTTATGAATAGGTACAATATAGTAATCGAGCTCTTCTGTTTATCTTCACTTCACTATCAACCGGCCAATCTGAAAGTTATTCTGCAGTGGACTTCCTATGGCTAAAACGATGATGATGAAACTTTTAATTTCTTTGAAGTGTTGCCTCACAAAATTTCTTTGAACTACCTTTGCCGTCACAAAATCGCTACTGCCATAACTATGAACGACCCCTTCGGAAGAATTGCGAGTGTTTAAAAAGGGTTCTTTGACCCGGACGGCACGGCAAGTTGCGTTTCTCTGCATTGCCGTATAAACTCTACCTCGTTATGGGTTCGCGTCAAACACCTCTGGCTCAATGGAGATGGGATTTTGCACATTTTGACGTAATTGTGCTTTATTTGAAGCGACTTCTTAGAGCCCTTTCTCCAGTATCCAGTTATGCAGAATTCAGCAAAACTGGACTGTCGTGTGGACAGACAAATGTTTGAAATTCTCATTCCTTTGAACAGATCGGTTTTTTGCGGGATATTGGTGTGAATATTAGTTTAATATTAATACGTACACTGTACTGGATCCTCCGGGATTTCTCCGTGAGAAAAAGCCTTCAGTTAGTTGACTAGGTTTTGGGGTGGTTGGGGTCAAAAACGTCTTTGATGCTAGCTAAGTTGTCTGATAGTCAAATCATCTAATATCATTTTTATACGGTACTAAGTAATAAGACTTTTTGGTACATAATAACTTCCCCAATAAGATCAAACTAGGTAACTTACATTGTGATATCCCGTTTATTGAATGTAGGTTTTTAAAGGTAAATTAAATTATTTTGTGTATAAGATACGATTGTTATTTTATCATTATCATTTAGGCCACAGGACATCAACTGCTGAACACATAGGCCTCCTCTAATTTATTTTATGATAAATTATTTATCTCACATTTAAAAAGTTAAGTTTATTTATTATTTTATCTTAAATTCTAAAAGTTAACTTAGCATCTATCACTAACATAATATCTGTTTATTGGATCGGGAAGTCGATAGTCGTTCAGTAGAGATGGTAAGAGCCACTCAAGTACTTCAGCTTAAGTGTTGTCTTAACACAGAAGGCCACAAGAGAGATGTGATAAAATAAATAAAATGTTTATAACAGAAAATAAGTTAAATAGTAGTAGTTAAAATTTATNCCCCAGATATAGCATTTTAGTTCGTTAATAAAATAATGACAGTCATGTTTTCAGTCGTTATTTGGCCCCCGTAGACCAACTAAATTACTTATTACTGTTATTAGTATAAAGTTTCAGTTCCTGGTCTAGCTACTAGGCATAAAACTACTAGGCGATCAATACTAGCTAATAATTTAACATTGATGTTCGGTAGCACGCAGACCATAAACGGAGCGATAATCTGTAACGATTTTGGTCATTACGAAAGATCGTGTATGGTAAAAGCTGCACATGAGATCTGATAACATTTTAACAGTGCGAGCCATATGGTTTCGTCTTGGCAACATTTTACAAGAACATTTTTTTGATTGAAAGTTTACTTTTACAGTTCAGACTATCTTAAGTAAGCAGTCACTGTCTCTATTTATACAATGCTCATAATGGGTATCCTAGGAAATCATTGTCTTGACTGACAAGACTTGCATGTCATGATAAAACATAGCTTTGACTGTGTTAAATAGGGACGCCTATTTAACACGGTCAAAGCTATGTTTGTTATCTTACGCCCGTATTCACAGACGGTACTTGCTTAAGTGAAGGAACAAATCGAACGCACAGCGCTGAATAGAGCTCTGTGATTGGTTCGTGTGTTAGCCTGAGCGCCCACGCGCACTTTGAGATCTCATAGTAATGTTTATGAATAAGTACAATATAGTAATCGAGCTCTTCTGTTTATCTTCACTTCACTATCAACCGGCCAATCGCTAAAACGATGATGATGAAACTTTTAATTTCTTTGAAGTGTTGCCTCACAAAATTTCTTTGAACTACCTTTGCCGTCACAAAATCGCTACTGTCATAACCATGAACGATCCCTTCGGAAGAATTGCGAGTGTTTAAAAAGGGTTCTTTGACCCGAACGGCACGGCAAGTTGCGTTTCTCTGCATTGCCGTATAAACTCTACCTCGTTTATGGTTCGCGTCAAACACCTTTGGCTCAATGGAGATGGGATTTTGCACATTTTGACGTATTTGTGCTTTATTTGAAGCGACTTCTTAGAGCCCTTTCTCCAGTATCCAGTTATGCAGAATTCAGCAAAACTGGACTGTCGTGTGGACAGACAAATGTTTGAAATTCTCATTCCTTTGAACAGATCGGTTTTTTGCGGGATGTTGGTGTGAATATTAGTTTAATATTAAAATACGTAATTACGTACACTGTACTGGATCCTCCGGGATATCTCCGTGAGAAAAAGCCTTTAGTTAGTTGACTAGGTTTTGGGGTGGTTGGGGTCAAAAACGTCTTTGATGCTAGCTAAGGTTTGTCTGATAGTCAAATCATCTAATATCATTTTTATACGGTACTAAGTAATAAGACTTTTTGGTACATAATAACTGCCCCTATAAGATCAAACTAGGTAACTTACATTGTGATATCCCGTTTATTGAATTTAGATTTTAAAATGTAAATTGTCCAGCAGTGGACGTTATTTGTCAGTGGACGGCTGAAACGAACGAACGAACGAACGAAGGTAAATTAAATTATTTTGTGTATAAGATACGATTGTTATTTTATCATTATCATTTAAGCCACAGGACATCAACTGCTGAACACATAGGCCTCCTCTAATTTATTTTATGATTTTATTTATCTCACATTTAAAAAGTTAAGTTTATTTATTATTTTATCTTAAATTCTAAAAGTTAACTTAGACATAATATCTGTTTATTGGATCGGGAAGTCGATAGTCGTTGAGTAAAGATGTTAAGAGCCACTCAAGTACTTCAGCTTAAGTGTTGTCTTAACACAGAAGGCCACAAGGGAGATGTGATAAAATAAATAAAAGGTTTATAACAGAAAATAAGTTAAATAGTAGTAGTTAAAATCTAATCTACATAAATATAATATAACTCAAAGGTGACTGACTGACTGATTGACTGACACAGTGATCTATCAACGCACAGCCCAAACTACTGGACGGATCAGGCTGAAATTTGGCATGTAGGTAGAGGATATGACGTAGGCATCCGCTAAGAATGGATTTTACAAAACTCTACCCCTAAGGGGATAAAACGGGATCCAAGCGTACGAAGTCGCGGGCGGCTGCTAGTCGAAGCATAAAGTAATAGATTTAATATGACGTTTGCGTATTTTCATGATAGGAAAGTATCAACTGACTGAATTATTTTTTTTTTTAATTTTGGAAGAGTACTAAGAACTGTTACTAGTTATGTACAACCTGTGGTAAAACTTACAATGTAAGTGTACGTAGCAACTGAATAAATTCAGCAGCTTAAATTGTAACGCACTTGTTACACGTGCAGCGAACATTTTATTCAACAGCTTTAAAATCTACCTCTGTAAACGCTTGCAAAATGTAACCACCACAACTTACAATTGCTATTAGTGCATTTTATTTTACAGCGGGATATACAGGGTGGTTGCCCAACAAGCTATTCTGTTACTAAATATTGTAACTGGAATTAGACATTGTAAGTGGTATTGAGCTAGTCAATACTGGTCATATCTGCCGTAGAACTGATAGCCGTTGGGATGACTTTCAGTAGAGGTGATTGTGTCTTGGCAATCGCAGTAGTTCAGACGCGCTGCATATAAAATCACATCCGATGGATATGATTTGGCACATTTCATTTAAGCTTAAGTGTAGCAAGGTTTTACCAAAATCCACCCAGTATTTTTTGCGGGAAAAAGTCACAAACAATCATCCATCCATCCGTGGCCCTTTCACGTTTATACAGATTGTCTCATCTGGAAAAATAAGCATTAATTATTTTATAACAAAAGGTTTCTCTTACTCACGAAAACACATTAACTTACACCAGCTATTAAACTAACGTGTCCGTTATTTACCACCCTGTATGGCACGGGAAGCTCTTGCAACTATGAAAGTGGACGTTAAACCACCTGAAACAAAGTTAGCTACACGTGTCGAGTGTATCTAGGACGATACTGTAAGGCTATACGAAGCTCGGTAACCTTTGCTTGATGTCAGTACAGAATTAATTAGATACTATCCCGTACATTGTAGGAATGAACGGGATGATACGAAAAGTGACTATTTTAAAGGGTGACGGTAATAATTTAAAAAAATGAACTTTTTGGATCTCTTTAATTCAAAATATCTTGCCTTTTCCAAGCACAAGAGTAGGATAATTTCAATCCTGCAATTCTCTAGTCTACCTGATTACTGAGAACTCAAAGAGGTTTAGTTTTTACACCTTTTTTGCCCTGGGCTTTATGTTTTGAATTTGCTCTATTTAAATATAAGAAGAAACTTTTCATGTCTAACAAATCTTTTATCATTTAGGTTATAAAAATTCACAATTACAATTTTCGCAAGTCCTGGGAGACGCTCTCTAGAAAAACGAGTGACTATAATATTATTACTTAACTAGCGGCCGCCGGCAACTTCGTACGCGTGGATCCCGTTTTACCCCCTTAGGGGTGGAGTTTCGTAAAATCCTTTCTTAGCGAATGCTTACGTCATAACACCTACCTGCATGCCAAATTTCAGCCCGACCCTTCCATTGGTTTGGGCTGTGCATTGATAGATATAGTTACCTATATCTTTCGAGTTGTAAATATTTTGAAAGCAGAAATAAACACTTGACTAGAACTGGATAGTTACTTATATTTTTTTCGTTCCGTGATTTTGAAATATTAAATTTTCAATATGGTTCATAAAATCTAGGAGCTTAACTGGGTCAGCGCCTTAATTACCGGGTATTCACATTACTGCATGCAGTCAGGGTAATTGCGTGCATTTGACTGGCCGAGTGCGCTGTCGCAGGTGATTTGATAGACCTATTTAGTTGTAAGGTGGACAGACGACCTCATAGAGATAGCAGGAAGGCGTTGGATGCAGGCCACTAATAATGGGGCAATCTGGAAATCATTGACTGAAATGATGATTTTTAGTGGTGGTCTACAATTATATTCATCATCATTGATTCATTTAGTCTCCAATGCATAATCTTGACCATTTTTGACAGACCTAGGCTAATTGATGATTTGTTCTAGCCATCCCCATGCTGCTGTTACCTAACACGAGATGGGGAGGGTTGATTTTCGCATTATTTGTTGGTATCTTAGTTGCCTCCTACGATATTTAAGGTAAAAGTAAAAATATTTGGAACAAATTTAATAAAATAAGTAACAAGTGAACTCTACATTCAATACATGGTATAATCACACCCAAACTGCATTCGACGATGAAAGAACGACACGATATCATTTTGGCTGACAGCAAAGTTTTATGGGAATGAAAAAGAGGATTCTGAGAAATTCACTTGCCACTCATTCGATATGTAGTGCTTCGGAGCATAGCAAAAGACTCTCCTGTCTTCAAGCATTTACAAATTCCAAGTTGAACTTTTCAATTGATTAACAATTTTCATATTCGTCAGGTAATTTTATTGTAATTATGATATTGCGATTTGCAATAGCCTTGTTTCAGACCCCAGTCACGTGGCATTTACTCATTACTCTTGGGAATACCTTGCCAATATAGTTATTTACAAAGTATCAACAGCAATATTTAAGTACGATAGTAATTGCACTATAGGTAGTCAAATAAGCTATATTGTAGGTGTAGTTTAAATGGAGCTCTAGGTATAGGTTTTGGAAATACCAGTATAGGCTAGTTTCCTAAAAAAATTTTTTTAGTCCGTCATGTCTAATATCAAAAAATATTGGACACATATATTTTTATTTGTCAATCTAACAAATAATTACATAGTTATGGTTCGTTGAAGTTCCGCACGACGTCACAACGTGTGGCACTTTTATGCAAGCATTGACGTCACGGGCCTCTTCTTATGAACTTTGGCGCGCTTTATCTCTTTAAATTTTCATTAGTTTGAAAAAGTGAAAAATACGTGTAGGGTATTTTTTGATAAGTTAACTGACGGACTAAGTAAAACTCTTGCTTTTTGACCCAGGAAACATTCCTATTGTAATTAACTACTTACACAGATGCCTCAATCCTCAAAACTAAGGTACACCAGCTCTTAAGCTGTTCTTAAGACTACTATTCAAAACATTACTATGAGGTCTCACAGTGCGCGTGGACGCACAGGGTCACACATGAACCAATCACAGAGCTCTATTCAACGCTTTGCGTTCGATTTGCTTCTTTACTTAAGTAAGCGTCGTTTGTGAATACGGGTGTAACACACATAGCATAGTGCTTTGTAGGATTGTGCGGTAGTGAAGCGGCACGATACGAATGGGGTGACATGACAGCTTATTTCAGTATGTAAACATATCAAAAGCACAGCCTGAATTCCCGCTGACGTTTGACGTAACAAAAACCCGCACCACTATGAAGGATCCAACTCAACTAAGCACTATGCTTGTAGTTAACTGTAGAGTAAATATTTTATCTCAAAGCTGACTGACTGACTGACATAGTGATCTATCAACGCACAGCCCAAACCACTAGACGGATCGGGCTGTTTGGCATGCAGGCAGATGTTATGACGTAGTCATCCGCTAAGAAAGGATTTTACGAAACTCCACCCCTAAAGGGGTAAAACGGGACCCACGCGTACGAAGTCGCGGGAGGCCGCTAGTTAAATATAAACGAGAAAGCAGATAATTTTTCTCTTCGAGAAAACAGAATAAATTCAACTTGACAAAGTTAATATTCCTGCGCATAACTTTCCTGTTTTTAAGTTTCTTTCGACAGTGCAGCTGGCGCAAATTGCAAGCTTTTATTAAAATTTTAGTTCGGATTCGTGACAGAGACAGTGCTAGTTGAAATTGTAGAGCGGCATCCTAGTTATTAAGCCGATATTTTCATATTTTGATTGAAAATAAATGCCCCTGGTTTTTGGAATTAGATTTTGTATTTTAACGACTGCTTTATTTACCTTGTCAACTAAACTGTAGCTTTCTAAATAACAATTTACATAGTTTAATTTTTTCTGCATTTAGCAGACTATAAAAGAGAATTTCAGAATTTTTTTTAAGTGCAATTTTCTTTATTATTATTTCAGTATTTCTTTTTCCAGAAGTAGACAACCAGCGTTGCCAGTTTTTTTTTTCGCCAAGTCGGGACTTTGGTACTTTTTGAGTAAAAAAAGCGGGATTCTTCCGTCAGAAGCGGGACATAGTAAAAAACGTATACATATAATCAAAGGTTTTCAAATATTTATCCTTTTATTTGACTTAAAATTACGTTTACGTGACAATAGATAGCAAAAGTAGCCATAGAAAATGCATTTTAACAAAAAAATAATATTTTAAATCAGATTTACTCTATCGTTAAATTCGTCTTTAGAATAAAAAAAGAAAAAAAAAACAAAAATCGAAATAAAAAAAGTATTCTTTAGAATAATATGGCGTTTCAAACAGCAGTCTGGTGAAGTGAGTGTCTCTCTCCGAAAAGCGGGACAGAGCCTGTCCCGCGCGGGACATTTAAATTTGATTAAAAAATCGGGACGTCCCGCCAAAATCGGGACGTCTGGCAACGCTGTAGACAACTTCCTTATCTACATTTTTATAGGCTTTTAGAGTAGGCGCACACTGTTGATTTTTCGTCGGCCGATAGTTTAGTCGGGCAGTTGATCAGTATGGGCAACATGGGCATGTATGGGAGTCCGCACACTACGCCGATTCGATTTGGCCGATTCTTCATACAATTTAAAATCGGGCACAACTATCGGCCAACTAAAAATCAACGGTGTGCGCGCCTACTAAAAGTTTAAAATATACTGTACTTATTTAGTACCTACAACTAAAACCACATCAATGCTAAGAACTTTTATTGCAAATGTATTTTTTTCTACAATACGAAAGTTTTTTTGTACCTTATTGATAGGCCTCTTTCCCGAGGCTATTAATAGTCGCAGCAGTACTTAACTACTTTAACAGCGCTAATCAATTTGACAGCCTCACCTAAGCCAACCTACCCCAAACTACGTAACGGGCACTCGCCAACGAAACGTCATCCGCCATTACGTTAACGCCCCTTTTCGCGTGCACCAAAACACAATATCCCATGAATATTCTACGCGCATCGTTTAAAAAGCGCAAGCGAAAATAATCCCAATAAAAGCTGGCTGTGAAACCCCAGAATTGTAAAACAAGTAAGACTGTCTGTCGCCGTACAAAGACTCTCGCATGACATGGGCTGTATCGACCGGAGCGGGCGACGCGCGCACTCAAATAAACGAATGTTTGCCAATTTTGTTCAATTGCAAATTCCAATTCCAAATTCAAATGCTCTTTCTAACCCTTCTTTGTTTATTTTTAAATCATTCTCAATTCAAAAAAATGAATTTTTCTTTTTAATTGCAGCTTTAAATTTGAAAAACGATTCCATTTTCAGTTTTTGAAGTTTCAAAATGGGAACAGAATGATTTTTGTTTTTTAAACTCTATTTTTGAACTCTATAGTTTTCGAAAAGAGGTTCCAAGCAAATACATTCAGGTTTTTGAAGTGCCAATACAGCCAATACGAGGCACCCTGCGCCCAGTAGTGAGAGAGTAGCCGCGCAGTCACGACGCGTCCCCGTTCGCCGTCGAAAAAGAAACCAAAGACGTTTGAATTTGCGACATAATGGTCCAGTTGTGAATAGTAAAGTGTATCACTGCATGTGCAATACAACCTCCGCGAAGGTAACAGTGGTGCTTCAATTTAGAGCTGGTGTACCTTAGCCTTCTATTTTGGTCTACACATTTGTAACCGTTCTTTACTCGCCACTTAGTGGTATTAACTGCCACTATTTTGCCTTTGATTAAATTGATAGCTGTAGCTAGAAAAACGGCATTTGCGTTGTCAATATTTACGGGTTAATATCGATTGGATATGCGATACTAAATTATATAACCCCAAAATGCTTTTGTGTTTTTCGCGTATTATTTTACGTGTGTGTGGTTTTTTCGTGGAAGGTTAGGGTTAAACCTTAGAAGTGGCATGTTTATATAATATTAACGTGAATGTTATGTATATCTGATATGAGATTTTGTGCTAATAACTTTAAACAATGACGTCAAAAGTTTCTTTCTGCGGGGTTAGGTTATGTAATAGTAAGTTAATGTAAAAGCATGAAAACGGGAATATTGACCCGTAGAGCTTTGGGCTAAGCTTCTCAGAGCTTTGCTGAAAGAAATTTCGTTGGAAAGCTTTAACGTCTAATTTTAATCAATTTTGAAATGTTGGTAGATTGAAATTTCAATAATAAGTAGAAATAACTGAAGGTTTGATGTTTGAACCATGGCAGGGATTGTTTGTTTTTATCAAGATTAGTAAACAATAGCTTAACTTATTATCGTTAATTGAATAACTATCCAGTTATTTCAAGCAAGATCATTTTAATTTTATAAGCGAATCGATTATAGCACTTTGATTAAATAAAAGCTTAGTTGAAGCTTACGTCAAGTCGATCAAAGGGAATTGCGATCTATTTAAATAGAAATAAGGCTGGATATTGATTTTATTTCAAACTCATTTACTTTTGCACATCGCATTGTAAATAAATAACTTTGTTTAAGATTAATTATAGTAAAATACTTTGGTTTTGTTCATAAGTAACATTTTATTAGGTTACTATGTGACTCAAGTTAGTAAACTACTTTTTTATGATTTTAATCCCTAAATGCAAAGCTAGTTAAATATCCATCTACACTTTTCTGAAAATATGTAAGTGGAAAGCACACCGATTTCATAATGTTGTATCATAATGATAATAGATGGCGTTGCAGAGAAAAACTTTGTCACGCACCCTTAAAAGGTCCAAGTTAAAACTGATTTAATAACTGAGAATTAAATTATTCATCTCCCGAAAATATAAACATTCATAATAATTCATCTATCAAGTTTAATCTTCTTTCATATAAAGTTAACCTTTAAAAATAAGTCCCTAAAGTTAACGGTTTGTGTTGTTACGTATTTTATTAATTTATTTTGTTATTATTTCTTTAAAAAATACAAATTTATCAATATTTTTTCTGTGACTCTACTTTTCATTTTTACACAAAAAAGTTTGTAATATTGTAAAATAAAATTATATACAATTATGCACTATGGTTTTGGTATTCATAAACATTGTTTTATAAAACTTGCTGAAATATTTAATTTTTATTTACATTTCTAGAAGAAACTTGGCCATTAAACATGTCTTTTTATAGTGACAATTCAGCTTTGAGTACCTGCACCATAAAAAATATATCCTTCGTATAGTAGGTACTTACAAGTATGTTTATGTTCCGTGTAAAATGTTTATTATTGTGTCCCTTGAGATATTACGCTAAAGTGCATCCATTATAAGTATTAAATTATACACAATTTATCAAGAGTGGGTAGGTAGATAAGTATCTACTTACTTGTCTACTCAAAATAAATATGCCGTAATTTTTCATTGATTTTTATAACATGTCGACTATTCAAATAACTTAGTATTACTATTTAACTTTACATTATTATTTCTATTTATTTATACACAATTTCATAAAATTGTACCTACTGAAAATGAAAAGTTAAAAATAATAAGTCAAGCTAACAGCGACAAATGAAAGATTAAATTGAAATGTATAAATTGAACTTTTTCATAAAGTACCATCAATAAAGTTATTATCGCTTGTACAAATAGGTCAAGGGAAAAAATAATTGATTGGTAACAAAAATGTGGAGTTAGTTTAATTGAAATGCCACCGGAATTAGTCCGATAAACTAATTTTAGTGTGTGTTTTTACTCGTAGCTGTTTTCATTTAGGTTAAATTTTGATTAAAAGTTGCCTCAAATTTTGCGTACAAGGTTTCACATTATAAAGTTTCATAAAAAATCTTTGTACACAAACTTTTTCACATTAAAATATAGCTACATATACCATTTATACTTAATATAGCATTTCTTAAACCTTTATTTTAAAGCAGGTAGAGTCCATTTTCATTGATAGAAAAAACATCCATGTTATTCAATTTTCTATTCAGCATTGCAAACAAATGCGTCCACAGCTGTATTCCCCCACATTGTTTTGTGTCAGTCGCCATGCTTTCTATTTTGACCCTTATACCCAAGGCATAAAAGGCGTTGTTCGCCAGTGTGCTCCATTTCATGCATTCTACATTTGCCGGCACAAGCCCGTTGTATGAATAAACAGTATTCAATTTAAAATGCCCTCGGTTTATGGCAACTACTAGATTTTTGCGATCATTCAAAATTAATGTGGTTGTTGTTGCCAAAAACTGATCAGAAAAGGCAAGAAAAAAAAAGAATGCATGACTTCTCAAATGATAAATCTACTTACATTGAAGCAGTCAAATGGGAAAAAACATTGAATAAAAACAACAATTGTATGTTCAGGCCATTAAAAAGAACATTTTTGTAAAAACAATTTCACAAAGTTTATAAAAACAAAGATAACTAATTTGTTTATTTCATTAAAAACATAATTTTATTCAATAACAATACTTCATGAAATAGGTGTTCAGGTCTGAAAATCTCATTTTAAAACTTGACCTATTTGTATCGGTGCCAAATTCATAAACTCGTACCTTTCACGGTTACATAATTAGAAACTCGATATCTAGGTAAACTGCATTGTTATTTCAATGTCGCATAGCCACTATTATGTCTCAGCATTCTAAGCTAATTCTAGCCTGAATCGATACCACAAGGCTGGATTCCAGGCAGACAGTCTGGCGTCGTGAGAGCCGAGCGATTTTGTGGCTGTGTTTATGATCTTGTGATTTGATATTACGTGATGTTTCTTACACTATTCAGATTTTTACCTAGATTTGATTTTTAATTTTGTTTGCTATATTATTACATATAGTACCTACCTATTACTTATATTATAGCCACAGTGTTTAATTTCATGCAGCGTAGTTTTTCTTCCTTGAATTTATTGGTCAGATCAGATTTATTTATTCCTTTTGAACAACGAGTTTTGCAGATCTTAATTATAATCCGTCGTTTGGTCAATTTTCACCAAACTGTCATTATAGTCATCCACATTTGAAAGCTTTACAATAAAATTGCAATGTAATTATCATAAACATCGAGTGACTTTCAAAACTTTTCAGCTCATTGCGCATTTCTTGCAGATCTATTTGTCATGGTTTGTTTGTCGACTACAATACTTTTGGCAAGTCTGTTACATAAGTGATCGCCATTTCGACCTCTGTCCAATATACCGAAGAGCGTATTAGAAAAAGAAATTCCGACCTCTGTCGCATTACTGGCGACAGCGTCTCGCTCCTTTTTATTTTGTTCAAAAGAAAACAATACACTGACGCTTGGTCAATTTGGTTTCAATAATACTTTTTTAACGTGTATAGTATGTATAGTTTTGGCCGAAATTCGTGTAAATATTATGAAATATGTACTGTAGGTATGCAAAGTAAGAATCTCAAAAAAGTTTCACATTGCGATGTCAGTGACCGCTAAATGCCTTTGTATTTCGGGCTTTGTATTTCATCCCCGTTTTCGCTATAGACCGTAAAGAATTTTATTGTTTTATCATTGTAATGTCTTCCTTTGATGAACCTAATAAAGCCAGTGCCAGTCGTTAACGCTGTTATGATTTAATTAATCTCGTAAATATTGACAATGGTACCAATTTTTGCCATTTCGTATCTGATTCTCACTTCTATTTTTAAATATGTAGATCTGAGAAATTTATATTTTATCACGGTATTTATAAATAGTGCCTCAAAAAACTCAAACACTAAGTACACCAGCCCTAAAATTTTGCAGATACAAAAAATGTAAATAACGAACTGTGACAACACCAAAAGAACAAACATCGGTTTAAACAACGGAGTCATAAGATGTCATGAAACTTCAGATGACATGACGCAGCCCAGCTAAAACGAGCGCTATGGTCACTACTAAAGTGCCCACGCCAACATGGCCGATGAAGAGAAAATCCCCCCAACTTTTCTTGAGAAACTTCTCTTCTACACCACAGCAAGCTTCGTTCTTCTCGCCATATTCAGCCTGTTTGCCTTCCTATTCTTAGTACCGTTTGTGATCGAGCCGGCGTTCACGACTATATTCATGCAATTTGATCCAGTAGCAGCGTTATGCGTCACAGCCAATGTGAAGCATTTGTTTGGGGTGAGTAACTGCTCGTGGGCCTCCTGCAGGGAGGGCTGCACCAAAGACCTGTACGACTGCACTCAAATCCGAGTCAACTACAAACTTGGGTACGCTGCCAACATCACCGCAACCGAATACGAAAATTTGATCAGAGTTGAACGGGCACTGAGAAAGGACTACGAGTACGAGAACTACGAGACTGCTGCTGACAAAAACTATCCAGATATGGCTGAGGAACAAGACCTGGCTGACGTTCCACCTACAGGTCTCCAAGGAAACGATTCAGAGTGGTACTTCACAGGGGCACGCCTGTTCCCCAACGTAAAAGGATGTGGTTACCCACCAATTTTGAACTGCACCATATTCTATGGAAAATACCGACCAATAGGCACCAACTACACGTGCTACTATAGCAGAGTAGACCCAGGACTGGTGATCACTGAACTGGATATGTGGCAGAATACTTTGAATTTGGTGTATGCTATGGCTATACCAATACCTTCGTTCTTTATTTCGGTGATATACTTAACTTTTGCATACTTTAAGATCTATAATACTGAGGAGGAATCTGAGCAAGCTCCTCTTAAGAATGATGCAGAGGCGATGGCTACTGGTGATGACGAGAAGCCAACGACTCCTGGATCTGACACGTTCAGGGAAGACCTGGCTTGCTTCGGGCACCAGCTGAAGATGCAGCTAGCCAATGAGAAGCCGAAAGAAGGCTTCGAGTCCAACAGTCCACCTATCTCCAACTCGGCATCACTGTCTGGGTAAGTTTTCTTTTGATTTATTCATATTTTAGTATTTTTTTCGGTCAATTAATAATCCTTGCTGGAATTTCGTATAATTAAGTAAATATAAAATCTTGTAAATTCTGAACTCAGTGCTCGAATAAAAAATAAGGAGAGAGAAAAAAAGAAAACTGGTAATAAAATTAAAATGGTGCGAAAGACTCCCAATATTGTTTGTTTTTATACATTAAACATACCTAAGCCTTCTTTATAAAGACGTCTTAAAACACCTGTCTGTCAAAATGAAGTGCGTTAAATGTGCTCTTAAAACTTCATAAGAACAGCTTCGTCTTTGTCAGGCTTATGAGTTTTGACAATGAATATAGAGAATCTTCGACATATTGAAAATTGTCTTTAGTCAGGGGCTGAGCATCGCGCGCGTCCTTCAAAATAAATATTATGGGAAATCAATATCTTGCTCTAAGTCAAGAACTTTTAGTATATTAATTTATAGGTATCAAAGTATTTGATCGAATATAGTTTACTGTGGTCTATTTTCATTTTGTATACATCAATCACATACACATACGAACACACAGTATTGATAGATATTGTTATCTCCCCACCAGGACCAAGTCATCATTCGTGAACGCCTAATGTGAAAAACGACATTATTTACACAGAGGTACGTTGAAGGCTTCAGCTTTTATAACAAAACATCGTAAATGCAAAACACGCGTCTTTGACTACTGCACACAGTAAGAAAAATATAGAGAACATTAAAAAAAACAATGCTTCCAGACTTGGAGAATAAAATAATCTTACGCTAAATATTATTTTCGACGGGGTACATAAAAATAGGGCACAAAATATTTAAATTTTTATCCTTTGATAATTAAAAATAAACACAATAATATAACGCTACATTATGAAAGTTTTGGATCAAAATAATGCTTTGGACGCTTAAAAAAATAACACCATGCACAATGCACATGCATATTAATTAGCATTAGAACGTCAATTTAAAACCCTCATCTAAATAAGCAAAATCCATTTCTTTTTGTTATATCCCGCAGGTACACTTTTTTATTAAACTTAAAAAAACGTTTATTGAAACTTTGTTTAATCAATATCGTTTTCTATTTCAGATGACAGGGATCCTGAAGATTCGGATTTGGTTATAAAGTGCATCACGAATCAAGGTGAACAATGGAAAAATAACTTTTTGAAAGATAATGTGTGCTCTCTTGTGATTTTATTAAAAGAAGTTGAACGCAAGTCCTACTTACACGAGAAAAGTGAATAATTCATGAATATTAGCAAAAAAGTTCGTTAAGACGGAAAATTGGCGAAAGAGAATTTTTATAAAGCGTTGTGAAATTATAAAATATAATATTGAGAAAACAATTTCTGGCAATAATTTCTGATTATATCTGATACAAACGATTTGCCGTTAAGTAAGTCTTGAATTTAATCCTTTGCATTGGGAGTTATTTTTAAGCTACTATTTTTTAAAATGTGTTTTTTTTTTAGTAAGTAAGAAAGGAAAACCCATTTAAACACAAACTTAAGTTAATTAAGTTAATTAAATTCGCTATTAATTGATATATTGCTCAAATCCGCGCGATTTTTATTTCAGAAATTATTGCGAAGAAATCCAGTTGATATTAGATAATAAAGAATTTTATCTCCTATAGTGAATAAAGAAATGAATAAGATTTTAATACGCTCGTATGCTAAAAGTGTCAAATGCACGCGTGCTGTTAATATATACATGAATATATTGTATATTACGACTTATCATAAAGCTGTTTACAAAAAAAAATGTTAATTTTGAAAAGCAATAGTTAGAAGTTCATTGAAAATTATGAGGAGACAGTTATTATATTAAAAATAAAATTATTAGTACATCGACTACATTATAGTACCTAATAATCCCATGTCAATAATCACGATATCATTTTAATTCTAAGTAATAATTTTAATCAGTTTATAGGGATTTAGGAATTTAATTTTCTTAGAAGATTCCATAGATGTATTTTTAAATTAGTGTGGCCTCCTGGTTTTGGGTGTTTCCTAACACAATTAATTGTAATGAGAGTATTGAAGATTTTATTAGCCACCAGGGCGGCGCCACTGTGGCGCAATATTAATTTTTATTGTCCTTGGTCATTATGGAAATTATTGATTTGTGAAACTAGAAGTAAGGCTTTAGCCTGTTCTTTGTGAAACTTTTTTAAAAGGCAGACCAAGGCAACAAAGAGAAGAGATTTATTTGGTATGTTAAAAATTTTATTGGCCCCATAGAAATCGAACGGCGTGAGATGGTTAGTAATTCGTTTGAAATCTAACAGCTCGTATAATGAATGCGTGGAATGGAAACGTTTAAAATAATCCTAGCCATCGCTGTAGGCGATATCGATTCTTCCGTCCCATACCAATTCTATTTAAAAATTCATTAATATTATTGTCCAAGTCGAACCGAACCGTGTATCGCAACAGAAATAGAAATCATTACCTAATCGATATCTCACGTACGTCCCTAACCATTTTGGAAGTCGATTGATGTAATTTTTATATAAGAATTTAATTCTTGTATAAGACTTGTAATGTGCGTAAAATTTTGTGATATAAAAACGTCGACTCGATATGCTTGTGTGTGTGGAGGATTTTTGTTTTACATTTAAAAATATAAAAAGGCTTGTGAATTACTATCGTAATGCTTAAATTAACCCAACGAGACATTTTAACTCGTTTTTTTTATAATTTCAAATTTTTGTGCTGTATTCTGGGACCATTTTTCTGGAAGGTTCCAACTTCTGTAAATAACAATCACTGTTTATTGTTTAATTAATTTGAAATGTACGTACGCTATTGAAAAATGAATAATTATTGTTGGATTCTAATTCGAAGAGTATATGAGAATGCGAAAAATTAATAAATTATTTATTATCCACTTAGACTGGAAATGTTAAGATCTAGTTAGATATCGCTAAAACCTACGCACATGTTTAGAATTAATATTCGAAGATTAAAGTACTTACATAATTTAAGAAAAAGTCGTTCCACATCCATAAATAGAGGTTGAAGTTTAAGTTTTGGGTTTTATTTGGTCGCCTATTATTTATCTAGCTAAGAGGAAAGTAACCAGATTGGTTAAATAATGTGCGCTCAGATATTAACCACCCAATCATCGCTGGATCTTATTACTTTTAACCAATTAAGATTATTGATCTCATGTCAAACACTTTATTAAATTATTAAAAGGAGTAAGCAATATTGTTTACATTACATTTTTACGCATTTGTATATTTTAATTCAGTGGAAAATTCTTTAGTTTATAAATGACGAGTAGTACTTAACGTTTTCATGCCCTACAAATTTAATATTATTATTTTTACTGTGCCTCTGTAATGATACCTCAAGTACCTAACCTACCCTTAATATACAAAATATAATTTTATTCTTTAAAGTACGACTAAATAAATAATTAAAAATATTACAGCTTTAGAAATAAGTGAAAAGCAATTTATAAAATATCATTGTAATTTATTGTCAAATTATTTTAGAATATAAATGTTATAAATTATTTTATTTTCCCTATTGACGTCTGAATTTGGTTGTGTATGTTTAATGTTTAGAAATTTTAGTGTAAAGATGTAATTATTATTATGCCCAAAGTTGCAGTTAATATGTTAAGGATAGAATGCTTTATGTGATGAAACCACTATATTAAAATTTAATGTAATTCACTTTGCTTATGCATATTGATGAATATCAAACGCAACAAAACAAAAAGAAACCATGAAAAAAGTATTATGTAAAAGGAAAAATAAAGTTCACGCTTATGTACAAAAATCTAAATTTTGTTTATTTGCGTTTGTTGTTCATCAATGAAAATATTTACCTACGTTATATTTACATTTTCAATATAAGTGTCAGCTTTATACATTTGAAATCACAATTTTTTCGTGTGATAATCGTGGCGTGATGTATAAATTGTACGTAAAATATAATTGCAATAATTTTCACAACGGTATTATACATAAGTTTGATGTCAGAGTATTATGCTTATAGAATTTTTATTTAAATGTTGTAATTACATTAAAGAGTTTGAAGAATATCAGAGTTGATGAGAGAAATGACAAGCATTTTTGTCAAATTTGTTAACATTTTGAAAATCTGTCACCAAAATGTAACACCTGTATGTATAAATGTAACAAAAACTGAAATTAAAATTCAATCATGCTTGTCATTTAAAATATATTTATTTGGACTGAAATGACTGCTAACTTAAAGCTTTTTGGCTTGTGATTGTATGTGTTGAATGTATATAAAATATATAAATGAGCAAAATTATATGTATTTGACAGTTAGGTATTTTGTAAACGTTGGAACATACAACATTGTTCGAGCTGAAAATAAAATTATCTTACAGACATCAAATGCGAGACTTGACATCATGATAATATTCAAAACAAAAAATTGATGTTTTGTGTAGATGAAAGTCTAGCTAACTAACTTCGCACTGAATTTAATCTGAAATCTAAGTAAATCAGTCTGAGGTAGCAGTAGTAGGCATAATATTTGTATGAGCAATTGCACTCTGTGAAAACTCTTATTAAATTATCCAATCCAGATTTACGCCCGTATTCACAAGCAATGCTTGCTTATGTGAAGCAGCAAATCGATCGCACAGCGTTGAATAGAGTTCTGTGATTGGTCCGTGTGTCACCCTGTGCGTCCACTCGCACTGTTCAACCTCATAGTAATGTTTGTGAATACGGGCGTGAATTTAGTGCGTAATCGCTCTTAAGATTATCATGCTTTCACTGTTACAGTTGTTTCATGAGCATTTCACTGAAACCAGAAATTGATGAAGAGATCCGAAGACACGGAAATATCCTTAGTTAGGACCTATGTTGTATGTTCAATCATTTTACATGTACTTACCTAAGCTATAATTTTCATCCACTTAGAAGTACCTACTTAAGTAAATCAACTCCATATTTGTTTCAAATTACTAGGGATATGACTCGTAAAAGGTGTAGAGGTAAGAGCAAAAACTATTAGTAGTAAATCGCGTAAAAGACGGTTATACACGAGCGGGTTATGAAAGAAAGATAAATTCTTAATTATAGGATTTTCTTTATTACCACCACAGTCAATATGTAGAGTCAAAATTATATCTTGAAAATAAAAGACAAGGAGATATTGACTCATTGTATTACAGGCTTTACTACAAGCATTAATGCATGATAAATTAATGTAAAGATAAACAACTGTAAAAGGCAGATGGAAAAAATGGTAGTTTCTTAATGTCCCCATTGGCGCCCAAACGATGCATCATCTTAGAAAAAAGTGGAAGGTTCTTAGAGGTTACGAAAGTCACACCACCACCAGTGGGTCTAGACAAAGTGCAAATTATAATCGCAAACCAGTCGAAAAGTGGTCGAAAAGCCCCTTTTTTGCATGGAGTTTTGACAGATTCGATTTTCGATTCGATCAAAAAGTGCGTTTTGTCTAAGGGGGCAGGCATTCATAGACGTTTTTCGATTTTGTTAGTGTTGGTGTAATTTTTTCCACTCTTTTTTCAAAAAGTTCGTTCCATCGTTTGGACGCAAATAGGGCTGGCCACATACAGATTTTTTTAGCTAAAAGTTTTTTTATATAAAAGACGCTCGTGTATAACCAGCTCAGCAAAGTGTGGAGCTATTTCTCTTGCTAAAGCGTAAAGTTTTTAAGTCTTGGCCCTGCACTCGTGCGTACCGAAGCGTTCTATCATTTGGAACTGTTGCCTTATGACCGATTTTGTACATAAAGTAAATAAAAATGTTAGTAGGAAGTAAAAATTAAATACACTTATTGGCTTCGATGATGTTTGATTTATTTATTATTTTAATTACCCATTATTTTTAATGTTTAACCCCCATAAACAGCGTCCCAGTCGTGGCAAAGTTCCCAAAAGGATGTGTCCATTTCCACCTTGTTATTTGTTTGAGAGGTGACTCGATTTTCAGTCTTGCAGAAGTCTGCACAGCATTTTTAAATTATTTAATTATGTATCAAGTATAAATAAAAGCAATAAAACTACTACTGTAGGTTGTCTTATTAAATAAATGAATAAACTGACCTACTTTATGTAATTTGTTGATCAGATATTTTTATACATTTTGTACATTTCCAACCATACCTACTCGAAACCTGCAATGAAACTTGTCTTGTAGACCTCATTTTAAAATAATTAATAAACTTCTTCGCAACCTGTATATTGTTAGATATTAATTGCATAGGTATATTTTCTAGCTGAGGCTTGCCAAGATTTAATATTCAATAGGAAGAACTCAATTATTTACTTGCTGAAAAACAGTCCACTGAAAAGCAGTCATAATCGTAGGTAGTTTTGCAATGTGACTCATGTAGAGCATAGTAACAATTATTATGAAAATGCAGGATTCGCAAATAGCGACTTTAGCCATTTTGTATTATCAAAGTTACTGGTAAGAATCTACTGAATCGCTTTTCACTGGAAATTAGAGATAAGTAAAATCCACAGAAGCTAAAAACCATAGAGGTATAGAGATGCCAACTAATGCGCTGAGTTCGAAACTTACTCACATTCAAAAGTGCCACTTGTGGTCTAAATTTAATAAAATATTTTTGATTTCATTTGAGTGTCGCATTAGAAATTCACACACACAAAGTAATCAAAATAATAATATGTGCCCACTGCGGTATCGGTATCTTTAGTTACGCAAGAAATGGTTGCATTATGACGTCGCTGCTGTCATCATTGCTGTCACGAGCAATGTGTTCTGTTTTTGGGCATATTGCTGCGACACCGGCATCGGCCTCGCACCCTTGGCACATCTCCCTTTAGTTTCTGTGATCTGGTGCTAAAAATAGTGTCCAGGAATCACTTAAGTATAAGCTACAATCTACAGTTCACGGTCGACATTATTTCGTTCAAAACATGAAATTATCGTATCCTCCAACTACAAACGACGCCTCTATTAAGTTGCCAGTTGCCAGTCAAACCTCCAATCACACGCCCATTGAAACGACATGTTAGACCAGGGATGGCGAACCAATGGCATCAATGGCACGCGCCACAATATTTAGAGCACGCCACCAATCACCCCAAAATTCACGATGAAATTAAGTAATTAAGTAGTTTTTAATGAGGGCTATCGTATTTGCCCTCATCAATTGGCGCCACTGTAGAGCAAGGTACTGTCACTCGCCAGTGGCGTCACTTGTACGATGATACTCATTGCTAGCACATAGCACAGCATAGTGGCNCAGTGTAACCCTAACAAGGCTCACGAGTTTGATCCGCTTATCCTTGTTCGTCCCAGCCGTTCCTTAACTGCGGTTGCTGCACCTCTTCCTGGCACTCTCCTGAACGACTCTGTGTTACCTACTGTGGCTGCCCCTCTTTCTTGTAGAACGGTTTGTCCAAAACATATGAATTTGGTCTTATTCAATGCAGGATTAAGTGCCCTTTAACCGTCATGAAGACCACTTTTCGATAGGGTAAGTCCTTGACGCGGTATAACCGGAAAACCGAAAAAACGCCCCTTTCGGGGGCCCCCACCACTTAAGCACAACTTCGTCGAAGTCGAAAACTTAGGAGAATCTTAATGGGCAACCAATGAAGCCATTAAAGCAAAAAAATCTTTTGTAGGAATTATTTCCGATTTAATCAATTTTTGTGTTTAATTCTACTGGCCTACTTCGCAACCTGTTAGCTATTAATTGCATAGGTATATTTTCTAGCTGAGGCTTGCCAAGATTTAATATTCAATAGGAAGAACTCAATTATTTACTTGCTGAAAAACAGTCCACTGAAAAGCAGTCATAATCGTAGGTAGTTTTACAATGTGACTCATGTAGAGCATAGTATAACAATTATTACGAAAATGTAGGATTCGCAAATAGCGACTTTAGGAATATTGTATTATCAGTTACTGATAGGAATCTACTGAATCGCTTTTCACTGGAAATTAGAGATAAGTAAAATCCACAGATGCTAAGAACCATAGAGGTATAGAGATGCCAACTATTGCGCTGAGTTCGAAACTCACTCACATTCATGTGTCACTTGTGGTCTAAATTTAATAAAATATTTTTGATTTCATTTGAGTGTCGCATTAGAAATTCACACACACAAAGTAATCAAATATGTGATCATTAACCACTGCGGTATCAGTACTCAACGTTCGAATGATCTTTAGTTACGCAAGCAATGATTGCATTATGACGTCGCTGCTGTCATCATTGCTGTCACGAGCAATGTGTTCTGTTTTTGGGCATATTGCTGTGACACCGGCCCCCGCCCCCTTGGCACATCTCCCTTTAGTTTCTGTGATCTGTGCTAACTATAGTGTCCAGGAATCACTCAAGTATAGCAAGATAGCCACAATCTACAGTTCACGGTCGACATTATTTCGTTCAAAACATGAAATTATCGTTTCCTTCAACTACAAACGACGCCTCTATTAAGTTGCCACTTGCCAGTTAAACCTCCAATCACACGCCCATTGAAACGACATGTTAGACCAGGGATGGCGAACCAATGGCACGCGCCGCAATATTTAGAGCACGCCACCAATCACCCAAAATTCACGATGAATTAAAATAGTTTTGAATGAGGGCTATCGTATTTTTGTCCTCATCAATTGGCGCCACTGTAGAGCAAGGCACTGTCACTCGCCAGTGGCGCCACTTGTACGATGCCCCCTCATTGCTAGCATTAGGCTATGTTCAGATGGCAAAATATTCACGCGCGTTTCCAAATCGCGCGACTAGACATCGTAGTATTTACAGACAACCGATCACATGAGCATACGTTAACGTTACGTTACGTTGACGCGGCGCTCAGAGAAAAAGTCTATAGACGCAGGCGATCGCGCTTTGACAGCTATGTAACATCCGTTGACTGTTCAGATGAGCGCGCGCTTCCATCGCAATAGCTTCTTCCACGTCCATTTTCTAGGCTCTATCGAAACAGACTGACAAGCTCCTCGCAACGCGCGTTAGCGCTTGCCATGTGAACTCTTTATAAATTTAATTCCGCGTTGACCTGCGTTAACGTGCGGTACATCTGAACATAGCCTTAAGTGGCACGTCTNTGCTAGCACATAGCACAGCATAGTGGCACGTCTACGACTACATCAAAATTGTTTTTCGAAAAGTGGCACGTTGCTACATAAAGGTTCGCCATACCTGTGTGAGACCTAACTTATTCATGTTCCGCCTTGTTCAAAATAAAGATAGATCGATGATACCACGTGACTGGCTGGACTCGATCATTTAATGGCATTTACATTTGGCTATTTTTGTTTGACCTTTGATGATGATTGATTGGGGGAAAAATACAAATTATATGAGCAACTAAAATTATTTTAGAAATTGGTGGAGTTATTCTAGAGGTTTTAGTAGTCAGTCCATCTCCTAGAGCGATTGATTGTCATTTATTATCATCTATCTATCTATATAAATTAAAATGAATTGATGTTCGTTAGTCTGATTAAAACTCGAGAACGGCTGGGCCGATTGAGCTGATTTTGGTTTTAAAATGTTTGTCGTAATCCAGGGTAGGTCTAAGCGGTGAGCAAATACGCGCGCAATATTGTTTTTCTGTGACAGACAAAATTCCGTGCGGGCGAAGCCGCGGGCCGAAAGCTAATTACAAATAAATAGTCTATGATCAATCAAATTATGAAATGGACTTTTAGAACTTGTGACGTAAAAGGTGGTAAACATTTTCTGACCGCGACTGTCCATCACGCTATTCCAAATTAGGTACCCTTTCATACCTCCCAAAAAACTTACTTTTGTTCTGTTGTCCGTACATCTACTATATAAAAATAAGTCGGGTTTTCCTCCCTGACGCTATAACTCCAGAACGCACGAACCGATTTCCACGGTTTTGCATTCGTTGGAAAGGTCTCGGGCTCCGTGAGGTTTATAGCAAAGAAAATTCGGGAAAAGGGAGTAAAACAGGATCCACGCGTACGAAATCGCGGGCGGCCGCTAGTGTTCAATAAAATTATGAGTGGGAAGTTAACATTAACTGGTTACTTCAGCTGGAAGCTGGTAGGTAAAAGCTCAGCTTAGCTTTTAACCCATTTAGCCCTACCGTACCCTATGTGGTACGGTACCTTTATGAAAATATTTCGAAGAACCAAACTGTTGTTAATTTGTAAAAATGATTGTGACAGTAAGCTTAAAGTGATTATTTTACATAAAAATATTTAAAAATATGTTTTAACAAGTGGTTTTGGAAATATTTTAAAAATTCCTCGACAGAAAACAAAAAAAAATNATATGCCATGTGTAATACTAGTGATTATGTGATTTTATTTTTATTTTATATCATACAAAAATAAATAAAAACCTTCTTTGAACAACGACTATGTTTTGCTTGCTTATAGACCTACTGTACCCTATATGGTACGGGCTCCCCACGGCCCCCTATTTATGGAATATTTTTTAAAATATTTTTTTCATGATTTTTAGGCTCCCCTTTGTAAGTTTTTGCTGAAAAATCAATTTTTATTTACAAAAATAATTATCGGTCTAAATGGGTTAAGCTCTTGCTAAAATTTAGATCGTGACGTTTAGCCATATTTGGTGTTTCTAATTTATTTTCCGAGTTGAAGCTAAAATTAAAATTAAATAAAGGTTGTTAAATTTTATGTCTACTGCTTGAGTCTGACGAATGAAATTTAGATAAATTAAGAAAACTGGCTGTGAAAACAAACATCAAAAAGAAAAAATGCTGTAAGTAAAGAAAAAATATAGTATATTTTGATTGCACATTGATTACAGGATAAAAATAATATTACATTTCAACAGTTAGGTAATCCTCACTGATCTTTAGTGACCAACCCAGCAGGCCCTTGGCCGACCACTGGTGCCAGTCCTGCCACTGCTACAGCTCTTAGAGGTCTGTAAAGAAAATAAAACAAAAATACATTGTATTTCAATTTTAAGACTTGTCTGAAATGGTCTTCCTGAAAACGCTTGAAGAGACATCTACCAACAAACAAGTAACGATGTACAAAAGCAAGCAAGCTGCATAGTTTAAAGTTAGAAAGTCAATCGCTAGATGGCGCAAAACCATTTTTCTAAATAGCGCCCTCTGTTGCAACTATACGGAACTTTATAGTTACGGTTCGTATTTCCAAGTACAAAGGTGATAGCGTTATGAAGTGCAAAAATAAACTCATAGGTGTCGCTTTACAAGTTCCCTTCTTCTCATTAGTTCCAGTATTGTGGTGTAGATGGCGGTTTTTAGACATAACTACGGAAAACTTACTTGAAGCCAAGTTCTTCAGCTGGGACACCAAGTTTGGCAAGTTTCGCTTCATAAGTTGCTAGCAGATCATCGTGGCTTTTCTAAGTCTGGCAGCTTCGTATCTAAGGTCTTCAACTTGCGTATCTTTTAGTTTGAGCAACTCCTACACAGAAGGAAAAAATTATTAAGTAAAAACCTTATAATTTATTTCGTCGACTTTTCTTTGTCTTCTTATGTAAACACTTACATGCATTTCTCTTGGTCCAAGGTCTCTAGCTTCCATGTTTTTCAGCTTCGCTTCAAGCAGCGCTGTCTTCAATGAAGCCTTTTGTTGAACTTCTAGCACAGCTCTAAAACAACATCAAAAAGAACTTGAGGCATGAAATTTCACGAGTAAATCTTATTTCTTATAAAATTTAAGAAAAATTTTTTAACACCCTTCACTATAATTCATTTAGGCTGGGTTGCACCATTGTACTTTAACTTTGACAAACTTATTGTCAAAAAGTTAAAGTTATGTCACAATCACAGTTACCAAATTATGAATATTGAAACTATACAGACCTTGAGAACCTGGTCTTCAGTTCATCCCTCTCAGCCAAGACTCTGTCAAATCGAACCTGCAACACCTCATACTCCCACTTCAGGACTTCAAACTGCTTCTCCAAAGAAGCCAACTGCTTCGTTTTGGCCTAAAGTAGAAAGAGAATTAAGAAAATGGAATCAAAACATTGGTTACTTAGAGAAGATGCGTAAAGTGCCGTACAATACCTAATCATTGAAGCGGCTCAGAATGTGCTCTTTCAAATAAAAAAATCTAACTGATTCAAGTTTGAATTGATCTCGAACCATGTTATTTTATTTTTAACACCAAGACCTCCATGTTTTTTATGTTTTTACACCCTCGCAACTACGCCGATAGTTGTGCCCAATTCTAATTTGTATCNAACATTTTAGAAATGACTTGAAACATGAAAGTTTCACAATATAAATCTTATGCATATTGAAAGATTAGCTTTCCGCCCGCGGCTTCGTTCGCGTGAAATTTTGTCTGTCACAGAAAAACTTTATTCCGCGCGTCCCTTTTTCAAAACCCGGGATAAAAAAAAAAACTATCCTATGTCCTTTCTCGGGACTCAAACTATCTTATTGCCAAATTTCATCAAAATCGGTTCAGTGGTTTAGGCGTGAAAGCGAGACAGACAGTTACTTTCGCATTTATAGTAATATTAGTATAGATAAGATACAGACCTTGAGAACCTGGTCTTCAGCTCATCCCTCTCAGCCAAAACTCTGTCAAATCGAACCTGCAACACCTCATACTCCCACTTCAGGACTTCAAACTGCTTCTCCAGAGAAGCCAACTGCTTCGTTTTGGCCTAAAGTAGAAAGAGAATGAAGAAAATGGAATCAAAACAGTTATAATTCATTGGTTACTTAGAGAAGATGCGTAAAGCGCCGTACAATACGCAATCATTGAAGCGGCTTAGAATGTGCTCGTTTCAAAGACATAAAAATCTAACTGATTCAAGTTTGCAATGATCTCGAACCACGTCATTTTATTTTTAACACCAAGACCTCCATTGTTTAGGTTTTTACACTCACCGCAACTACAGACTTTTAGTCGGCCGATATCAAATCGGTGTGATGTGCGCACTTTTATAAATCTCTATTGACAGCCCGACCCAACTATCGGGCAACTAATCGGTGGTCTGCGCCTAGGCTTAGTTTCATATTTCTATGGGTACTTATTAGTAAGATAGTCCGTAATGCATACTTACAGCTAGTGCAGCCTTGTCCCTATCATAATTTGACATCTGCCTCTTCAACTCCTTATTATCAATGATAGCAGCTTCTAGCGGCTCCCTCAAACTCTTGGTCTCAGCGACCGCATCTCGAGCGATCTTCTCTGCTCGTTCTTTAACCTTCTGCATGTCTTCCATTTGTATCTTTAGACTGCTGATAAGACCTAGAAAATTGAGTTTTTAATCACGATAATTAACTATGAACTTTATCTTAGTAGGTATCTATTTATAATACGAACTTTACGGAACACAACAGGACATAAAGATTATTGAATGTAAATCAATAGATAGTAAACGCACTTACCTAGATTATTCAACGTGATATCGTTGTAATAGTTTTTCAAATCAGAAAACGCCCTTTCATGATGTGCAATCAGATCTGAAAGCTGTTTATTCTTTCTTTCTTCTACTTCTGAAATTTCTGTTCTGTGCTTCACCGTCAACTCTACTTTTGTTTCATGTAATTTCTTCTCTGCTTTGTCTTCTATCTGACGTGCCCTTTCTTCAAAAACCTCTCTAGCTTTCGACAATTCTTCGGCATGAATCAATTTAGCTCGCCTTAACTCGTCCTGTGCAGCCAATACCTTCTCTCTCATCTCTTGCCTCAGAACTCTTTTGTCATTTAGCAGCTCTAACTCTTGTTCAGCATGCTCCTCTTTAGCAGCTTTTAGTGCTACAAGATTCTCAGCTCTTAAAGCTGCTGCAGCCGCTTGCTGCTCATACTTCAAATGCTTTATCTTTTGCTTTTCAGTCTCCAAAAGCGCTTCATTCTCCTCTTGAGCTTCTTCGGTCGCCCTTTCTCTGTTTCTTAGTTCGGCTTTGGCTTCTTCCAACTGCTGTCGAGTAATTTCCCAGAAGGTTCTTATTTTGTCTCTTTCTAGCTGAAAGTAGTTGCGCTCCTCTCTTTCTTTGTCAAGTTCTTCTTTGACTCTGAGTGTGAACTGCTCGAGCTTTTCTCGAGTCATTTCAGAGGTGTCTACTCCATCGATGATGATTGCTAAAAAATAAATAAACATTAGAATACCTGCAATCTAAGCCTGATAAGAAATGTATCTATATATATAAAAGAAAGTCGTGTTAGTTACTTCGCTTATAACTCAAGAACGGCTGAACCGATTTAGCTGAAAATTGTCAGGGAGGTAGTTTAGAGCCAGGAGAAGGACATACTTTTTATCCCGTTCGAAATAAAAAAAAAAGTCTGCTTATTTATTGCCATTAAGGCGGAACAAAGTTCGCCGGGCCAGCTAGTTAATTATAATGCCCACTTATCGAGTTTGTTATCATCGTGATCGTTACGAGTTTTTAGAACATTTTCATGAAAGAAATTATAAATACCTGGAGCCTTTTTTCCACCTCCTTTCCCTCCTTTTGGTGGCTAAAATAAACAGATAAGTAGGGTAATTAAAAGATCACAAGAAACGTAGACAATGAGACAAACAGTGATCCAAACACTTACCATTGTGATAGTTTATGTGTAAGTCTTCAAATATTTACAATTTTATAATATTTTTAGGGAGTTTAAACGATTTGTTTTAGCTTTACAAAATAAAATGTTTTTACAAGTGGCACGTTGTTGTCAAAATAAGTTTTGACTTGTTGTTATGGTAAATAAACACTCCATGCGTTGTTATGGTTACCTTAGGTTCCGTAACAATTTATCAACCTTATCTTTTCTAACAAAGCGCAAAGAAGATAATATTTTTTAAATATCAGTTGGAATTATGAACAATTGTACTATCTATTAAATATTTTTTCGTTTTAATCACAATTTATTTGATAATATTTTACATCCATCTGCGTCATTACAACCTTCACCGAAACAAACTATGACCTCATTAAAAAATACGATTGCCAAAGTTTCGTGTCATTTTGACTTTCTTGAATCCACAATCCGCAGATTTGTGATCTAGAAAAATTACCCGTTTATCCTGAGAGCCATGTAGGAATTGACCGAAACCTGGATTTGAAGGCCCAACCCTGATCAAAATGCTGGCCCAGGTCTACGACACGCTCGTGTATGGAGCCATATTCTTGAGCCTGTTCTTCATTGACTATATCTTGGGGAATGGCTTTGTCGATGTGTCACAGAAGGTGAAGACAACAGTTTATATTCTTGTAGTTTTGTTTTGTATTTGACCATCGCGAATTTGAGTAAAAGCATTAAGGTTTGAGTCTTCTGCCTCTACTTTTGTCAAAATAAATAATCTCATTAACTCTTTGTGGTAAGTTAAATATGCTTGTGTTACCAGTGGTTTCACCAGATTATTCCAGTGGCGGTGGGGTTCAAACCCGCATTCCTTGGAACTCGGCCAGTTGGACACCGTAATCATTGTGGGCTATTGTCGCAAAAGACAATTCCGGAAATTGGCGTCTTTTTTTTTCGCGCGGCCATCGGCCAAACTTTGTTTTTATACAAAATAGTGTAATAAACCAAACTTACTATGACATGTATACCTCTAAACTCAGTCTGAACTGAGTTACGAGCATTAGAAGTTTGATGATTTACATACTAGATTTGTTTTTTGCGCGCAAAGTTTTGTAAGAAATTGCAACAAAATAGTGAGATTGTATGTGCAAACAAACAATATCATCCATTAAAGGCTCCAGACATCAGTATGGAGCAGAATCAGTGCAATAAAAAATAGCGCAATATTTTGTTGCAATTTCTTACAAAACTTGCGCACAAAAAGCAAATCTAGTATGAAATCATCAAACTTCTAATGCTCGTAACTCAGTTCAGACTGAGTTTAGAGGTATTCATGCCATAGTAAGATTAGTTTATTACACTATTTTGTAAGCAAAAAACAAAGTTTGGTCGTTGGCCGCGCGAAAATAAAAAGACGCCACTTTCCATACAAAATCTGGCATTGCCATTTATTGGGCTATTTTAACCATCAAATTTTTTGTTGGCATTTCTAAATTGTTTCACTCTCTTAGGCCTTCTGCAAGGTAGCATGCTTCATCAAGCGGTCGATCAGGGAGGAGGCGAAGGTGGCGCAGCTCACCACCGAGAATCCCATCAGTGTGCCCGTTCTGTTTGCCGAAATTTTGGCGTTGTCACTTACTATTGCAGTAAGTTACTTTTTTATATTCCTATATTTTGTACGGACGACGGCACGTCAACGTAACCACTGTGGGTTCTTGTGCAGTTGTAATAGGGGCGAGTTTGCAACAAAAATGGGTAACCTGATGTGCTGTCGTGTGTACAATTTGTAAGATTGCCTATGGAGTGTACAATAGAGACGCTTGCGTTTGGGACTATGTCTGTCAAAGATTAAATTTTTAGAATCTAATATGAAAGACAATTTTAAAATTGTGATCGATTAGAAATTCGTCTTAATTAATGTTATGAAAAATCAAAGTATAATGGTAAGATGAAAAAAAAAGTGACGAAATGTTATACGCATAAAACGCTTTCTGAAACTAGACGTGCTTAAAAATTCTGCAAAAGAACCCAATGGGGAACTGAATTCAGAACCTCGAGTCAAGAATTTCCAAATCGCTAACCAATGGAAAAGTAGACATCATTTACAAAAAAAAAATCACTGACGTTTAAATTCTTTTAATGAAATTATTGAGGGAGGCCTATGTTCAGCTGTAGACGTCCTGTTTCTGTAATGATGATAATGTTCTAGATCCTAAAGAAATACAAGCACATCCGCGGCAAGGATCGAATGGATGAACTGCTGCAGGAGAGCCGCGATGCGCTGCGGCAGACCAACGAGTTCCTGGAGAAATGGCGGCTTAGACGAGTGAGTAAGCCAAGGTATCATTAGTTTGTTCTTTTCAGCCATATTGACGTCAACTTCTGGGCAAAAACCCCACAAGGATTTCCACAACAATCGGTCCTGTGATGCCTGCATCTAAAGCCTGGTCCGTGAGCACGTAGAATCCCGTCCAATGACCCCAAGCTACCCATCCTTATCGCTCGCGCGTAATTATATTGCTGTCGCGACTGTGCGACGCGCGCCCGCAGTGAGTGTGCGAACTCGACAGCAACGTAATTACGTGCGAGCGACAAGAATGGGCAGCTTGGGGTCATTGGACGGGATTCCACGTGCTCACGGACCAGGCTTTAGGTAGGTACTTACGTCCCACGTTCCCAAGTATTGTTCGTTCGTTCTTTTTAACCAAATGACGTTCACTGCTTGATAAATAAAGCCAACTTCCACAACGACTGGTCCTGCGCTGCCCGCGTCCAGGTACTTCCCGCGACCTTCACCAGATCGTCGGTCCACTTAGTGGGGGGCCTGCCTACACTACCATTTTTCTGTCATCCTCTGAGTAAGAGTAACCTTTCTTATCTGTTCTGAAAGCAGTACATCAGGATTACCATTATGGAATCTTGTGTAGTTGTAAAAATGAATTTGTGATTTGTTGTTGACTGTAAAAAATCTTCATATGTACATAAACTTTGAAGACACTATCGTTTGATATCTACCAACAATACCAGTCATTTTCTTCATCTTCTCTAATGAGCATTTTAATCAAAGCATTATGTTCCATATTGACGGTGTCAATTAAACTTTTAGATAAATTGGCAGGTGCCCACCGAGTACTCCTACCTGGATGACGAGCCGCAGGAGATCAAGCCCCTCAAACTGGAGGTGCCTATACTCCATATGGCTATCATAGATGTAAGATCTGCTTGGTACATCCTTAAAATATTTAGCGCTTTCTGACTAGCAATTTGCCTCGCCGTCACGGCGTATACTGAGCTGATGCCATTTTGGTGCTTGTAGACGTTCTGTTGTCTAGTTTTAGTTAAATTATCTTGCTGTGTACCTACTTGCATCGAATAAATATTTTTCTTTCTTTCTTTCTTTCTTTCGCCTTCTCACTGTGAAATTGCCGGTCTAATTGCGAGTGATTACTGACTAAACCTACGTTATGTAGGTACAAGTGGTAGAACATAGGTACTCGTAGTTCACCAGATCTTAGTGAAGTAACATTTAAATTATGGACAAGATAAAAATTTANAGAATTAAGGTTGTGAGATCAGCAATATTTTAGTCAAAGGAAAACTACTTAATTTGGTGAATTCATTATGAATTAATTTTGAAACCTATGAAAATAAAACTGCGCCGTGTGGGGACGGCCGTAAAGAATACTCTTCCCCACCGCCAACAGGAGGCGTGTCGTAAGAGGCGACTAATTCCTGCAGTACCGGACGGGCAGCAGCGTCTGCTTGCGAAACCAAACAAAAAACTGCGATCTATACTATCTTTTATATTATCTTTTCAGACTCTAGGAACCACTCGGAGCCAGCCTGAACGAGGGGACGCAGGTGACACAATCAACATCACCGACTCCACTCTCCTCTCAGTAACTTCTCTCCTAGATGACGAGCTGGAATCCTCTGACAGTCAGGATCCAGTCAACGCGAATGGCGAGAAAGCTTCAGAGAACACCCGAGTGGAGTTCCGCAATAGGTACCTCTGGGACGTCATGGAAGAAGATGCCGCTAATCTGGAGGATTGATAGAAACACATGATCAAAAGCAGTCAGACTCAATGTGAATAGTTTTAACGCGATCACAGTACGGTGATGCAGTGTGTATATTTTTGGTTTTAAATAAATATTTGGTGTTTTAATCAGAATTTGACTTTTTGTTGTTAATTAAACAGTTTATCTTTCTCCCTGTACAGCTAGATCCTACAGCTTGACGACCAAATTACCTTCATACATTATTACTTTTTAATAATACTATGCTAAAAAAAAGTATTTAGTTCAACTGCTGAAATCAGTAGTGCTAACAATATTCCGTATACTAACACCATCAATAATGATTATATTTTTATAATTTGGTATTAGTCTTATACACTATACGAGAAATTAATGAAACAGAAACGCGAGCACGCACGCCGAAGTACAGGCGACACACGGCGAAATTAACTGAAGGGAGTGCTTACACTATGTCTCAATAAACTTGTTGCATAGTGTACCTGCGCCATACTGCCTCTAATCGGCGACTGGCAATCGCACGATAAAAATTAAAAGAGGGTAGTTCGGTTTTACTTTTCAAATTCTAACGGTGCATTCTAGCTTCGGACAGTTTCTCAGTGCGTGTTACGCATAAAAGTCGTGTCTCGTACTTTATAAAACCGTAGGATTTGGACTTTATTTTCAAAATTGACTTTACTACATTTTATTGTGTGTGAGGTTGTGAACTATCTAGTTTGTGTCAAGGGTGTGTTAACCAGCAATAAAATGGACCTTGAGAAAAACGTTCCAGGTCAGTGAATGTTTAATTTTTCACCGAATTTATGTAGGTAACTAGCTTTTGACCGCGGTTTCACCCGCGTTATTAACTTTTATTCCCATCAAGCTTGCCACCCGGGGTGGTGGTTGGCACTTAATAGGTCACGTTTATATTCCCATCTGCCCCCTTATAACTTACCACCGGGGTGGTGGTTGGAACTAAATAGGTGGCGTTTATATTCCCATCTGCCCCCTTATAACTTACCACCGGTGTGGTGGTTGGAACTAAATATGTGGCGTTTGTATTTCGCATATGCCCCTTTCAAACTTTGCCATCAGGGTGTTGGTTGGCACTAAATAGATAGGTAGCGTTTGTATTCCCATCTGCCCATTTCGAACTTTACCACCGGGGTGGTGGTTGGCACTACATACGTGGCGTTTTATATTCCCATCTGCGGCATTAAATAGGTGGCTTTTGTATTCCCATCTGCCCCCTTTGAACATTGCTAACGGGATGGTGGTTGGCACTAAATAGGTAGCGTTTGCCACCTCAGTGGTCGATGGCACTTATTTTGTTTCATATGCCCCCTTCAAGTATACCTTCGGGGTGGCGGTTGGCACTAATCTAGTGTATTATCAGTTTTTGTAGACGGTGAACATAAAACAAGTAATAATCTGTTTGGTGTTATAAAAATTAAATATGCTTTATTCTAAGAATCAAATCACAGCCATGAAATCGAACCCAATAATTTCGTTGTTCAAAAANTCCAAAATCCCTGTTCATCACGCAACTACCACTTTACAAAGTGACAACTGTCACTTGTTCCTATTAAACTGTGATTAGTTAACACTTTCGGCGTCAAACGTTACTTTATAATGGCTGGATTGTCATTTAGAGCTGTCCATTACTAATTTGGTGCTTTCACTTAACAAACTTATTAAGTACTTATACAAAACACTAACGGTTAAATCTTTGAACCTTAATTGGTTAAACATAAGGTCTACGGTTATTTTTAAGCTATATTAAAGTGGTAGGAATCCAGAATGTGGATTTGATGATCCAATTGAAGGGTATTTGATCGAAAAGTGATTTAACGGTTTTCATGGAAGCTTGATTAATGTAATTGAGTATGGTAACACTAAAATGCATTTGGTTCAATTGTTTCCAAGAAAAATAGCTTTTGACGAGTACTTTCCCGAGTATGCATTTTTACAATTTGCAGCTTTAGTAAAAGATTTCTTTAGGAGAATTTTTTTTAGGCGATGACTAATATCCTTGTTAACCCCTCCAAGTAGTGTAGTGCTAAATATTGGTATGTTATACTTGTGTTCGGATTAGATTCACCACAATTAGTGCAGTGGTCGACGGGGTTCGAGCCAGCGATCTTCCTTACTGGCATCGTTGGGCAGCAGCTGGCACTATATAATTTTTAGCCTTATAATTATACCTATATTTTTAATCACATTTTTATATATTTATGATTTTTCGTATATCTTCTACAGTACAAAAGGCGAACATAATACCGTATCTAATTTACCAGTTACTTTATTTTTGCAAAATAATTACCTTAAAAATTACAATTTATTGAACAATGATTTTTATCCCATTAGAATTATAACTTAAGTATTGAACCTATTTTTATCCCATTTTTAATTAAACTGTCTACCGACATCCTGCTGTTATTGTGACATCAAAGCATTCCGCTTTTTCCTTTCAACTTTCATCCCCCGTTCTTTATTGCCTTTGAAATAAAGTCTACAAACGAACCAATATAGATAGATGATGTAATATTACATGTGTCAAGATAGTGGCAAAATTAATATCGTCTGCTTTAGTACTATCGATTGGTTGAGGGTCTGTTCGACACCAGAAGTGTGGGATATTTTAGTCCCTTTGTGGATTAGCGAGGATTTACAATGTTAAATAGATAAGTAGCGCGGTTGTTAAGCTGCTCGAATGAAATGGTTCTAATTATTATTCGTGGTTTTCATAAAGATAGTTTTAAGATAATTATTTTAAATAATTATAAATTATTATCAAAGTACAAGGTTTTTTTTTATGTGACAGGTGGCAAACGAGCAGACGGATCACCTACGTTGTTATTAAAGGAGTCTTAAATGTGACTACTTACCTTCTTTTTCAAAATTAGCAGTGTAATTAGGTGCCTAGTTTGCTGCATGGTTTGTTTCTTTCGTAAATCACATTCATGACATAATTTATTAGATTTTTCAATGCTAACAATTTCGGCTGAAACGAGCGAATAAGTTCAGTTTATCCCGTACTTCTATAACCCTCATCAATTATATTGTAACTATCTATACGACGAAGTAGTACTAGCATAGCGTTATTATTTACTGACTTATAAATAATTGTATATCTCGCCAACTAGTAGGTACACTAAGCCCCTATTCCTCAAACCGCGCGACATTTTTCTCGCGTCTCCGGGATTAGCCCCCGCTTTGTGGTATTACAGCAGCTTACGGCGCTTATTAAGGGCGGTAGAGATTATTTATGCATTGCTGGCTGTTAATAAGTTTGAGGTAATACACTCGACATCAAATAAATCGCACCTCCCACGAGAAGCATTTTCAAACGTATGCATCCCCACTTCCCACCAATATTGTAATATATTCGGCCACTTNTGTCGTTTTTATCGTTAAATCGCAACTACACACAGAACTCAACAAAATATCTATCAAAATCAATATGTACATTTTTATTTTCATTTAGTGTGGTGCAGCAGTCATCTTGACATTTACTTTTTTTAAGGCAAAGGAATAATTACATTATGCACCCAAACCACAGATTACATAATAGCCCAAATATCTTTTTTGTCTTTAATAATAACTCAAAAATACAAAAAGACATCAGTTTTGGTCAACTATTTCTTAGTTTTACTTTTATTTCATTTGTTTCTGTGAAATACGTAAGATATTCCCAATAAAATATTTTATCGGAAAGTACTTACCGGTTTTTCAAACGTCACTAGGCGCACGAAGAAACGCCACCTGACAAAAGAGTCCCTACTTAGGTTTACTATAGCATGGTGAAAACGAACTTAGGTTAGTGGGCAGTTTAGGCGATCGTTTAACCAAAGTGATATTTAGTTAGCAAACGCTTAAGGGATCGATGGTGAAAACGGGCATTAGAGTCTTAAATGTGACTACTTACCTTCTTTTTCAAAATTAGCAGTGTAATTAGGTGCCTAGTTTGCTGCATGGTTTGTTTCTTTCGTAAATCACATTCATGACATAATTTATTAGATTTTTCAATGCTAACAATTTCGGCTGAAACGAGCGAATAAGTTCAGTTTATCCCGTACTTCTATAACCCTCATCAATTATATTGTAACTATCTATACGACGAAGTAGTACTAGCATAGCGTTATTATTTACTGACTTATAAATAACTAGCTTTCCGCCCGCGGCTTCGCCCGCGTGGAATTTTGTCTGTCACAGAAAAACTTTATCGCGCGCGTCCCTGTTTCAAAAACCGGGATAAAAACTATCCTATGTTCTTTCCCGGGACTCAAACTATCTCTATGCCAATTTTCATCAAAATCGGTTGCGAGGTTTAAGCGGGAAAGCGTAACAGACAGACAGACAGACAGACAGACAGACAGAGTTACTTTCGCATTTATAATATTAGTTGGGATTGTATATCTCGCCAACTAGTAGGTACACTAAGCCCCTATTCCTCAAGCCGCGCGACATTTTTCTCGCAACTCCGGGTTTAGCCCCCACTTTGTGGTATTACAGCGGCTTACGGCGCTTATTAAGGGCGGTAGAGATTATTTATGCATTGCTGGCTGTTAATAAGTTTGAGGTAATAGTAGATTTGTTGTAGGATTTGGTGTTTGGTGTTTGATTTCGAATGTGAGAGACTTTTTTAACTCAAGTGATTTATCTTCTTACGCATCTTTTTTTTTACTTTTTTATGTAGCAAAATGCAGGTATTTTTTTTTTATTTGTCTTTGTTTTAACCTCGTAAGCCCGGATGTGCCTCAGAAGGAACTGAAACTTTGTAGTCAGTAACGCCGACACATTTTCGGAGGTGATTATGTCACTGTCAAATTATCATTTTTCTTTGACAAGGTGGTTCGTCCGAGAAGACGATCGATGATGTACGATTAATTTTTTTTCTTCACGGTAGTTTAATTGCAAAACTGACCAGTATAATTTAAGTTAAAATACTGCTAAACAAGCAAAAAAAATATTTTTCCCAATTTGAAGTAGTTTTGTAAGATTTTTTTTCGTTTGAAAATAAAAGTTCTTTGCAAGGAACATTCGGTCTTGATGGTGAAAGTTTTATTTTTGTATATTTTTTCTATTGAGATGGGATTGAGTATTGGACTTTTAAAATTATGATATGATTGAGAAAATTTACCATAAGAACGTTCTGATTTTTAGTTTAGTAAATATTATAATTAACATGAATATTCACTTTACTTCTTGTACATTTTAACCTATCATTAGTGTATGTTATAAAACCGATAGTACTTTTAAAAGTACTAATTATGAAACATTAAATAAAATTAAAACCGTTGTTCCTTTTCAGTTACATTTATTAATATCGTTATTGTATCTTTATGTAGTATTAATTTATTAAGAAGGTTACATTTATGTTTTACTTTAAAGTATAAAATACAATTTATTTACTTTTCCTTTTTAAAGTCTGCAATACCGAATGTTCTTTTAAGAGAAAACATTTTTTTATTATTTTTCACCTAAAATAAGCTCTATGCACTATTATATAGGGCCCCTGAAAATATGAATGCAAAAGAAAATCTCTAACATAGAATTTTTTTTACTCGAAGTGCTCGGCGTTTACTACTTCAAATTATTCGTTCTTCTGAAAGCACATTCGGCGATACTTAGAAGTCGACCAATTTTATTACAACTTTTTTTTGTAATTCCAGTAATTTTATAGATTTCCGTGATTTATTTTATTGTTTAGCTTGAAATGTAATTTTAAGGATTTGCCTACATACTTAAATGTATAAAACTGTACACATGCTAATTCACAATTTTTAACTGAAACTAAATCTTCAAAAACACAATTTTTAATGATGTCCAATTTCAAGAAACAATATTTTCTTACAGAAGTTATTTTAATTTATTTATGAATCTTTTTAAGTATAGCCTAATAATAATTGTCCCAGTCACAGCGCAAGTTTAATTTTGTAAAGAAGGTACAAAACACTCATTTCATACCTACATTATATTTTTCAACCCTAAAACGCTCGATCAGCACCTAACTAACCCTAAAATCAATCGAACAACAAACCGAAAGGCGGGGACATATCCATCACAGAAACTGTCATTACTCTACGATTACCGGGGGCCTGTTAGACCAGACACGTGTGCATTGTCTGCGACCACCGAAATTATGGTGTTAAACTTGCATCGATGGGTTAGGTAAAAAGTGGTCTTATTAGATGAATTTTGGGGTTGGTGTGGGGTTAGATGAGGTTTTTAATCTGTGAATTTATATGAAATTAATTATAACGTTGTTAAAGGTTATTAAAATCAATTTAAGAGGTTACTTTATACCACACTTAGGTCCGTATTCTGAATGGATATTCTAAATTCAGAAACCGGGCATGGTGAACCACACCACACCTGTATATAACACTGAAACTCAAAAATTGCAGTAACTGTAAAACTAACCTTCACTGGTCGACTACAAACTTGACTTGAAACAGTGATGCTTGGGTTTTTGTTGGCGGTCAAGCTGTAGATGATTTTTACAAGATTTTCTTTACCTTGAAAATCCTTGGAAACCTTTGAAATCCTTTGAAACCTTAAGTTAAATCACTCTAGACCATTTCACGTTACTCCCAGCGAAGTAAATTTTAAATTGAAGGAAAGCTTAACCCCTTTAAAGCTTGGTCCTAATTATTAGCTCAACCTAATCAATCATTCCTGAACGTCAGTGAAACAATACCGGCTATCTAGTTTCCAGTCGCCGCACTGGTATTGACAGCTAGCTCGTTTGTCATTCGCTATCCGACTTGGGACTGTAAGTGTAAAGTATTTGAAGTGCAAAAATGGTCAGAGTAGTGTTTATTAAAAAAAAAATTTGGCCAATTTGATAATCAAAAGTCAGTAAAAAGTCAGTTAAGTCTTTAAAAAGCATATTTACTCATCCTAGTATTACTTTAACCCTATCATTACTGCACTGCTTTGGTGCAATAAATGGACCAGAGTTATTATAAATTGTCGATTGAAATGGTCAGTTATTGTGAATTGCTGCAGGTAGATTAAGATTTTGAAATAAATATGCGTCAATGTATTTTTTTATACTTATAGCCTCGCAGAAAAAAAAATCTAATAGTCGAAATTTTTGAAGTAGGTAACACACATTGGCAAAGTCTCAAGTAGTAAAAAGTTCTCAAGTTCCATCTTTCGTTTGTTCTTTACTCAACTTCGTATGTATCACTTTAGCTGATTATAGTTCCGATAGCGATAGATAACTGAAGCTAAGTACTTTATGGTTAAAGTGTCAAGTTGAAGGAAACTTTCCAAGAGAATTACCAGGCGCCCAGATCATGCCAGGCGATCCATTTATCACTCACCGGCTTTTTTGTCCCGCTCTATTCAATACTTTTTGCGCGGGAGATTAAATTTCGCACGTCTCGTTCGAGGTCCAAACCATTAATACTGCACGACCAATCTAAAAAGACCCCTGTTTTATAACTAATATAGTAAAGTTTCGAAGGCCAGCAATAATTGGTCCTGCCTGTCCCCATCTTGTCATTGTGCTTTTTTATTTTTTTACACGTCTGGTTGCTGTTACACTGATTATGATTTTTGCGGCAACCCAAATTACTGTGAAGGGATGAATTGATATTTGATGACACGTCTCTGATGTTTTGTTTTTGTTGGTGCAATTTTTGTTAGCGCGGGGTCGATTTCACCCACTCTAGCAGTGAAAGTGTTAAATGAAATATATTTTACTATAAGCTGTTCTCTAATTTAAAATAAAATATAAATAGAAATATCTTAGATAGGTAGGTACTTCATAAAATTGTAATGCCTAGTTAATTTTTTTTAGAAAAACTCAGTGGCTCAAAAACTGGCCTTTGGGTGTCATTTCGACAATGTTTATTTTAGTAGGCATTGCTTACATAACAAAGCACTGACGACACATAATTACAAGACATAAATAATCACCATATAAATAACTAAAGGCACGTGCACTCACCAAACAAAAGATGACGAATTACTATAAAATCATAGTCAAGTCGCCGCCTACAAAATTTTACAACCGAAAATCGTAATCTGTTATTTGATGAAAACCATCCTCTTTTCGGTTAAATTGCTTGAAATTACCACTTTATATTTACTTATCCATCACTCTTATGACTTTAAAATAAGACTCATATTCCACTAAACTGTAGATTATAAAGATGGCATTCGAATTCCAGATTCAAATGTTTGTTATAATCACCCTTAATACGTCCACCATAACTTGACCTCTAATACAGTTTTGGCTCTTCCCACGAGGAGTTCAAGTAAGACTGGTTCATTTTTCCAAGATGGCGCCCAACTGAACGGTCACGTGTCGGTCACGTGACCACGAAGAAACTGGACGCGTTGGTTTGGAATAACAGCATAAATACCATCATTAGGGATTTCATTATTTTTACTATTGTTTGCGTATTCGGGCTTGTATTTTGTAATAGATAGGGGTGTGAGTAAGCAGTTCTTTGATAATGATTTTTTACTAACGTACCTACACAATTACGTATGAGTAATTCAAATTTTTTTGCCTCATCACAGTATTTATGGATGCTAGGGTGCTAGCTTGGATCGTCCAAGGGTGCTAGGGTCAATCATCAAAATAAATGTTAATAATAAATCACCAAACTTAGTAGGTGTCAATGACATTGGTATCATAAAAAGTTTTTGAGCTAAATCATAGCAACTTGCACTGGGTAAAACATAAAATAAGCGATGAACATTTTAGAAGAAATGAAAAAGCAAAGGCAACTTTAATTGAAATAAAACTCAACATTAAATGTTATTTTTTATACGTATACCTACTCGTACATGGGAAATACCACGGTAATGAAATACCTACCTGCTAAACTAGCTGACCCGGCGAACTTCGTACCTTAGTACTATTACTAATAATAGCCTAATGTTCATCAGAAATTATGTAAAATTCTAACGGTGAAAGAAAATTTTAAATTGATCCTGTAGTTTCGGAACCTATTCAATACAAACAATCAAAATCTTTCCTCTTTATAATATTAATATAGACAAGCACTATCGACCATTGCGCCAATATTGGTTTAATACTCAGTAACGAGTAGTTCGTAAACGTTGATTCCGTACAAAGCGTGAAATTCGATAAGTGTTTAATTAATAGCTACATACACAAGTACTTNCGCCAACAGATATTAATGCTAGAGCCAATCATCTTTTAATATTAAATCACCAAACTTGGTAAATTTAAATTCAAATAGTTTATTCAGTACATAGGCCCTTTCCAGGGCACTTATACTAGTAGGTAGGTGCAAATGACATGGGTATCATAAATAGTTTTTAGAGCTAAGACTAAAGTTTAAGCAACTCGCACCTAATATCAGAAGAAATGAAAAGCAAAGTCAATAACTTATTTATTGAAACAAAACTCAACATTACATTATTTTTTTATATTACTCGTAGATGGATTATGTTAATGGTGAAAGAAAATTTCAAATTGATCCCGTAGTTTCTGAACCTATTTAATACAAACAAACAAACAATCAAAATCTTTACTCTTTATAATATTAATATAGACAAGCACTATCGCCCATTGCGCTAATATTGGTTTAATATTCAATAACGTGTAGTTCGCAAATGCTGATTCCGTACAAAGCGTGAAATTCGATAAGTGTTTAATTAATAGATACATAGGTACACAAGGACTTGTACACAACATGCGATGACTGCACTTTCCCCATCAACATTTGCATCGATATTGTATGTCCGGCTACTGTGCTTACAATCAAGGGATGATTTTACTGACAAAGATCAATGAAAGTTTAAAAATGTACAGAAGGTTTTATTGGTTAAGACTGCCACTGAAATATGTTTATTGTTATAAGTTTTTGCAGAATTTTTAAGAAAATAATATTATGATTATCGAAATAAAAGCCGATTACCAATCGGTGTCTAAATCAATTTGACTCAAAAGGTTTGTTAGAAAATCTCGTGAAAAAATCATACCCAAAAAAATTATCCCGAACCAGATTTTTCATTATTGGCGAGACGAGAGTACATTGAAATTATTTCAATGTACTTTTATACGTAAATGGGTACCTACGTATTTCTTAACTATGCGCAATCTTCTAGTTTCTCAGTCATCACTTTTAGAATCAAAAACAAATAATCATATTTCGAATTACTATTTTGAACGTATCAAAGCTTAGGCATAAAACAAACGTTTCAACTTACAATATTGACTTCTGTTTCGTACATTGTCTATACCCTCATAGGAATATTATTAAGGCTTCCATTTGGGGGATGAGCTCGCGTACCTATAAGTGATATTAGGACGCGACATGATTGATTCCGACTGTTAGAGGCACAGGCGGCTTATACAGGGTGTTAGGTAAATGGGTATATGAGCCGACACTAGCCCATGTTAACATGGGCATATAAATGGTATGGTGAAGTCAGAAATTTGATATCATCATTTTAATTTTTTTAATTTTCATACAAATAAATTTGATAAAATCCGTCTTGTATGAAAATTAAAATAATTAAAATGAAGATATCAATTTTCTGACTTCACCATACCTTTTATATGATCATGTTAACNAGTCGCGGTGGTATAATCCATAGACGGAGCTTCGCCTTCTGGGTTTACTTGATAAGCCTCTTTCTTCTTAATATATCTTGACAAGTTTAGATTGTAAGAGGTCGCAGGCAGCATATTATCTTAAACTTTAACCCTTTTTAACCTAATCACTTCATAAGCCAGGTCCTATATTTCGACTCCAGCAAGCAGTTCCTCTATATGGCATTCATGTATAGTTATTAGGCATTCAGGATCAAAAAAGTAGCATCAGGCAATTATACAAATTATGAACCTACTAACACACAAAAAAACATCTATAAAAACATCGTGGAAATGGCCCATCAGAAAAATTAAGTAAGCTAGGAGAGTTGTGACAGGCTGTCACAACTCTCCTAGGTGTTTAAAATGACGACTTGGTTCGAATAATAATTTTTATTTTCTAAACAAGCTGCGCACACAAAATATCAGTGCTACATTTTGAGACCTGAATAACCATGCAACTTGAGAAAAAATAACACAACAGTGCATATATACTAAAACATGATATAAATTGAAATAAAATTTTGACGAAAAACTTACTTTTCGCATTTTTTTGTACACAGACGTCATATTTACGTAACCGTGCCTCTAGCGCCGCCCGCAGGTACTTAGTCAAGAAGAGCGTCTTAAAAGCGACAAACAAGCGTTTTTTCCAGCTTCCTAACTATATTAAGTAAGGAGAAATCGTCCTTGTCACAACTCACCTCTGTCACAACTCTCCTAGGTCTCCCCTACACAACATGTGATGACTGCACTTTCCCCATCAACATTTGCATCGATATTGAATGTCCGGCTACTGTGCTTACAATCAAGGGATGATTTTACTGACAAAGATCAACAAAAGTTGAAAAATGTACAGAAGGTTTTATTCGTTAATACTGCCACTGAAAAATGTTTACTGCCTACGTTATTTTTATTACTTTTGTTGAAACTTTAAGATAAAATGATTATCAAAATAATAACTGATTACCAATCGGTGTCTAAATCAATTTGACTCCAAAGGTTTGTTAGAAAATCGCGTGAAAAAATCATACCCAAAAAGATTATCCCGAACCAGATTTTTCATTATTGACGAGACAAAAGTACATTGAAATAATTTAACTCAATACTTTTATACGTAAATGGGTACCTACTTATCTTATAACTATGCGTAATCTTCTAGTTTCACAGTCATTACTGTAGTGTAGGATAATCAATGAAAAGACAGGCATAAGTTCAGCAGAGTAACCATTTTGAAGCCTCCGTGCTCCTCTAAGAGACCGCGTGCCGCCAAGAGGCGCGAAAAGCAAAAACTTCAATGTCATCTGTCAAACTTTTTATAGACCAACAATCAATGACAGCACAATTACTTTTAGAATCAGAAACAATATTCCGAATTCCTTTGAACGTACTATAGCTTAGGTATAAAACAAACGTTTCAACCTACAATATTGACTTCTGTTTCGTACATTGTCTATACCCTCATAGGAATATTATTAAGGCTTCCATTTGGGGGATGAGCTCGTGTATAAGTGATATTAGGACGCGACATGATTGATTCCGACTGTTAGCACAGGCGGCTTAGTGCTAGGTAATGCGGTTACTTAGCCGATGGACGTCTAAGCTACATTTACTGTTGGAACGATTTTCCACGACGATCCGATCCAGTTGTACGGGACCCAGTAATGCAGGATCACGCAAAACTGGGCAGGCTCGCAGGCTAGTTATTAAATTTATTTAAATCGGGGGCTTCAACCACGGGTGCGTCGAATGCTGGGGGACTCGGCCACGGACCCGTGGTGTGGTTACAGCCATTGGACATTTGGTAAAATGCCTGGTTTTGCCTACGACATTAAGTAGGTAGGTATAATAAAGTGACTAGGTACTCGTACATGTTTTAAATTTTTGATATTATGAAATTAAATAAATCTTTAATTGCTGTATGACACTGTATGTGTAATAAAAAATATGAAATCCGCATATTTTGCCGCTGTCGAATATTTGTATTAACTTGATTTTTATATTTTAAATTATTGTTTCAGATTACAAGCAAGCAGACTGAAGGTAGCAGGATCTTTGGAGTAATGTAAGTAGGTACTACAAGCACAATTTCAGCGAAGGCATGCTGCGTGGCATTACGTTCGCCTTTTTGGGTCGCTTTTTTGTGTGTGTAAAAATTAAGATTTTAAATAAATAAATTAATTAAACAATGCGCTTTAAATACTTATGTATTAACGTGACACAAAAAAACTCAGTGACGATGAATTTACTACTTTTACATATAAGTTTATTCAATAAGGCAGACAATTTTCACAAAAACCTGTATCTTAAACCGCGCTACCGTTTAAGATTGTTATTTTCAAATTAAATTAACTTCCATTTTTTAAATCCACCCATCACCCCTAAAATTAATATCATAAACCGTTAAGCTCATTACAAAAGATAATTCATATTGCCGTCGATTTGAAAACTATTTGTACCCCATAATTTCACACATACAACTTTGTATGGGATGTAAAATATTGTACAATGGGCTAATTTTTAGACACGTGACCATGGTATGTGTGCCTCCACCCATGTTGGTACCTGTGGGAATATTTGGTGGAAAGGGTGACTTTTAGAAACTACCCTCTTCACGGTCCCTAAGTCTGGTGTTAGCGGGTTCGTTTTCCGTAAAGGGCAATTTTTTTGTATTGAGGACGAGTATTTTATTATCCATAATATTGGACATTAATTAGGTAAAAGTTGAGATTAAACCTTCCCTTTTATCTACTCTAAAAAACTGTCATCTAGTTGTCTGAAGATTATGCATATAAATGGTATGGTGAAGTCAAAAATTATATCATCATTTAAATTTTCATACAAATCTGATTTTATAAATTATGTTTTGTATGAACATTTAAAAAATTAAAATGATGATTATCAAATTTCTGACGTCACCATACCATTTATATTCATAATTATGTTAACATGGGCTAGTGCCGGCTCATATACCCATTTACCTAACACCCTGTATACTAAGTATAATAAAGATACATTAATAAGTTTATACAGGGTGGAATTTTGTAATGCGACCTAGAGGGAAAGAACCTCAAAGAAAAACTTCCTTTATTTTTGAAAAGAAAGAGACAACTACATTCAAAGATTTTCTAAAACAAACAACATGCAAGCCGTCTAGTCTACTGGTGAGTGTATGTATATGCAGTCTCCAATAGATGGCACTGTGCTCCTTTAGATCGCGGTATCATTTGATTTTTTCCTGACTTTGAAGACAAACGAAAATTGTTCACTAATTTAAACGGACGGTACAGACATGTATCCGTCCCCCGGACACGGCCTGAGCCGAGGTCCGAGCCTACCGTGGCGCCCTCAGGCCGCGTCCGTAGTCCCCTCGATCGGGCCCACTAGAGTGAGCCCGCCGTAGGCTGGACTTTGGTCCAACGCCGCGGTGGGCAACCCTCTTGTTGGGTTCGCCACTGATCGGGCGCCTTATGCGCTCGAAACGGCCCGATCGCGAACGTCGGTCTGCGACCGACGATCGCTAAACGGCTAGAGTACCTTCTGTACTCGCCACTCTGCCCGGTGAAGCTGGAAAAGCTCCTCAAGCTACCAGCGCGCGTCCCTTCAAAAAAAAAAAAAAAAACTAATTAATTTAAACATAACATAACTAGACATTTACAATTTATGAGAACGTCCACTTCTTTACAAGTGGATGTTACGTGATTACTATACCCACGATTCTGTAACGATAAGTGGCAAAAAACTTAAATTAAACCCATTATTGACAGTGGCGCCCTCATTTATAATATTAATTTGTCGGCGCCGGACACAGATGCTGCAAATTATTATTGATGACTAGCGGCCGCCCGCGACTTCGTACGCGTGGATCTCGTTTTACCTCCCCTTCATCTATCTTACGCGGTTCAGATTTTTTCATACATTTTTTTTCCCGCTAACTCCCGTTCCCGTGGGAATTTTGCAATATCCTGTTGTAACTAAGCTTTAAGTTTACTAAGGTACCTGCATGCCAAATTTCAAGCGTCTAACTTAAGCGGTTTAGATTTTTCATGCAAAATGATTTTCCCGCTAGTGTAGGTACTTCATCTATGCTTTAAGATAACCCGATACAGAATTTAGCTAATCGTTCGATAGTTTGGTCGGCTTTGAATTTTGATGAGGAATTGGCTGATTCTAAATCGGTGTAATGTGCGCACTTTCATACATGTCCATACAAACTATCAGCCGGCTAATAGTGTGTGTAGGCTGAGGGATGTCTTTTAAAATTACTCGTTTATTAGTGAAATTTTATATGAAAAATAAAATTAGCCAAGTGCGTGTCGTGTCACGCGCAGTGTAGGGTTCCGTAGTAGTCCGTCGTTACCCTAATACAGGGTGTTAGGTAAATGGGTATATGAGCCGAAACTAGCCCATGTTAAGATAGGCAGACATATAAATGGTATGGTGAAGTCAGAAATTTGATATCATGATTTTATTTTTTTTAATTTTCATACAAAAAAAAATTTAGAAAATCCGATTTCTATGAAAATTAAAATAATTTACCAAACACCCGGTATATTTCAGAAGCAAGCAATTACTTCACTTAAAGTCACTTTTAATATTTTCTTTCAAGGAATTTTTATTAGATATGAAACTTTGTATGTTATACATGAGATAAACGACTATTACTCCTAAACAAAACCGTTATGGTTTTCCTTGAAAGTTCATAAAAAGCACTATTATTATAAATGTTTCCAGATTTTTCAAGCCAACAGTTTAGTTTTGAGAGGGGGACTCCCTACTCGAACAAAAATTGGCACTTAAAAGTTTAAACTTAAAAATTAAATTACTTAAAAACCCCTAAACCATTTTAATAATATAATAATAACAATAAACCCTTTTGTTCCAAACCTTGAATTTACATTACAGATTTTTGCAATTACGTACGACATATTAAAAATGGCAATGCCAGATTTTGTATGGAAGGAAAACCATTTTAAAAGACCTATATAATACGACACCCTACACGATGAGATAGAAGATGAAAAAAAAATTCATCCCCACTTTACTTGTAGGGAGCTACCCTAAAAAATTTTTTTTTTTTTTCAAAATTTTATTTTACCGTTTTGTCGGCGTGATTAATATACATACCTCCACAAAATTACAGCTCTCTAGTGCCAATAGTTACCAAGCAAAAACCTCGGACAGACAGACAGACAGACATAACGAAACTTTAAGGGTTCCTTGTCAGGACTACGGAACCCTAATAAATGGCAATTTAAACTATTATTTAACGCGAGTTACCTTTTTATAATACATATTACTGAGACCTTGTGATTATCTATAGTCTCGAATAATAACCACAAACAACATGCAAGCGCCATCTGTTGGTGAGTGTATATGCAGTCTCCAACAGATGGCACTGTGCTTCTTTAGATCGCGGTATCATTTGATTTTTTCCCGACTTTGAATACAAACGAAGATCTGCAACCGGTTAACTTTTACTTACGTTATAATTTTTGAAAACATTTACTTTTAGGAAGTAAATGTAACGTGAATACTATACAGGGTGGAATTTTTAAAATACTACCTAGGGGTGGCGGCGTTAAATGGGTACTTTTCTTCCACCCTAATTACTAAAAAAGTACCCTTAATACTGTAGATAGAAATACCTACTCAAAGAAAACACCTTTATTTTTTAAAGGAAAGAGAACTGAATTCAAAGATTTTCAAAAATTTACCACCATACCATACAATTTTCTGTAAATAATTTAAGATTTCATGATTTTCCTTTCATTTGATTTATCAAATCTGTTTGAGAGATTTAGTTGGTTCGATTCCCGGGTGTAGTAAGCAAATTTTTGGAAATCTTTGAATGCAGTTCTATTGAATTTATTGTTCTATTTGAATGTTTAATTTACTTCCAAATCACATTCAACATTTGCAATTCAATCTTTTTAAGAGAACTATTTTCCGAATTCTCACTGAAAACTGTTTTTATGACATAGATGAATTTATAAAATTCTGCCGTGGTAACCTATGCGAATTGCTAATTTATGACATTCTTGTAATTTTGATACTGACATTGTATTCTCACATTTTATTGTGATCATAAAATTGTTTAATTTTTTATAATTTATGTGACATCCTAAATTTTAATCCTTACCTGAATTACCTAATTGTTTTAATTGATATTGTAATTGCATTGTAATAAATATTTTTGACATTTAAATTCTATTGGAGCTAGATCATGTAATATTGATAATGACTATTAATAATTTAATAATAATACTGCATGACGACTAAATGTTTGCATATCGCTATGTCGATGAAACATGTTGTTCTCGTAATAAGATAATAACTGAAATGTACCATGTTTTATGCAAATAAATAATTTTGAATTTGAATATTGAATTTCTTTACAAAAATAAAGGAATGTTTTCTTTGAGTAAACTTTTCTATCTACAGTATTGAGAGTACTTTCCCTTCAAGTGGCATTACAAAATTCCACTCTGTATAAATTATATAAATATCTTTGGACATTTTACACTGTGCCTTTAGTCCCAAACTAAACAAAGCTTGTACCTATGGGTACTAGACAACGGAAAAAAACATACTCAAATACTCTTTTTTAATTACATACATTTTATTGCATACATTATACATAGTAACACCCAGACCCGTCACAGAAATTCAAATTTATCATTTCAATTTCTGCCCGGCCGGGAATCGAACCCGGGACCTCTCGGCATAGTAGTCCGTTCTGAACCACTACACCAAACGGCCGAGTTTAAAATATTATGTGCATAAAATCCAACCACAATAACAGTGTAACCCAAAAAATCCAAAAATGAAATGTCTATTGTAACATTCGTCCGCGTGTAATACTGGTTTAATGAAGTAACATGACGCGTCGGCGTGTGACAACCCCTTTGTGTAGGGCAATTCTGTATGAATGAGATTGTTTTCTTAAACAAAATAATGAAAATAAAAAGTTACCGTTATTATTATGGTTGATATTAAAACACTTGATAAGTGTACATTTTTCATAGTAAAGTTATGAAATTATTCTTATTTTCATAACTTTTTTAAAAATATTGAATGGCGGCTCTAAACGAATTATAACTAGAAAGATATTTTAATTTAAGAAAAGTACCAAAAACTATTGCTAAGAACTCTTTTTAATAGTAAAGGTCATCATACTTGCAAAAAAGGTTTCTACAAAAGAATAGTGACTAAGTTTCTTACGCTGCTTCTTCACAGCACTGGTCCATAACCGTCCCAAAGCAGTGGTAGGGTGTAAAAGTATTTTTGGGAGCCTATTTGCACAAATAAACGATTTAATTGATATCTGTGTTTTCCTAAAATCGTAATAATATTTAAAAAGTAAAATATTGAAGTCCGCCACAGAATAACCCGCGCCAACCCGTTCCCCGCCGAATCAAAAACGCAATATGTAACAAATTTGTTTTTCAATTTCATACCAATTTTTGCATACGGACCCGACGTTGGGGAAATAAAAAGCTGTATTGTGGTTTTTACGATGCGTATATATTTCTTTGTCGTTTTTTCACCAAACTTTTATTGGCATACGCAAGGTGGAAATGAAAAGAGGATTTCTTTAACGACACTGTATTGTCGTGGAAATTCGTTAATAACCCCTTTGTGTTGCGGTATTAAAATTTTTACAGCTTTCCCGTTGCAGGAAATGTTTTCTCGGTAATATTAAAAAAGAAAGATTTATTGCGGACGACAGATTACATTTCAAAATTTTTGTGGACTGTTGAAGATGTACGTAATTTTTCCCTCTAAAAAATTGAGATTTCCGGGACATTGTTTTTATTTTTTCACATTCAAACTTCAACTTTATTAAAAGCTTAAGACATGTAAATAGTTTGCTTACCCAACCATAATGAAATTCTTAAATTAGTTTAACCATAATCTTAGGCGATAATGATCAATTAAACATCTAATTCGGTCTACACCCAAACAATCTATTACCAACAGAAATGGGGCCAAATTGCTGCGGTGGCGCATAATTTGGGGGCGATTAGCGAAGTATACGTCACGTGTACGTCACGGCGATCGTGTAATTATGCGCTTATGTCCGGCTGGATATTGGAATTACATTGCATTAGTGATTAAGTGTGGCTATACTATAACTACAACTGAGGGCTGAGTGTGACTTTACATCAAATGTCCTCACTGGTGACTGCGTAAAAAATGACATTAAATGTATGAAGGATTGTACAGCGACCCTAGCGGATACTTTCAAGAAATAAAATATTCATAGATTTTTTGAACGCGTTCACTAGTGACGACGTTTGGTGTAAACTCACACTCAACCCTCAGTTGTAGTTTATGAGAAAGTAACGAATAACTCAACTTTGGTAAGAAGGAAACTTCATTTGTGTAAGAGGGGAATTTGTCCAATGCTTGCTTGTTATCTGTTAGTGGTTTTGTTTTAGTGGCCAATTTTAAGTACCTATATCATTGCTTGTGTAAATCGAAACTACATCTTGGCTTAAAAGACAATCAATTACCATAGTTATTTATTTTTTTTGCGTTAAGAGTCGCATCTCAAACTAATTTGAAAATTATTTCCGCCTTAGGCAGTTCGATTTTTTCTAGTTATTAATAATTTTCAAACAAATTACCAGTTATGCCAAAAATCTTACTACTACAATGCTACTTAAAGAACAGCACGTTAAATACATTATTACGATACCATTGCACATTTAAAAAAAATATTCATTCATCATTATTCAATTAATGTAGAGAAAAATAAACTTATGTGTGAAAATCACACCCCAACACTTTTTAAGCACCGCAAATAATGCTAAAGTATTAAAATACGTGATCGATGATTGCCACCTTGTCTATATGCAAATCCGATAGTTCGGCTGCCAAAAATTTGAATTTCAAATGTATTTGTTTATTTTTTCGATATGCGCACCTAATAGTGCGTGTGCATTTGAATATTGCGTATGCAAAAATGTTGATTTGTTGGGTTACGACGTTTTGTCCCTCGGCCCCCGATTTTGATGGTACAATTGGATTTTTGATGGGTGCCAATCTTTTTGACTGATTTTTTTGGGAAGTGACGAGGATCTAATTGATATTTATTACTTGATTGATTCATTCTTGAGGATTAATTTAATGATTTATATTGATTATGTAAATAGCATTCGCTGAAAAATATTTGTATAGGTACAAAATATTTTTTAACTTGTATATAAGTACAGACTGACAAAATACCTACTGTTGGACAATTTCTCATACTTTTCAATAATTACTTTTATCAACCGCAGTCAGTTTTCGGCAGAAGTTTTATCGACGTACTGGTTAGCATACTGGACCACAATGCCATCAAGTTGCGGGTTCGAGTCCTACCGGGATTCATTTATTGTGATCAAAACGACCATAATTTATAGTTCCTTATCATGAAAATTCCTCAACATCTAGTTCTTCCGTAAAAAGCAAAATATGACGTTAATAATTAACAATTTCTATCGTTAAAAGTTGCATCTAAAACAAAATGTTTAATAACTTAAAAAGTCAAAAGGCCTAAGGTGGGAATCGAACCCACGACCCTTCGCTTTCAAACTACTCTGACTTCTGAACACGTTTAATTCTAAAATAAGTATGAAACCTACGTGATGTTCTTTGGGAAAACCCAATCAAATATCTAAAACTGTTCTCACGATACCTACTACAGAGCATAGATATAATCAAACTATGAACAAAAACATCCCTACAGATTATGCACACTCACAGATTAAAAAAATCTCACCCCTAATGTTTTGGATAGGTGTGAGTTTTGTTTAATCATGATCTATTGCATTGATTTGAAATAGGTAGGCACGCACGAATCATCAAAATAATGTGACGAAATATTTGAACAATATTATTGACGGTATTTTCAGTATCTTCATTAACTTTTTATGCTACTTGGCTCATAAAGTAATTATAATGCCTAGTTGATTAAATACTTTATGAGTTAGGTAGCTTATGTAACTAAGCAGTAAGTAGGTAGGTAATTGGAAAAAAAATCAGTTCAACCAAACCGGATAGATTATGTTCAAATTTTATTTTCAGGATTTCAGTCTGAAATGTCCTAATTTTAATTTTTTATCCTGCTAGGGAATCGAACCCGGGTAGGTACTTCAAATAAAAAGAGTAAAACTCGGGAACTAGTTAACCAAATATTATAAAAAAATATGAAATATTTTTTTCTACTGTTTAAAACTGCTTTCTATAGAGTTTCTTAAAAAGTACTGAAACGAGCTGAAAGTCTGATACTTAACCATTACAATGTATAAATCTATTAACTTAAAGACTTCAACAGACTTCCGTCCACGTCGTAAAACCATCTAAGTCACATCTCTAAGTGAAATAGATCAAGTCTAACTGACCACATTAAGTTAACTGCTTCTTTCTGGATAATGTTTTTATTGTTGTAAAAGACATCTAACTTGGATGGATAGTGCTCAGGCTCCATATAAGTTTCATAACTTTAACTTTATAGAACAGTTTCAAAGTTTTGATCGATAGATTTAGGTAGGTAACTTTAAATTTAGTTTAGAGAAAATGTGAAATAATATAAAGTATCCATTTTGTACGGATTACAAGAAAACTTTTACTTAACTATTGTGAATGCTTCAGTAGCTATCCTAAGTAATAATCACCATAATAATCTAACAAGAGACGTTCTTAATTAACAACCATTTGTTTGTTTGTTTGGATAGATGATTCTTCAGGTTTTAGCAAAATAAAAACACACATTCATACAAAAAAGTATATTTTAAAATAAAAACATATTGAAAAACAGAGATAATTGGCAGTTGAACTCAAATAATCATAATTAAAATCAATAATTACAAAATTCATAATTAAGTCACTTGGTATGACTAAAATAATATGGAGGCTACATAAAAGCTAAAACTAATAAATGTTTAAACTAAATTAGCTAAAATATACAGGCCGTTGCATGTAATTTACTTTATGTAGATCACACATGATTATTATTTACTAAAACATAATACATTATGATAATAATATGATAATGATAATAAAATATTTTAAATTGCTGAATATTCTTAGCAATTTTCAAGCAAAATATTAATTAAGAAAGACGTGGTAGTGAAATGTTCTTATAAATCTAAGTAATATTTTATTTTACGATATTATTGCTTAGTGTTTCAATATTAATTCACGATAATACTTGATTTTATTAAGCAGCAAACTGTTTTATTTCTATAAAAAACACTTTTTCCAGAAATTATAATACCTAGTTACTTTAAAATTTATCATTTTATAAAAAACTACAAAACTTCATTATTAATGAGACGGATACGTTTAAGTGTTTTTTATACAAACAAATTGTATTTTTATTGAGAAGCAATTTAGAAAATGGTTTCTACGAGGTACAAAATCTTATGAGCGAAAAGCATACCAATTGTAATTTATGTACAAAACTCTTAAATGCAATTTTTCCATCTTTATTTGCTTATTTTAACTTTGTGCTAATGAATATAAATTGGATAAAACAACAACTAAAAATATGAGATACAATCACATNAAAAATGAAATGTCTATTGTAACATTCGTCCGCGTGTAATACTGGTTTAATGAAGTAACATGACGCGTCGGCGTGTGACAACCCCTTTGTGTAGGGCAATTCTGTATGAATGAGATTGTTTTCTTAAACAAAATAATGAAAATAAAAAGTTACCGTTATTATTATGGTTGATATTAAAACACTTGATAAGTGTACATTTTTCATAGTAAAGTTATGAAATTATTCTTATTTTCATAACTTTTTTAAAAATATTGAATGGCGGCTCTAAACGAATTATAACTAGAAAGATATTTTAATTTAAGAAAAGTACCAAAAACTATTGCTAAGAACTCTTTTTAATAGTAAAGGTCATCATACTTGCAAAAAAGGTTTCTACAAAAGAATAGTGACTAAGTTTCTTACGCTGCTTCTTCACAGCACTGGTCCATAACCGTCCCAAAGCAGTGGTAGGGTGTAAAAGTATTTTTGGGAGCCTATTTGCACAAATAAACGATTTAATTGATATCTGTGTTTTCCTAAAATCGTAATAATATTTAAAAAGTAAAATATTGAAGTCCGCCACAGAATAACCCGCGCCAACCCGTTCCCCGCCGAATCAAAAACGCAATATGTAACAAATTTGTTTTTCAATTTCATACCAATTTTTGCATACGGACCCGACGTTGGGGAAATAAAAAGCTGTATTGTGGTTTTTACGATGCGTATATATTTCTTTGTCGTTTTTTCACCAAACTTTTATTGGCATACGCAAGGTGGAAATGAAAAGAGGATTTCTTTAACGACACTGTATTGTCGTGGAAATTCGTTAATAACCCCTTTGTGTTGCGGTATTAAAATTTTTACAGCTTTCCCGTTGCAGGAAATGTTTTCTCGGTAATATTAAAAAAGAAAGATTTATTGCGGACGACAGATTACATTTCAAAATTTTTGTGGACTGTTGAAGATGTACGTAATTTTTCCCTCTAAAAATTTGAGATTTCCGGGACATTGTTTTTATTTTTTCACATTCAAACTTCAACTTTAGCTTAAGACATGTAAATAGTTTGCTTACCCAATCATAATGAAATTCTAAAATTAGTTTAACCATAATCGTAGGCGATAATGATCAATTAAACATCTAATTCGGTCTCCACCCAAACAATCTATTACCAATAGAAATGGGGCCAAATTGCTGCGGTGGCGCATAATTTGGGGGCGATTAGCGAAGTATACGTCACGTGTACGTCACGGCGATCGTGTAATTATGCGCTAATGTCCGGCTGGATATTGGAATTACATTGCATTAGTGATTAAGTGTGGCTATACAGTTGTAGTTTATGATAACGTAATGAGTAACTCAACTTTGGTAAGAAGGAAACTTCATTTGTGTGAAGGGATTTTAATCAATGTCTATTTAATTTTGATGTCGCCTAGCTTTTTTTTTGGTGAAACAGTTTTCATTGCTTGTGTAAATCGAAACTTTTACTTAAAATCGAAACTTCTGGATCAGTTATGCCGAAAATCTCAATTTGTCATAACAAGCTCTTTCTTTTAAGTAACTTTTACTACAATGTTACTTAAAGAACAGCACGTTAAATACATATTACGATACCATTGCAGATTTAAAAAAAATATCCATTCATCATTATTCAATTAATGTAGAGAAAAATAAACTTATGTGTGAAAATCACACCCCAACACTTTTTAAGCACCACAAATAATGCTAAAGTATTAAAATACGTGATCGATGATTGCCACCTTGTCTATATGCAAATCCGATAGTTCGGCTGCCAAAAATTTGAATTTCAAATGTATTTGTTTATTTTTTCGATATGCGCACCTAATAGTGCGTGTGCATTTGAATATTGCGTATGCAAAAATGTTGATTTGTTGGGTTACGACGTTTTGTCCCTCGGCCCCCGATTTTGACGGTAGAATTGGATTTTTGATGGGTGCCAATCTTTTTGACTGATTTTTTTGGGAAGTGACGAGGATCTAATTGATATTTATTACTTGATTGATTGATTCTTGAGGGTTAAATGAACGATTTATTTTGATAAAGTAAAATAGCATTCGCTGAAAAATATTTGTATACGAAATATTTTTTAACTTGTGTATACAGAAGGCGAAAGTACTGATGGAAATTTCTCATACTTACAATACTTACTCTCATCAATCGCAGTCAGTTTTCTGCAGACGTTTGTTCCTGGCGTACAGAACTATGAAGTTGCGAGTTCGATTCTTACCGGTATCCAATTCTTTTAGTGATGACCACCGCCTTTATTATATTTATCATAAATAGGTCTTTGTTTGTTAGTTCTTTAGCATAGCAACTAGGTAGTTCTTCCACAAAAAAGCAAAACACGTTAATAATTAAATCTTCCACAAAAAAACAAAAGGCGTTAACAGGTGCATCTCAAACAAAATGTTCAATAACTTGAAAAATCGAATAACCTAAGCTGGGAATCGAACCCACGACCCTTCGCTTTTAAACTACTCTGACTTCTGAACACGTTTAATTCTAACATAAGTATGAAACCTACGTGATGTTCTTTGGGAAAACCCAATCAAATATCGAAAACTATTCTCACGATACTAAAGAACACAGATACAATCAAAATATGAACAAAACATCCTTACAGATTATGCACACTCACAGATTAAAAAAATCTCACCCCTAATGTTTTGGATAGGTGTGAGTTTTGTTTAATCATGATCTATAGTTTTGAAATAGGTACATAACATTTTATCTTATATGTTAAAAAAGAAACTTATCAGTTTATATTATAACTTTTTAGTAGTGTGGGTTTCTAGGTAACAACAAAAGGCCTTAGGAGGCTTAAGATTACCTAATTTCTTAGCTCTATCATATCAGACAGAGGCTCAATGAGATGTTCAAATTTTATTTTCAGAATTTCAGCATGATTTAAGATTGAAATGTGCTAATTTTTCAGTTATCCTGCTAGGGAATCGAACCCAGGTACTTCAAATACCTAAAGAGAGTCAAACTCTGGAACTAGTTAACCAAAAATAATTAAATATAATAATATAAAATAAATATTCCACTGTGCAAAACTGCTACTTACAGCTTTCTAAAGAGTTTCCTGAAAAGTACTGAAACGAGCTGATAGTCTGATAGAAGTACTTAAACCATTACAATGTATAAATCTATTAACATAAAGACTTCAACAGACTTCCGTCCAGGTCGTAAAACCATCTAAGTTACATTCAAGTGAAATAGATCAAGTTTAACTGACCACATTAAGTTAACTGCTTCTTTCTGGATAATGTTTATCTTGTTGTAAAAGACATCTAACTTGGATGGATAGTGCTCAGGCTCCATATAAGTTTCATAACTTAAACTTTAGAGAACAGTTTCAAAGTTTTGATCGATAGATTTAGGTAGGCAACTTTAAATTTAGTTTAGAGAAAATGTGAAATAATTTAAAGTAGGTACTACCCATTTTGTACGGGTTACAAGAAAACTTTTATTTAACTATTGTGAATGCTTCAGTAGTTATCATAAGTAATAATCACCATAATAATCTAACAAGAGACGTTCTTAATTAACAACCATTTGTTTGTTTGTTTGGATCGATCATTCTTCAGGTTTTAGCAAAATAAAAACGCACATTCATACAAAAAAGTATATTTTAAAATAAAAACATATTGAAAAACAGAGATAATTGGCAGTTGAACTCAAATAATCATAATTAAAATCAATAATTACAAAATTCATAATTAAGTCACTTGGTATGACTAAAATAATATGGAGGCTACATAAAAGCTAAAACTAATAAATGTTTAAACTAAATTAGCTAAAATATACAGGCCGTTGCATGTAATTTACTTTATGTAGATCACACATAATTATTATTTCCNTTAGCAAAATAAAAACGCACATTCATACAAAAAAGTATATTTTAAAATAAAAACATATTGAAAAACAGAGATAATTGGCAGTTGAACTCAAATAATCATAATTAAAATCAATAATTACAAAATTCATAATTAAGTCACTTGGTATGACTAAAATAATATGGAGGCTACATAAAAGCTAAAACTAATAAATGTTTAAACTAAATTAGCTAAAATATACAGGCCGTTGCATGTAATTTACTTTATGTAGATCACACATGATTATTATTTACTAAAACATAATACATTATGATAATAATATGATAATGATAATAAAATATTTTAAATTGCTGAATATTCTTAGCAATTTTCAAGCAAAATATTAATTAAGAAAGACGTGGTAGTGAAATGTTCTTATAAATCTAAGTAATATTTTATTTTACGATATTATTGCTTAGTGTTTCAATATTAATTCACGATAATACTTGATTTTATTAAGCAGCAAACTGTTTTATTTCTATAAAAAACACTTTTTCCATAAATTATAATACCTAGTTACTTTAAAATTTATCATTTTATAAAAAACTACAAAACTTCATTATTAATGAGACGGATACGTTTAAGTGTTTTTTATACAAACAAATTGTATTTTTATTGAGAAGCAATTTAGAAAATGGTTTCTACGAGGTACAAAATCTTATGAGCGAAAAGCATACCAATTGTAATTTATGTACAAAACTCTTAAATGCAATTTTTCCATCTTTATTTGCTTATTTTAACTTTGTGCTAACGAATATAAATTGGATAAAACAACAACTAAAAATATGAGATACAATCACATGAAAGGCATACGATATTTCAATGTTTTACTAAACTCGTTTAGCGAAATGTTGTTTTTAGTTAAAAACTAATTCACTCAAATTACATTTGTTAGCGCAAAGCAGCAAAACTAATCAACAAATAAGAGTTTCCAAGAGATCATTAGGAAAACTTCTTTTTATGAATTATAATTTTCTTAAATAAATACAATATCACATTTGAACACATTCTTCCGTATAATTTGTAATTCTTAAAATAAATCGCTACGTATGGATAAAAAAAATTACGGCAATAAAAAAATTGTTCCCTTTTTTATTTGTTCCCTCTTTCTCAAAACAAAACTGTCTAATTGTTGACATTCAATTATTAAGGCTGATTTTATTTTAGCGCTTTTGGGTTGTACCTATCTGTTTTAGCGAATCGAGTTCAAAGGTAGTTCAACGCCCAGCCTGTGTTTCACAATCTTACTTTAACACTGTAACAAACGTAAAAAATCTGTCGAACTCTTATCAATATCACCGGTTATCGTTAAAGTTACGGTTAAAGTTAGGCTGCAACTCAGCCTAGGCGTAACTATAAAACCAACCTCAAATTATTTTATTTTATATTTTTGACTACTTTAAGTATTAATAAAAAATCCAAGAACGAATGTTTTCAATCCAACCAACAATTGATTGCATGTGACAAAATGAAAGCCTCAAACTTAATTTTACAGCTAGCATCATACTAAACGAGTATTACATACTATTTACATAACTATAATATTTCCCTATAATAGCCCTTCCTTTTCAATCTTCCGTACCAAATTAAAATATTTAGAGAAACATGGCCCATGAATTCCCGTTTCCAATTTGATTAATTAATCATCTTTAATCTGGAAACGGTAGAGTCATTAATCTCGCTTAGTCAAATTATTTACAATAATCAACCGTATTACTAAAATATACACTCTGATAAAATCTCCACTTCCACCAACTTGGCACAATCCTTCACAAAATGGTCTACGCATAAATACATTAAAATATTTCTAAAATAAACATTTTCATTACAAAAATAATAAAATGAGATCAATCGATGATCATTTTTAGGTTTGCTCTCTTTGGAACAATTTGTCGGAAAATGTACTTTATTCCTTTTTAAAATAAAATCTATTTTACCGTACGCTATATAAAACTGGTCCATTCTTCGAATACTCACAATTAAGATTTTATCAAATATTTATATAATTATGCAGGTATATAATATGATTTATATCTATTGATTATATTTCAACATCAAAAGCGGAATGTAAATTGACACACGATTAATATAATAATTATGTTTTCCACTATCAATAATAATGCTGTATTTTCATGTTATCGTAATTTCTGTTGAAAGAAATCCTTGTGTTCAAAAAACGTTATGGGCGGGATGATACGGGTCTTGTTATGTAGAAAAAATAAACGAATAAACATTGGATGAACTAAGAGTAGAGCTTTTTTTATTTCATAAATAACTCCACTTAATTAAGTAGAAACAACTTCTTAATTAATCTCTGTCATCAGAAAAGTCTCTCGAAACAGTTTAGTTAACGATTTGCGTTGTTACAATTTATCGTTTTAAATACATAAAATAATGTCATACATGTTATACAAATGTTTTAGTATAAACAGGACTTATTCAATACACGTACAAAATGTTTTTACAAAATGACATCATAAATTATTCATTATATTTTTTAATGTGTGCGCGTATCAAGACGTATTTACAATAACACAACTTCATACAAAATTGTGTATGAGGACGCCTAACGATGTGTGTTATTTTAACACAACCATTAATCAGAAAAATGGCACATACTGATCAATAATGGTAGTTTTATAACCCATCATATTTTTTAGAAATAAAAAGTTATTTTAATTCTAGGCAATATCGTAGATTAATATTGGCCAATGTCTTTTCATAAAGTATTGATACAACATTCACACACTGACAATGAGACGATATTAAAAAGTGACACATGAAATCTCGAAATTGAAAAAATATTTCATGAATAAAGACGAGTTCTTAGTTTGTGAATTTTTGAGTTGTGACATTCTCATTGCCGATGTGTGAAATGTAACTGGAATAAAACACTCAAAACTAAATAACAGAATATTATGTACTTCCTAATAATAATACTACATATTATTAAATATTTAAGAAATTACTAATGACGGCAAAATATGAAAGGTTATAAAACACCAGCAGACCAGTACGTAGTAAAAAGTTATAAAAAAGCGTGACGTATAAAATAGCCTTTGGGCTATTCTCCGCACGCGTAATATCCCATCGCCCAATAATATACCGCTCTATTAGGCTGTGGTCTTCTCTAAATGCTGTAGGCCGCGATTCCCGGGACAAACTTGACCTTCACTGGTTGAAAATCATAAAAACTTATAAAACTCTTTTATTTTTGCGAATAGGCTTTTAAAAATCACTTTTACACGTCCCAGTATTAACCCTACCACTGCTTCGGGACAATAAATGGGCCAGTGCTGAGAAGAAGCAGCGCAAGAAACTCAGTCACTATTGGGTTGGGTTTTTATTGGCGGTCAAGCTGTAGATCCTGGCTCCACAGAAGGTGCAGCGGTGGGAACGAGAGGTGGGAATAGTCCCGTACAGCGTCACGCCATAGGCCGCGTCACAATGCTATATAAATTTTATGGTTTCTTTCTGACCTAGACGTATAGATGTCGTTGACGTTGATATCGTGCGCCACGTACAGCGTTTAATAGGAGACCGTAGCCTTACTAAGTTTGTTCACCGCTTGTTTGCTAGCAGCTTCCAGCCTAGCATGAAGAGCACAGCAGTACAGATCGAGCCTGACAGCTTGTCAGGGATGATGGACGAGAAGATTGAACTTTCGGATGACCGGTCGGATTCGTCGGGTGGTTCGGATACGGCGTCGGTCTGTAAAAAAGAGAAAAATAAATATTAATTGTGTTAAAGTATCTGTAGATGTGAATCACCCTCAAAAACGAGTCTTTTGAAAATACATTTGAAAATAAATTCCTATTTACAATAACTATGTATAATAATAATGCCGTATTATAATATGTATATTAAAAATAAGGAAACTAAAAAAGATTCTTTTCAAATTTATTCACCCTACAAAAGACACATTTTTACAGATGTATTTTACTTTTTATTTAATATTTTTTTAATATTTTACCCTTTTTTTAAATCAAAACGTGGATTCTAATGTTGCTTCTTCTCTACAAAATACCATTCCATGCTTACTACAAACATGACCTGACAAAGCTCACACCAATATAACGTAATGAGTCTCAAACTGCCATAGACACAAGAAGCCCAATAAAAGACTGATGCAATATTAGAGTGCATTCTATTGCACCTATATTTGGAAACGGTAACACTTTACGGCATAGACTATGCAAATAGAGCAGAGTTATGTCTAAAAGTAGGGTTGTCACTTCTGTGAAAACGTATGGTACTTACTCCATTATGTTAAAAACTAAGCCAAAAAAGTTCAAAAACTAAATTCCATTTGCTGAAAAAAAGCCTTTAATAAACACAGATTATAGTATGGGGTTAAAATGTTACTTTGATAAACTTATCAACTCAATGATGTTTTTTTTATTAATAGAAATAATATTTTTATTATGCACTTCCTACGCTGCATTGACCAGACTGATTGAGTGGTTTATTTTATTTAAAAAAAAATTGAAACTACATTACTTATGAAAAAACACGTCATGTTTTGGCATTCCGACACATGGTCATGATGATCAAACATTTATTTTATTTTATTTTATTGTTAGGAAAACAAACATCATTCTATAACACATATACCTAGAGTTACCAATTAAACTTCACATTTGCCAAAATAGTTTTCACAAATAGTTTATACATAGGTGTCGTTTTTAAAAATTGAGTAAACAGAAACAGAAAATAAGTTTTTTAGATTTTATATTGAATACAGTACTATGACTTGGCAATTAATTTAAACTCGAAATATCGCATCGTTGTTAAAACAGTAAATAGTTAGGTAATTACTGTTTTAACAACGACCTAAATGTGTTTGGTTTTAGGCTGAAATTATTTTACTAGAATGAAAACGGTGTGTCATTAGGATTTTAGTGAGAATCTGATAGCCCTACCTAAAACTAAACTAAGCTAAAGCCCAATAAACTTAGCACACCCATAAAGGCTGTAAACAGCGAGCGTTATAAGAAATATTAGAGTCAGTACTTGGAAGCACTTTTTATAGATATTAATAAAACAATGCCGCCGTAAACTTTATAGGAATCGTATAGAGTTTACAACGGACGACGCGGTGGCGATACGACGCTCTTTCTTTATTGTGTCGGATGATGTTTACTTGGTTCTTGCTAAAGATTACGTAAATTGGTCTTTGAAATTCTTTAATTGAATACATTTTAAAAATTTTATTAGGTATACAGGGTGGCCAGGGAATGCTAAAATTTAGATTCCTTACATCAAAGTGTATCTAAATCACCCCCCCCCCCCATATATGTAATTTAATAAAAATATTATTTACTTTTCTTGAGAAAATGGTAATATCATTTTTGTTTCAGATCCAAGTTCAAATCTTCATCTTCTTTGTCGTCGTTGGTAAGTTTTATTTAACGTTTGTTTTATAAAATTACGACTTTTTTTGTATTTTTGGACTTTGATACATTCTTTTCAGCCAAAAAAAGCCTTTTGCATTAGGTAACCTAATTGTATTTTTTTAAATAACAATTGTATCATAAAAACTTTTCTAAATACTTACAATGTCCTAGCGCTACAGCCTAATAACTTATTTTTTGGTATTAGACTAGGTTACAATCAAATTAAAAAAGTGACGCTACTAGATGAAAACGCAACTTACACGCTTATGTCCTTAATTCCAAACACCCTGTATAAAAGCACCATAGAAGCAATTCAAGTAAGTGATACACTCGACTGTTTTATTGTAAGTATAATTTGAATGGCATTTTTAGTGCGGGGTGGGGATGCGTGTTACGGCCACATTAAACTCTTCGATTCCTAGTCAATATTATTTAAAGCCATCGTAAAGTTTAGTGGACATTGTAACAGTTGGCTGTAAATACTTAGTCCTGATTTTAATTTAGATATTGTTTATTGTGTTAGCAAATTTTATGCGATTTAGTACTAATATTTGAACCTTGATTAGTTTGTTTTCAATGCTTTGTGAGTATATTTTTTAAATATCTTATTATCACATCGACACCGACTATCTACAAAGTTTTTAAGCTTATAGTGGCGTGCGTTGTATTCCATTATTGTTGGATATGTCACCGTAAAATTGAGAATTCCGTCAGATTATAATCTGACGTAGTTAAATTACAATCTAACCTAACCTAACCCACAGTTAGTTTACAATCTAACGCGTTATATTATAAACTGACAGAGTTCACAATTTCACGTTGACATAATATTATAATAATTAGTACCAAGTACCAACTTTTTCGAAAAACTTTTTATTCCACCACAAAATAATTACAAATAATATTATTAAAACGCCATATGTGATCCTAATAAGAAGATTACTAACCACCAACAATACGCACCCCACGTAAACAAAATTTAAAAAAGGGATCTTTTACCAACGCTGGTTTAAATCCGTATAATTTTATTATACCTACCTGCCTAATTTATCTGCCGAATTGAATACAACCACCGGCAAATTACTTTCATTATACTACAAAAAAAAAGAGATGGCATAATAGAAAATCACAGTAGAGAGAACGAGACGGAACATTCACCTGATAATCTCACAACAAAGCATCAATCGCTACTTACATTTGCATACATTTTGGGAGTAAATAAAAAATTAGAATACAGACGAATTTTGTCTTTAGGCAAGCAATAAGGGATCTTGAATTTAATATAAATAAGATGCAAATTGAATTGGAGAGGAGTCGTAAGGGCTCCGTTACACGTTATCGTGTGGAATCTTTAGTAAATCAGTCGATTTTTTGGGAGATTTTTTATTTATTTTAACTGTAAAAAAAAAATATACTTAAATAATTTAAAATTATTAAATCTGAACCGTTTGACGATGGCTAAAAATGATAAATCAACAATATTGCTCAATAAAAAATGTTAGTAACCAATTAATATTTATTTGATATTTTTTTAGATTGTCACTCTCTTATTCATTGATTTATTAAAGAATCTTATTTATAAAATTCAGTTATTATTCTTGTATTATTATTTATTTTTGAGACATTAGGAACATCGTTCAATATTTCCTTCACAATGAAACCCAATTCAACTCTATGATATTGTAGAGATCTATCAACAATATTTTTAATGTCCCTGTTCAACAAATAAAGCCTCCAATACACGAAAAAACATAATTTGCAACGCAAACAGAAGGTAAAAGAGAATCTAATGTATTTGTGGAACTATTTGATGGATATTTGTATTATTTGTTGTACAAACACAAACATTGGAAGGTGTATCAAAGGGTATAATATTGTTTTTGCTTTGGTATCTCTATTTGTAAATATTGGGGAATGTAGTTCAAATCGATGATTTGCTTTGATGTGATTTTTTCATCAGTCTATAGTATTCAATTCTGCAGGATTTATTGTTATAGATACTTAAATACAAATTTAATAGTGTGTCTTTACTTTTCAAATTAATTCTCCTTATGGATCCTAAACGATGTTTATTTGAATAGTATTCCAAACAATAAATTATTTTGTTTTATTTTAAAGTAAAATAGATACCACATTTTTTTTATNGATAATTCAGATCGAACTTTACTTGGTAAGTTTGTTTGATCATCTAATTTAAGAGTAAATTGAAATGCTACAAATAGGGTCTAGGGCCTTATACAAAAAGTTTAGCGCGCATTGAATACTTGTCTAAATTGACATAAAAAATGCATGGAAATGTAATTTTAAACCAATGTTCAACGCGAGTTTAACTTTCTTTTAATAAGATCAACAATAGTGCCACTAGTTAATAAGAACCCACAAAAATATTAAATTGTTATCAATAAATAATACTTTACTGTTTTCATTTAGGTANTTTTTTATAAAAATATTTTTACTTGGCGGGAACTTTATTCGATAGATGCCATTTGTAAACTGATAACAAAAAACAAAAGACTAGTTTGACTATAAAAAAGATAAGTTCCTTCTTCTATTGCATACTTCCACTTCATACAAATTCCACAGAACTTTTGAACCTCATTCCATCAACCAGTAAATAAACATCGCCTTCATTTCTCAAATACGAAAACAATTTGCATCAAATCTATTCCACGACGCGTAATAATAAAGTGCTTACAAAAAATCCTTTTGAAGCGGAACAATGGACTCCGACCAATCCATTCAAAGGGATGAATTTCCACTCGATACCTATCCTGCTACTTGCAAAAGTACCTCTTCTTTACCAACGCAATTTCTATCTTAAGATTTTTACATAGAGTCGATTTTACAAAAGTTGTGGGAGAATTAGTGGGTTATTTACAGTGTCGCGTCTAAGAAAAGAGGTTGGAAGAAGCGCGAAATGAGTTTTTATTTGATTTTCCTTTTTTCTTTTTTTAAAGGGAGTGTGTCATTGATGTTCGGTTATTATGATGTTCGGATTTTGAAAATTAATTTTAGGAGACACATTGAGTGAACCATGAATTTTATATTAATTTAAGAGTAAATTGAAATCTACAAATAAATAAACTCTAGGGCCTTATTACAAAAAGTTTAACACGCATTGAATACTTGTCTAAATTGACATTAAAAATAGTATGGAAATGAAGTTTTAAACCAGTGTTCAACGCGCGTTAAACTTTATTGTGATAAGGCCAACAATAGTAATAAGTAAGTATTAAATTGTTATCAATATTTAACTTTACTGTTTTCATTTACAGCACACAATATTGAGTTTTCAAACTTGGAAATAAAAATCAACATTGTCAACGTATATCAAACCGTTTCCATTTAAACTGGAACGTATAAAAGTTTCATATCTCGCATAATACGGTCGTTCGGCGAACTATCGATATGAATATATTGATGAAAGGTACAACATTACGACGTTTTCAAGATGCCAATCGCTCACTTGATGGGAACAATTGAATTGTACAATGTATGAAGTTGCAGTTTGGTTACATACTAGCTGCTGCCCGTGGCTTTGTATGTATTTTTTTAGGGTTAGAAAAAGATAGTGATGAGTGGCTAAATTGTGTGATTTTATTTTGAGTTTTTGTTTAATAGGAAAATGTCTTATTGGCAGTGGTACATTAAGTATTTATTTTTATATCTATCCTTCACTTTAACAAAATAGAAAAGCTCTCATTCTACTCCTTAGTCATTATATTTAAAACAGTTTTACATCTAAACGCGCCTTTCAAAGCAACTCGAAACACGTCTAACGAAACTATAACCATCAAATTGAAACACTCGAGCCTAATGCAATACTAAAACAAAACGGAAAAGTCCCGAATATAGCTCGCACTATATTCAAGCTCACTTCTGAGTCAGGCCGCAACACTTCAACTCAATCACATGCTTAATATCTGCACTAAAATACTTGTCAGCGAAACATCACAGCAATCTTGTAAGAGCATCGTTAAAATCGCAACCGACGAATAATTTCAAAATCGCTCGATACCGCTGACGTTTACGAGCGTGTGGATATAAATTAAATCGATCATAAAAATATCGAGCGGTATCGGTCGTGGCGCGTCACTATAAAAAGTGTGACATAAACGCGTCAAATAAAAAACATTGATCGGATTGCACATGGCAACATTAATAATGTTTAAGCTTGCCATTAATCATAAATCAAATTAAGTGTTATGGGTCATATTGGGTTATTTCTTTCCTAAAATGTATTACAGTTTACGGATTTGTGGGGGGAGTAGAATACTTTTGTTATGTGTTTCAGCTATATTAATTCAATAAGTTAAAGTAAAGACTGTTTTTCAATTACTCGAACTCTTATATTAAACTAAGAACTGGTCATGTGTTATAACATTTTTAATTGGTTAACAAATCACACTAAATTGTAGACTTACAAGAGGTTTATTTGTCAATTTTCTCTTTTTTTTCAAATTCTATGAAATGACCAATATTCAAAGGATAATTAGCAAAACAATAATATTTTGAAAAGATACATTTTAATTTTTTTATAGAAAATGATATGGAGCACGTCAAAATTTATTCGCAACATCCACATTACTAATTTGCCAAATCCTTCTACATACCTTTACCAAATGCATTTTATCCTCTTTTAAAGTAATGCTTAATCTGCTCCATTAAAAACCTCGTTAATAAAAGAAAGGCCCATAAAAGGTCAATTAGCACTAAACACTCATAACTTTCGATCGTTGTCACCCAAATCCGACACGGTTGTAAAACGTCGAACGCACGTAAAACTGTCGTTACATGCGCACGCGTCTCTCGTAAAATCTGAATTTGACCTCCGAACTTGGGATTTTAAGGCTAGGTACAACTAAAAATACAATCGCTAAGAGACCCCGCAGATATACGTGTCTCGTAATCGCCTTTACAATTCATCATTATTGCAATGGACGAAAGTCGAACCTTAACTTTGAACTCCTCCTATGTTCTTCTGATTAATTTCGTTGCGGGTCCAATGACAGTTTAACTTTCCCTCGGGACAAACTTGACCTTCACTGGTTGGGTTTTTATTGGCGGTCAAGCTGTAGATCCTGGCTACACAGGAGTTGCACTTCAGCCACAGGACGTTTACTGCTGAACATAAGGCTCCCGATGCCTTTAGAGTTTTAGGCATAGACATAGTCGGCTGATAGTTTGGTCTAGCTTCCAATTGTTGGAAGAATCGGCCAATACCAAATCGGTCCGCTGGCCGATGCTGTGTAGGTTTGTTGTCGACACGACAAGAAGAAGATAAGTATGTAGTTTGAGGGTTGTCTAAGAGACGCATCAGGCCTCCTCAACCCTCAGGTTAGCGTGAGGAGTACGAGTATAAGCCGAGCGTTTCGTTTACCTCTGGTAGCTACAATGGCGGCGTAGCATGGGTTGGCACCCGGGGCGATTCCCCCCCCTCGTCATAAGTCCTAAGGCACCTCCCAGGATTTTGGGGTTACCTTATTATCATACAAATATTTGAATACGAGTAATAGTTAGCCTTTACTGTTTTTTAGTTTGGTTCAGAATACATTTTCATTGTTCTTAATGTACTACTTTACTTTTACTGCATTATTCAAAGGTTTATGGTGATTTATAACATAACACCAACTCTCAATCTTTTATACAACAGATTACAACACACTAAAGTTAAAATAACCAAAACATTGTTTAATATTAACGTTCATTTTTATTGAGTCTTAACACCCTAATGACTTTTGAATCGGTAACAAGGCTTTAATTTTCGCTTCGGCGTGTTAATTTTAACTGGTTTTTTAGTGCGACGATTTGAAACGGTTGTATTTTGAAGGCATTATCAAGTGATTATGGGAAGGCATCTCGATTTTATTGGTTCAAAATAAACGGTGTTAATGAGTGTTTTGTGTTAAAGTTAATATCTGTCATTTCTGGTCCTCTTTAAGTTTAGATGTATCTGTAAGCTATAGTAAAATGTACGCACTGGTATACAGTTCCACACTACGAGTAGGCTAACCTACTCGTAAAACTCCTATGAATTTAAAATTATAATTTACATATGTTTTAGGAGTCGAAGTGTCTTTAGATAACTAGCTAAACTAACTAAACTCAGAGATGACCCCTTAAAAAATTAGTTATAATTATCTAGACACGCGGCAGCGAGTCAAGCCAAGTTCAAGCAATATTTATTTTCTGTAAGTGAGCCTTAAAAGACCACTTTTACATGTCATATATTTGTTTGTATAATAATTTTGTTTTGCACTAATCCTCCGGAACAACGTTCTTAGGCCAGTGCTGAGAAGAATGCGCAAGATACTTATTCACAGTTGTATGAACCTTTCCTAAGGTTTTAACCGTAGATATCTCATTTTCTTTACAAAATACAATATCCCTAACTTTATTACATCGCGCCATTACATTTCTTTTTGTCTACAAAACAGATAATTTCTAATCTTTTCATTTCGGCAATAAAAACAGCAACGGTGAAGTATTTTATACGTTTTTTATTTCGGCTTTTTAAATTTCGAATCTAAAAACAAAATGGCGGTGCTCAGCGCCATCTTTGGGGCAATAATAAAAATTACGTTTTCGTTATAAATAAGGGGTTTCAAGAGTTTAATTTTTACAGCAAATCTTTTATTCCGTTCTTTTATTTTATGTTAGAAACGATAAAGCTGATACGGCGAATAAAACAAACATAAAGTACGTACGAAGGTATAAAAATAATAAATACGTAGTAAGGGATGCAGAGCTACGGGTGTTATAAGGGCTTGTAAAATATAAAAGGCTTTCTTATGTTATTGAATTATCCAAGAAATCTAATGTAAAATTGATTTTGTTCTACGCCCAATTGATTTTGGTTATTCTATTATTTTTTTTACCCACAATGAGGAAGCTCTTGGCCTGTATCTCACCAGATGGTATTTTTTTAGTATGTTTTTTTTTTTATTTTAGTCCCTTCAGGCGCACTCTGCTTATTCTTCACTCTACCTACACTAATATAAAAAAGAGGAAAGATTTAATGATTTTTTTAATTGAATAAGCTACGAAACTACGATTGAAACGATTTGAAATATTATTTCACCATTAGAATCCTAAAATAGCCCTGATGAACATCATCGTCATCATGATTTTAGCCACAGGACGTCCACTGCTGAACATAGGCCTCCCCTAATGATTTCCACATCGCCCGGTTGGTAGCGGCCTGCATCCAGCGCCTTCCTGCTACCTTTATGAGGTCGTGGGTCACTGATGGACATAGGTGATTGTTTTTTACAGTACGAAATCCGCCAGCTAGATAAGGAATAAAAAACATTATGACCAGGAACATTTTTTTCTACCAGTAAAACTCATATCTTTCCACTCAATAATTTTCTTCTCCCGCACGTGGCTTCTCAAAATCCATCGTTCAATTTTTACAACTGATATGAAATTCACATTCGCCTTTGTAATAAAAAGTAAAAGAGCTCAAACTTGATATCGGTTTTATTGTTGAGATTACAATAATGTCCGACGGTGTGGGGTTGGATGTATTTAGCCGTTGAGTTTTTTATTGAAAATGGCATTGTAAGATATACAGGGTGTTCAATTAGTGCATAAGTACAAATCGAAGTTTAACATAATAAATAAAATGCTTAATAAAAGAAGGGACGAGCCTACCTTCTTAGCGTTAGAATTTATTATTGTTTTCAGGATATTTTAATGTAAAAGACGTTCAATACAGGGGTTGTAATAGGAAGGAATGACTTTTGGCCAGCGGGCCGGGGGCGTGGGGGCGCCCTCGCCTGCATTGCACAGGCCACCACCACCGTCGGACGGGAACAGCTGTGTGCTCCTAGCTGCTACCGTCGCTCCCTGTCCTGGGGGGCTTGTAGGGCCCGCCGTGTAGGCGGGCAATCGCCGGGAGGGACTGTGGTAGAGAAGGCTTTGTCCGGAATCCCACAGTTCCTTCCCACTTAAGGCGAATGACGGAGCACCGGGGTCTTTTTAGTGGGTATGCCTTTGTCCTTCTGACTTGGTGAGCCCCACATAACCTACCCTGTCCCCGCAGGATAGGTATGCAATTCAATGCATTTTTTCCCAGAAAAAAAAAGGAAGGAATGACTTTGCTACAGTATTTCATACTCTCAGTCTGAACATTGGCTTGGACTTTCTATTGAGAAAGAAACCATTAATTTTGTAGGTACCTGCAATACTAACTTAAGACAAAAATAGTCTGTATTACAGATTTAATCATCTTAGTACCTTTACTTTATCATTACTTTCCTATGTAATTAATTATAAGTTAAAAGTTAAGTAAGAAGGTTTTTCTGTAAGATTCCCAGTATATTGGACATTATTATTATTACTATGGTCACAATATAATGGAAAAACTTAGTAGGTAGATATTACACACACATTTTATAAAGTCGATTTTCACGAACGTAATAATAAAGTACCTATAATATTGTGATTTAAGACCAGTCACAATGTGTATCGGATTCAAGCCATCAACTTAGCGTATATAAACTTCACACATCAATATACTCTGTACCATTGGTTCCCAAACTTATTTGAGACGCGCCCCCTTTCGACCATACAAAAAATTCTGCGCCCCCCTCCTCCAGTCAAGATTATTTATTGGTCGTATTGAGCAGTCTGGAATGCTTTCTCTCAGCGGTCGCAGGTTTTTAATACTTAAGTACACAGACTAATGGCCCACGCCCCCACTTTGGGAACCAATGTTCTATACTCATGTGTGTTGACATAAAAAGCTGCACATGCGATTTATTGTTAATAACGATACGCCTAGCACATTTGTTATGAAAACATTTTACTCAGTTGGCGGCTTTAAACATTTTACAAGCGAATAAATGGGTCTCCCATAAAGACTCAGCTTAATATCAATGTACAGTCGCTGGCAAATCTGAATATGCCTTTTTTGCAAAAAAGAACACGTAGAACAACTTAAGAATGCTGCAGTGCTAAGTTTGAAGTTCTATCAATGTATGGCGTACAGTGTGGTTAAGAAAATCATTTCTAAAAATTTTACTAAATATTAGTAGTTATTTAAATACACTAGTCAGATGATATCTACCGATTTTAAATTATATTAGAATTTTAAATAAAATTTAAACCATTTTAGTTTCACACGTCATGTTTCTATTATAAATACCTAACAATGCAATTTACAAATTATTAAAAAATTACACTTCTAATATTGTGTGGCATACATTTAGTATGGCTATAACTGGAAACATCCAGTTAATTCTGTAACCTAATTAAAAAGAGTCCGTGAAGCAGTTTCACGATCAGTAACCAATTTTTCGATATCTTGTATAGTTTACAATTAATCAAGTGAGATCTCTTATCCTTTCTACCCTGTATTATAAACCTTTTTCGTCTGACTGTACACCGAAGTGCGGCATTTGCTTTGAAGATTACACGCATCCACAAAGAATACTGCCGTTAANGGTTATTTTTTTCCTAAAATGTATTACAGTTTACGGATTTGTGGGGGGAGTTGAATACTTTTGTTATGTGTTTCAGCAATATTAATTCATATAAGTTCAAGTACAGTCTGTTTTTCTATATTTTGAACGGCTGCCGATTCGATTTTTCAAATATTATATTAACCTAACAACTGGTTAAAATTTTCAATCGGTTAACAAATAACACTAATTGTAGACAACAAGAGGTTTATTTTACAATTTTCTCATATTTTTGTCAAATTCTATGAAATTAGCAATATTCAAAGCATAATTAGCACAACAACAGTATTTTGAAAAGATACATTGTCAAAGAGAGTTTACATTTTTAAGAGAGAAAAATGTAGAGCACGTCAGAATTCATACGCAACATCCACATCACTAATTTACCAAATCCTTCCATATTACCTTTTACCAAATGCATTTATCCTCTTTTAAAGTAATGCTTAATCTTCTCCATTAAAAACCTCGTTAATAAAAGAAAGGCCCATAAAAGGTCAATTAGCACTAAACACTCATAACTTTCGATCGTTGTCACCCAAATCCGACACGGTTGTAAAACGTTGGACGCGCGTAAAACTGTCGTTACATGCGCACGCGTCTCTCATAAAATCAGAATTTGACCTCTGAACTTGGGATTTTGGGTTTTTTTCCAGGTTCTTCTCTTCGTTCGTTCGTTTCAGCCGAAAGACGTCCACTGCTGGACAAAGGCCTCCCCCAAGGATTTCCACAAAGACCGGTCCTGCGCCGCTTGCATCCAGGTACTTCCCGCGACCTTCACCAGATCGTCGGTCCACCTAGTGGGAGGCCTGCCCACGCTACTTCTCTTAGGTACTAATAAATTATTTAGTCACCACGTTTTACATTTTCCCCGATTTTTAATTGTGTTAGAGTTGGACCCACCGAGGCGCTATTTGATACCTTCCAGGTAGATCCAGATACGAAGGACTGAGAGCGCTGAGGGAGGAAAGAGAGGATCTCCCTCAGCAGTAGCCTTTACAGTTTATTTCGCATTTTCAGGCCGCCCAGTTCAGGTGTTATACAATAGGGATTTTGGGGTTAGGTATACAGGATGGAATTTTGTAATGCCACCTGGAGGGAAAGTACTCTTAATACTGTAGATAGAAAATTTTACTCAAAGGAAACATTCCTTAATTTAGGAAAAGAAATAGAACGATCATAGGTTGCTAAAAATTTGCTTGCCACACCCGGGATTCAAACCAACTAAAATCTGTTAAAAATTACACCCTGTATTTTTTTGCATCGATCTTTAGGGCTTTTTTTTGTTTAAATTTTAACAGTCATTGTTCTCAATGTAAAAAAATATCATAATCCTAGTCACTTACTTTTACTGCATTATTCAAAGGTTTATGGTGATTTATAATATAACACCAACGCTCAATCTTTTACACCAAAGATGACTACACACTAAAGTTAAATAACCAAAATATTGTTTAATATTAACGTACATTTTTATTGAGCCTTAACACCCTAATGACTTTTGAATCGGTAACAAGGCTTTAATTTTCGCTTCGTCGTGTTAATTTTAACTGGTTTTTTAGTGCGACGATTCGAAACGGTTGTATTTTGAAGGTATTATCAAGTGATTATGGGAAGGCATCTCGATTTTATTGGTTCAAAATAAACGGTGTTAATGAGTGTTTTGTGTTAAATTTAAATGTCTGTCAAATGGTTCTACAGCTGGAATAGATGTAAACGTAACGTAACCAGTGTGTTACAGCACAGATTAGTAATAAGTTCAGTTCCATACCACAAATAGGCTAATGCCCGTTTTCACCATCAATCACGTACCTAACAGGAATTTGTTTAAAAATAGGGATTGATGGTGAAAACGGGCATACGACCACCATCCAATTTACTTATATTTTAGGAGCTGTCAAAACTTCTCTCAATGTAAATTAAACTCTCTCGAAATTAAATCTAGATTATAATAAAATAAAATTCAGTTTATTTATTGTCTGTAAGTTGGCTTTAAAGAGCATTTTTACATGTACCTATATTATTTGTTTTGCGTTAATCCACTGGATCAACGTTCAATGAAGACCAGTGCAATGAAGAAGCAGGGCAAGAAACTCAGTCACTAAAATTTTAACCGTATATCTCATTTTCTTAAAAAATACAATATCTGTAACTTTTTTACATCGTGCCATTACGTTTCCTTTTGTCTACAAAACAGATAATTTCTAATCTTTTCATTTCGGCAATAAAAACAGCAACGGTGAAGTATTTTATACGTTTTTTATTTCGGCTTTTTAAATTTCGAATCTAAAAACAAAATGGCGTTGCTCTGCGCCATCTTTGGGGCAATAATAAAAATTACGTTTTCGTTATAAATAAGGGGTTTCAAGAGTTTAATTTTTACAGCAAATCTTTTATTTCGTTCTTTTATTTTATGTTAGAGACAGTAAAGCTGATACGGCGAATAAAACAAACATAAAGTAGGTACGAAGGTATAAAAATAATAAATACGTAGTAAGGGATGCAGAGCTACGAGTGTTATAAGGGCTTGTAAAATATAAAAGGCTTTCTTATGTTATTCAATTATCTAAAAAATCTTATGTAAAATTTATTTTGCTCTACGCCCAGGTGATTTTGGTTATTCTCTGTAATTATTTAGTACCAAAGAATAAGAATATATTTCATGCTCGTAGGTATCTTTTATTTTTTTTTATTTAGTTGCTTTAGGTGCACTCTGATTTTTTTACACTCTACTCGTACACTAATATTAAAAAGAAAAGATTTAATGTTTTTTTTTTGGATTGAATACTACTACTACGCAGCTACGTAACTACTTGACCGATATATTATTTCACCATTAGATTCCTAAAATTATATTATACTGCTAAAATACAGCCATAGTGAACTTAAGGCTGTCTAATTTGGGCCCAAACTGGTTCTATAAAAGCATTATAGCAAGCTATACAGCTCGTATACAGCTGACATACACAGCTTGTGGAGTACATGTGAACGACTAGACATTTATATAGAACCCCGAATGCTACTTGGGACATCATCATCATCATCATTTCAGTCACATGACGTCCACTGCTGAACATAGGCCTCCCCTAATGATTTCCACATCACCCGGTTGGTAGCGGCCTGCATCCAGCGCCTTCCTGCTACCTTTATGAGGTCGTGGGTCACTGATGGACATAGGTGATTGTTTTTTACAGTACGAAATCCGCCAGCTAGATAAGGAATAAAAAACATTATGACCAGGAACATTTTTTTCTACCAGTAAAACTCATATCTTTCCACTCAATAATTTTCTCCCGCACGTTGCTTTCTTAAAATCCATCGTTCAATTTTTACAACTGATATGAAATTCACATTCGCCTTTGTAATAAAAAGTAAAAGAGCTCAAACTTGATATCGGTTTTATTGTTGAGATTACAATAATGTCCGACGGTGTGGGGTTGGGTGTATTTAGCCGTTGAGTTTTTATTGAAAATGGCATTGTAAGATATACAGGGTGTTCAGTTAGTGCATCAGAGCTAATCTAAGTCTATCCTTTTTAAATAGAGTGCTTAATAAAAAAAGGTATGAGCCTACTTCTTAGCGTTAGAATATATTTTCTCAGATCCTTGTTTTCGGGACAGTCTAATGTTAAAGCTATTTAGTCAGGCTGTCCCAAAAAGAGGAGAAGATAGATTTATAGATGACCATCTAAACAAAAAAAAATTCAGTTAAAGTATTACCATTTCATTTTTAAAATCCCCAATTTCTAGCCTATCTTTTCTTGCTGTGTGTACCAACGAGCAGGCGAATAAGAAGAAGAATTAGAACACATTTTTTACGAATCTATGTACTTTATATCACCTATAATATTGTGATTTAAGACCAGTCACAATGTGTATCGGATTCAAGCCATCAACTTAGCGAATAAACTTCACACATCAATATATGTATCATTGGTTTCCAAACTTATTTGAGACGCGCACCCTTTCGACCATACAAAAAATTCTGCGCCCCCCCTCCCCCAGTTTAGATTATTTATTGGTCGTATCGAGCAGTCTGGAATGCATTCTCTCAGCGGTCGCAGGTTTTTTATACTTAAGTACACAGACTGATGGCCCACGCCCCCACTTTGGGAACCAATGTTCTATACTCATGTGTGTTGACATAAAAAGCTGCACATGCGATTTATTGTTAATAATGATACGCGTAGCACATTTGTTATGAAAACATTTTACTCAGTTGCCGGCTTTAAACATTTTACAAGCGAATAAATGGGTCTCCCATAAAGACTCAGCTTAATATCAATGTACAGTCGCTGGCAAATCTGAATATGCCTTTTTTGCAAAAAAGAACACGTAGAACAACTTAAGAATGCCGCAGTGCTAAGTTTGATGTTCTACCGCCGTACAGTTTTTTTTTATGCTAGACAAGGCAGGTATTTGACCGCAATCGCACCAAACAATGCAAACAGTGGTAGAGAAATTAATTTTTAAAAATTTAGAACAAAATATTAGTAGTTTTTTAACGGACACTAGTCAGATGATACTTACCGATTTTAAATTAAAGGTATTTGAATTTTAAATAAAAAAACCATTTTAGTTTCACACATGTTTCTATAAATAATTATAAATAACAATGCAATTTACAACTTATTAAAAAAAATACAATTCTAATATTGTGTGGCATACATTTAGTATGGCTAAGCTGTAAACATCTTTTCGGATAGATCCAGTTAATTCTGTAACCTAATTAAAAAGAATCCGTGAAGCAATTTCACGATCAGTAACCAATTTTTCGATATCTTGTATAGTTTACAATTAATCAAGTGAGATCTCTTATCCTTTCTACCCTGTATTATAAACCTTTTTCGTCTGACTGTACACCGAAGTGCGGCATTTGCTTTGAAGATTACACGCATCCAAAGAATACTGCTGTAAACTAGATTAAGTTTTATTTATCTGAAACTTTATAGGTAGCAGGAATCTACATGATAGCTCCATCCCTTTCCCTCGCTTACAGCAAGTAAGCCGATGAGAGAGACAGATATAGTGAGTTTTTTCAGTGGGTAATTGAATTTATTAGACAGGCTTATTATCGCGACTAATGTAGAGTTATGATATCAGCTTTAACTCTATATTTTAGCTTTGAGCTAATATAACTGTCGATACTTTACACTACTTAATGCTTTATTTTATTAGAAAATTATTAAATTATACGGAACTGACTATTTTTATCGCTCTATCTTAAAACATACGAGCATCGCTTAATCAATATGCACCTCATTTTATCCAAGAATTAAATACATTTTACTCAGATAAAAGCACACAATTTTGCTTTCAATGGTGCATTGATACTCCAAGCCATAAAAATACAACAGAAGCAATGTAACGCTTGACTAGCCCTTTGACAAATGGTCTTCTAACGTCAAAAGACCAAAAATTAATCACCATAATGTCAAACGCGTATTACCGCCACATTGGAAACAAATGAGCATATCAAATTAGCTAACCAGTAACCACCTGTCGTCATGGGAATAAGCATGGTGAGATGAAACCGGTAACGACCACAGGTCATGGTGCGATGGGTTTGCAGATCTTGAGCGTAACGGGAATAAAAAACTTGAATCTTGTCCTACTGCGAAAGTTTGTGTGGATGTCTGGATGTATGGATGTTTGTTACTCTTTCACGCAAAAACTACTCAACCGATTTTGTTGAAACTTTACAGTATTATTGTTTATAACCCAAATTAACATAAAGGCTATAATTTATGCCGATCTGTGACATTAAATTTCACGCGGGTGAAGCCGCGGGCAAAAGCTAGTCCTACATAATTTAAAAAATTACACACTTGTCTTGCAATAAGGTATTCTCAGTATTTTTTATAAAATGTTTTCGGTGTATATCAATTGATGGTAGACCAAATAAATGTCAATGCCCTTTGTTTTGGGAAGGAATTTGAAGCGAGATGTGCTTATTAATAAATCTTGAGTAGATAAAAAACAATCCATAGTGCCCTCAACCCTTTCTGGTCAGCGTAGGGATAGTATACCTATAGGGCAAATCCTCCATGCCTCTGGTAAATTAGGTCGTGTTCCTACAGTGGAGACTGAATTCTTTGACAATGAAGAAAATAGAGTCTGCTGAAATAAACTTCAACATTAACTTTTCACTGAAAATAGGTGGTTAGTAACATTGCACACTGAATACTATTTACAGTGCTTTTTCAATTTTATTTACAGTGCTAGCTTTTATACTGTTTGTTTTAGGGTTTTTTTTTTTAGTCTGGTAGTTTAATACCAGATAATTAGAGATAAATGTAGATGTTGACTTTCTTAAATAGGTTTTTTTTTTTTTTTTGGGAGAGAGTTAGACTTTCTGTCTTTCCTACACAATCAATTCTTCATACACAATTTCCGAATACCTGACATCAAAAGGAACCAAATTCTTCTCAATATCCAGCATTACCCATTTTAATTTTAATACGGTTATTGCTCAAATGAATCGCATGAAAGTAATAACATAGATGTAATCTGGGACAGGGAAGACACCGACAAATAAGTACAAAGCTTTGAATAAATCAGGAATTCGGGACAACGCAAATATCGTAATGAAATCGGGAGAGGAAAGTTAAGGGGGAGTGCAACAGTTTTAGGAAAAATTAAACGTAATTATTCTAAGAAGAGTTTGGAAACTGTTATTTAATTTTTGCTTGTGTATGAAGATATTGAAAACTGCGATTTTTTCTTTCGTGACATGAAGACAGCCAAAATAAAGAACCAACTACAATATCTTTTTTTTTACTTTTTCAATATCCATCCCGTTTTGTATGTATCAGTAAGATTTGTGGGCAATACTTAAAATACTTCAAAATTAAATATTCAGAGGCTTATAGCAATTTAAAATAATGTTAATATTGTACGTGCACGCAAATACCTAGTACCTATTTCACGATTTGGACTTTATGTTAGGTTAATGACCCTCCTTCTGGAGCAGTCGGGTAAAAATAACATCGGCATCACAAAAATTAAGTTATACTCGTATAAGTAGGTAAAACATAATTTTAAGATTTTTGAAATGTTTTTTAGGAAAACTGTTTACTTTGGGACACTCACCAATAATTTCGCTTTACATTTCATTAAGAACATAAGCATTAGGAAGATAAATAAAACATAAACGAACACATCCCGAAAGCCTAAGCGGCAAAACCCGCCACACCTATTTTTTCAAAAAATAAACCTCGCTTCCCCTTAACAAAGCGCACCTTAAAGAAAAAAGCTCCTGCAAATATCTGTTCACAATATGAGTGAGACGCCATAATTTGAAAGAATAAAGATAAAAAGACAGCCATTCAGATTTCCCGGCGGATTTTCGTTTTTATTACTTAGACGCCTTCCATCTGATAAGTGTGGGGTGTTCCTATTCGGTTATGATGTTTAATTATAATATTTAGGTGGAGACACCGAAAAAAAAATTATTAGTTTTTTGAAAGTAGCAGTTGTCACTATAGCGAGTCCACTGACCACTAGTGGACATGAACCGCAGAGGCTTTTCATATTCCTATGCAACTAAAGCCTTGCTATCTTTTGATACAGAACTGGTGCATTTTTTTATAACTTGAAAATTAAATTTTTTTGTACTAATATATGAATGGTCTACATAATGTAGACACTTTTCAGGGTATTACCTAGTACACTGATTTCGTTCATTCATTTCAGCCAAATGACGTCCTCTGCTGGACATCGCACCACATCCAGGCTCTTCCCGCGACCTTCACCAGATCGTCGGTCCACCTAGTAGGAGGTTTTCCCACGCCACATCTTCCGACCCGACCCTGATCTCATACTCACTAAAAAAAAAAAATCCAACTTTGGTAAATCAGGGTGGCTTAAAATGATGTTACGTTTTTTTCCAACTCTATAAAACACTTACAGCGTCACACGTTGCGCCCGCGTTGTGTTGCAAATTCTATGGCGTTTTAATGACTTTTAATTCTTTTTTGATTAAAATTCCATTAATTAATCTCTCACATCCAAGCACGGCAAAGATCAGTGACACCACTCCGCGTTTAGCATAAATAAGAAAAAAGATTAACGCGAAAAAGTCAAAAAATCCGCATCCACTCCAAGTTAATGATACGGCACGGTGAGTGGCGCGAAACAAAGGTTCGGGCTGCGTTTACACCGAAGTGTAACATTCGTCTAAGTTTGTTCAAAGCTGCGCATAAATTTTATTACCTACACTGTTCATATTTTTTCATACTTACTAACATAACTTTAAATCATCAAGGACACTGCTGATGAACGGTTATTTATGTTTTTAATATAGCTATCCCATGTTAATTTAATTCAAATTCTTTATTGCTATTCCACGTCAAGTTAAAAGATGTTCTAAAATAATACCGTCAAGTCAGATTTAATTAAATGTTTCCTTTTTTGTCACGCAGTGCTTTCAAGCAAATCGATTGTATTTGTATTGCAAATTCCTAACTAGCGTTCGCCTCCGATCTATTAGATGTCTCAAACCTATGGTTTACGTCCTAAACATTAGTAAAATGCCAACTGCGAACGAAGGAGGGTTATATCTTTTTTAAATACTACTCGAAATTCACAGTGTAGTGGACTAGAACCGATCTTTATAGTCCGACAGTTATTTCAAATTCGAACGTTCTGAACGGTGTGACAGCATCCACCCAAACCAAGGCTTGAAACTGAGGAGATGTCTCGATGTTTTGCTCCATTTTCGAAGCAGCCGTCTGGCGCGGCATCCGGCACTCATGACTTAGCATCGAGTCCAGAAAGACCGCCGCATTCTATTGTTACTATTCTAATAAAACATTATAAAATTCAGCCGTTCGCAACGGTGTGACAGCATCCGCCCAAACCAAGGCTTGAGACTGAGAAGATGTCTCGATGTTTTGCTCCATTTTCGATGCAGCCGTCTGGCGCGGCATCCGGCACTCATGACTTAGCATCGAGTCCAGAAACTCTTGAGTCCTTTTATTTTACCTCTTAGTCTTTCTTAAGGCAGTGTACTTAGACTTCTTTATGCGGAGGTGCGCGGGTTTTTAGATGAAGGGTCTACCCGCAGAATTAAGTTAGAAACTGCTGAATTAAGTGACGGTGTTGCTGTTAGTCTGCAAAAATGATGGAACCGGCTTTTTGCCATAGTTTCGCCCTCGTGGACTTATCACTATCCTACTAATATTATAAAGGCGAAAGTTTGTGTGGATGTTTGTTACTCTTTCACGCAAAATCTACTGAACGGATATTGTTGAAACTTTACAGCATTACTATTTGTAACCCAGATTAACATAATAGGCTATATAATTTATGCGAATCACGCGGGTGAAGCCACGGGCAAAATCTAGTATAGTATAAAACAAAGTCGCTATGTAGCTTAGATTTTTAAACCTACGTAACGAATTTTGATATTATTTTTTTATGGATAAAGTGATTCAAGAAGAAGGTTTATAAGCTTAGCAGCACCCGTGCAAAGCCGGGGCAGGTCACTAGTACAGAATATTACTCAAAAGTTCATCAAAATTCAAGGAGTACCTAGTTAGTTTTTGCGGGAAAGAGTAACAAACATCCATCCTTACAAACAATAGTACGTAGTGGAGAGTAGGAAAGAAAATTCGAATTATGCAAGTGGGTCATCATATTTTGATGCTCCTGATGATGATGACCACATAAAAGCAAAAAATATTAGTTTAATTCAAAGACAACACTCCTTATTTATTAAAGTTTCACGTAATATAAATTACGAACAAAATTTTGTGACGTAATTCTTCAGACAAAGCCATCATACATCAATACTAACGAGTATATCCCACTGTGCATAATATTCCCCATTCCACTGGAACGCTCATAATAACTTATCTCGTATCAAAAGCAACGTAAATACACCTCGGCGATACACATGACTTGTTTAAATAAAGCCGCGTATCTATACCGGAATGGGGTCCCGAGATACGGGATTAAAAAGAAAATGCCATCCTATTGTGGAATCCCACCCTGCAAAACATCTCTCCTCAATTCCGAACCCTAAATCTTTGGAATAAAGTAGCTTTTCTGAAGTTTNGCGTATTAGCGCCATATTGGAAACAAATGAGCATATCAAATTAGCTAACCACCTGTCGTCATGGGAATAAGCATGGTGAGATGAAACCGGTAACGACCGCAGGTCATGGTGCGATGGGTTTGCAGATCTTGAGCGTAACGGGAAGAAAAAACTTGAATCCACTTAGGTATACCATATTAAACCTTAAAACGTACACTTACACTAAGATATTCTCAGTATTTTGTATAAGATGTTTTAGGTGTATCAATTTGATAGTAGACCAAATAAATAAACATCTTTGCAATTTGTTTTGAGAAGGACTTTAAAGCCAGATAATAGTTATGGAGGATTTTGTTTAAATTACCCGACCAGATGTATTAGGGAGGCTATTTATTATCCTATTATTGATTTGAGTAGTCAAATCAATATCTAAATACTCAAGATGTACTCGTATTAGTAATGTGAATAATTTTTAATTATCAGAGTGTCATAATTATTAGACACTACATGACTTGATGATGAAGATAGGGCATGAAAATCTATTGAAATAGATGTCACCTTTACCATTGACCTCTAACTTCACTTTTCACTGAAACTCTGTTTCTTCGTAGTTGTTTGCAAGATGGTTAGTTACTTACGAGTTGGCACATACATTATACCTACTATTGCCATGTGACGACATGTACTAGCTTTTATAAATACGTTTCTTATAACGCTTTTAGGGTAGACTTTGTTTCGGTAGTGTTTGCACTTTTACTTTAACAAACGTCAAAAATCTGTCAAACTCCATAAAAAGAGCACCGGTTAACGTCAAAGTTAGGTGGTGTAACTTAGCCTTACTGTCTTTCCTACACAATCAATTTTCATACACAATACGAGTATCCCAATATCAAACATCAAAAGGCACCAAATTCTTCTCAATATCCAACATTACCCATTTTAATTTTAATACGGTTATTGCTCAAATGAATCGCATGAAAGTAATAACATAGATGTAATCTGGGACAGGGAAGACACCGAAAAATAAGTACACAAAGCTTTGAATAAATCAGGAATTCGGGACATCGCAAATATCGTAATGAAATCGGGAGAGGAGAGTTAAGGGGGAGTGCAACAGTTTTAGGAAAATTTGAAAATGATATTTTAAGAAGACATTGAATATTGTGATTTTTCTTCTGTGACATGAAGACAAAACAAAGAACCAACTACAATACCTTTTTTTTTTACTCTTTCAATATCCATTTTTGTATGAATCAGTAAGACTTGTGGACAACACAAAGACTTCAAATTAAATTATCCAGAAGGGTTATAGCGATTTAAAATAATATTAATATTGTATGTGCACGCAAATTACTACTATTTTAAGATTTTGACCTAATGATAGGCTAAAAAGAACATCGGCATCACAAAAATTATGTTAAATAAAAAAACTTAAAAAATTATGTAACAGATTTTGAAATGGTTTGTAGGAAAACTTTGAGACACTCACCAATAATTTCGCTTTTCATCTCATTAAGAATAAGCATTAGAAAGATAAATAAAACATAAACGAACACATCCCGAAAGCCCAAGCGGCAAAACCCGCCACACCAATTTTTTCAAAAAATAAAACTCGCTTCCCCTTAACAAAGCACACCTTAAAGAAAAAAGCTCCTGCAAATATCTGTTCACAATATGAGTGAGACGCCATAATTTGAAAGAATAAAGATAAAAAGACAGCCATTCAGATTTCCCGGCGGATTTTCGTTTTTATTACTTAGACGCCTTCCATCTGATAAGTGTGGGGTGTTCCTATTCAGTTATGATGTTTAATTATAAATATTTTTGGTGGACACATTATTTTTTTTTTTGTTTTTTGAAAGTAGCAGTTGTCAATATAGTGAGTCCCACTGACCTTTAGTGGTTAATATGAACTGCAGAGGCTTTTCATATTCCTATGCAATTAAAGCCTTGCTATCTTTTGATACAAAACTAAACTCTTCCCGCGACCTTCACCAGATCGTCGGTCCACCTAGTAGGAGGTTTTCCCACGCTACATCTTCCGACCCGACTGTGATCTCATACTCACTCAAAAAAAAAAATCCAACTTTGGTAAATCAGGGTGGCTTAAAATGATGTTACGTTTTTTTCCAGCTCTATAAAACACTTACAGCGTCACAAGTTGCGCCCGTGTTGTTGCAATTTCTATGGCATTTTAATGACTTTTAATTCTTTTTGGACTAAAATTCCATTAATTAATCTCTCACATCCAAGCTTGCCAAAGATCAGTGACACCACTCCGCGTTTAGCATAAATAAGAAAAAAGATTAACGCGAAAAAGTCAAAAAATCCGCATCCACTCCAAGTTAATGATACGGCACGGTGAGTGGCGCGAAACAAAGGTTCGGGCTGCGTTTACACCGAAGTGTAACATTCATCTAACTCCCATATTCACAAAGATGCTTGCTTAAGTGAAGCAGCAAATCGAACGAACGAATAGAGCTCTGTAATTGGTTCGTGTGTCACCCTGTGCACCCACGCGCACTGTGAAACCTCATAGTAATGTTTGTGAATACGGGCGTAAGTCTGTGCAAAATTGCGCATCAATTTTATTACAATACGTTGCATTTCTATGACCGACAACATTTAAACAAGTGTTCAACGCGCGATTAACTTTTTGGAAAAAAGCCCTATAACTTTAGATCTATCAATTTTATTTTTTAATTTCAGATTTATCATTAAGGTAAACCAAAGAATGGTTATAATAAGTATACCTTTAATTCAGTTACCCCACTTTAATAATTTCGATGGAATCAAGTCAGATTTAATGAAATATTTCCTTTTGTAATGTATTCTTATCACGCAGTGCTTTTATGCGAAGCTATAAAATTGTAAGTTTTATAAATCTTGCAAGTACCTTACCTACCTAAAGTACGCCTCCGATCTACAGATCACAAAGCGATGTCTCTTTAACTTAAAGTTTAGAAAAAGGCCACTTATTATGTCTTTATAACTGCTAGAAGTAGACAAGTGTATGTTCTTTTGTATAAATTTCAACTGTTATTCGAATATTCCCAACAGTGTGACAGCATCCGCCCAAACCAAGGCTTGAGACTGAGAAGATGTCTCGATGTTTTGCTCCATTTTCGATGCAGCCGTCTGGCGCGGCATCCGGCACTCATGACTTAGCATCGAGTCCAGAAACTCTTGAGTCCTTTTATTTTGCCTCTTAGTCTTTCTTAAGGCAGTGTACTTAGACTTCTTTATGCAGAGGTGCGCGGGTTTTTAGATGAAGGGTCTACCCGCAGAATTAAGTTAGAAACTGCTGAATTAAGTGACGGTGTTGCTGTTAGCCTGCAAATATGATGGAACTGGCTTTTGCCCATGGCTTCGCCCTCGTGGAAATGTTACTCATAAGTTTATCAAAATTCAAGGAGTAGTTTTTGCGTGAGAGAGTGTAGATCGTTTCATCCACGAATTTTTGGTCGATGGAAACGCGGGGAGTTTGATCCGAGCAATCCGAGCGTCATTATTGTAGTGTGCGTGTGCACTCATGGATAATTTAGCGTGTACCGATAACACTCAAACATTAGCGGAAGAATGGTCGATCTATAACAAACATACATCTTTACAAACATTAAATTTAGTGACTTATTATTGCTTAGGCACATAGTGGAAAGTATAAAAGAAAATTCGAGTTCATGAAAGTGGGTCATGTTTTGATGCCCCTGATGATGATGACGACATAAGAGCAAAAAATATTAGTTTAATCCAAAGACAATGTGACTTATTTACAGGTACCTAAACGTATTTAGGAATTGCGAACAAAATTTTGCGACGTAATTCTTCAGACAAAGCCATCATACATCAATAATAACAAGTATATCCCAATGTGCATAATATTTCCCATTCCACTGGAACGCTCATAATAACTTATCTCGTATCAAAAGCAACGTAAATACACCTCAGCGATACACATGACTTGTTTAAATAAAGCCTCGTATCTATACCGGAATGGGGTCCCGAGATACGGGATTAAAAAGAAAATGCCATCCTATTGTGGAATCACCCACCCTGCAAATCTCTATTCAATTCTGAACCCTACATCTTTGGAATAAAGTAGGTTTTGTGAAGTCACAAAAGACAGAGCAATCACCCAGGAAAGCGGAAAAACGACACGGCTAAGAAAAGTATTATAAAAAGGTAAAACAAGTTAAGAAGGGTCTTTCTGAGACTGTAATGGAGATTTCGCAAGTGCTCGGAAGTAAGGTTTGCATGTATGAAATAATTGCACACAACATCTTAGGAGGAATGGTAAAAATGCGGTGGTACCTAATTATAATGTGTTACTTTGAGTGGTATTACTTGTAGGTACTATTACTAATAGTGAGCGTTGCACAAAAATATTGTAGACAGTTGTTATGAAACTAGTTACATAATTTTTTCGATACCTACAATGTCCTTCTAAAAACGAACTCTGAAACTCTGGGAGGCAACCACCTTAGCACCTGCACTAGGTACTAAAGATGATAGATTATACTAAAATATGTCATTTGACCAAGTTTGACATAAAAAGATAAAAAATCTGTGTGCTCCAAGCCAAGGCATTGTAAAAAAAATTACCAAAACTCATTTATTTTTGCAAATAGGCTCTAACACCTAAGTGATGTCTTGTCCATATTCAACAATAGCTAAAAGAAACCATCGCCTTTTCTTTGACGTACACTTCAATTTCTATCTTCTTAAATCTACACCCTATTCAACAAGATCTCAAACCGTCCATAATAAATATTAAATCCCCATAAACACTCTCTGATATTAAACCAGCAGAATAAGAGGTTCGTTTTCAGCATTTTGTCATCCGTCAAAATGTATTTCCTCGAGGGTTCGGCCTCTTTGTTGAGGAGGTCCTCGAAAAGGTCCTCTTTTACATTTTTTCACTCAAAGAATTGAGGACTTGCTCGCTTCGGTGTGATTAATATTCATAAGTGAGATGATGCGGAATGGACTAAATAATGTTTTGGATTGAAATGTGGGGTCTAGTGTATTTTGAGGAGGAAAATGTCACAAAATTATGTGTAGACATTCTCGAAAGGAACCACCATTTTCTTATTATTCGTATATTCTCCATAAACCAGTGTCTGTTTTTTATAGTCATGGCTTCCGCAGAATACCAGTGTTATGTCCTAGCTAGGTTCTATCTCAGAGCATGACACATGCTGCCTGGTTTGATTCCATTTTTCTACCTACTTGTTTAAAACTGTGTAATTTTATGATAAGATGCAAATAAATGTTCTTTATTCTTATTTTCTTTCTAGCTTATTAAAAATACTTTTTTAGATAGCTCTTCTCTCAGCCGACCTTACAAACCTTGTTTTTGAAACCAAAAAAACACAAACTCGCCATCGTATCTAACTTTGTTTGTATTGTAACACCAAAACTACTTGGAACTGAAACAACAGTCCTATAATATGTACCTACTGTGATCGTTCATTTACTACTGTAATCTGTATGTGTTTTCGTACTACGCACTGGACAAAATTAAACGCTATTGAGCACAAACTTAACTACTCCTGTATCATATTTCGCAACCGTTCTAATAAGTGGTTTAATTTCAACCAGATGCAACTGTGTCATAGCGTATCCTCCGCATTGTTTGGGTAGGATTTACACGGTCAGATATCTGTACCTCTATTACGAAAAACTTTCGAGTTCGTTTCGTTTGCGTATTCAAAGTGCCATCGAAAAACTTTGTATGAAAAATTAAACAGCGCCCCCTAGGGCGGCTATAATATAGGGGGCGCTGTTTAATTTTTCATACAAAATTTTTCGATGGCACTTTGAATACGTAAACGAAACGAACTCGAAAGTTTTTCGTAACAGAGGTACTGGTCTTTTATATGTCAACCAAAAGGTAGTTTTCCTTGCGTGAAATTAGTTTAATACTCTTGCTTGTCTTTATTGTCATCATCATTTTCAGCCACTGGATTTCCATGGCTGAACATAGGTCATAGGCCCAACCCAATGATTTCCCGATTCATCGGACATGGCAACCATTCTATGATTTCCTTCCACCTTCATGATGTCTGCCTGTCTCATTGTGTATTAAAAGTCAATTGACAAAAGGAAATTGAAAATTGAGTGAGTTAGTAAAACCTTAAGAAAATCTATTGGCAAGAGAGCTACACTCTCGGCTCGAACTACACTCTCGGCTTAAACCGGCAGACAGTGGTGACTGAGTTTGTTGCGGCGCTTCTTCTCAGCACTTGCCAAATGTTTGTCTCGAAGTGCTGGTAGGGCAAAAAGAGAATGAGTTTTGTAAGTACTAATTTAATTAGTCTAAACAAATAAAGATAATTTTGATTTTGATTTTGAATTATAACTAGATCCATTTCTCGTTATAGTCACTCCTGTGTAGCCAAGATCCTGTAAATCCTGTGTTGTGTTGTTGTAACTCTTAATTTGGATCACATACGAGTAGATGAGCTTTCCTTATAATTTTTTTTATTTACATTTAATACCTTGGGGGAGGCCTTTGTCCAGCAGTGGACGTCATTTGGCTGAAACGAACGAACGAACATTTAATCGAGTGACCATTAAGTCGTCACGTGTAAACGCCGCTGCACAACGACCGTAATTATTTAATTAGACAAGGGCCCACGTGGTCGCTGCCTGTTAGCCAATCGTGTGTGTGTGTGTTCTCTCCCGCTGTGAATCAGTCAAGTCGGAAATAGAACACGATGACCGGTGAGCTGTGTTTGGGTTACGCACTGAGCTTAGAGAGCATCGGTTGTTGGAGATGGATCTGGTAGAAAAGTTGAATCGTAGTTGCTAATCGATTGAAATGATTTTGTATGATCCTCATTCACACAATCGTAAGACTACTGACTGGAAAATAAGGTTTGGTGTAGTTACAATAATTTGTTAATGATAACAATTCTATATGTTTCAATAAAGATACATTTTGGTTCAATCGATATTCGATAGCAAGTTTTTGTAGAGAACCCTTCCTAATAAATTGTTTCATGCTTTTAGTATCCCAGACCTAAACACGAATGAAACGAGCGAAAGACAGGCTCACAGTCTGTCGAAAATTTTTAGAAAGGTAATAAGATAATTATTATAATAAACAAAAGTATACTGATAATGTTATCCCGAAGTGTGTCCATGTCCGTGTCTAAATGCCCCAGGAATTCAGGACTCATAATGTATGCCTAAGTGATCTTACATACTAATAAAGAATTTAAAAATTTAATCAACATCCTCAAAAACTAAATTCATCACATACACCTACTAATTAAGTATCTGAAAAATTGGATCAAAATATTCCAATACAAAATTCACACTGCACACTGGCCAATACCAAAGCCGCGCGCTACAAAAAGCGCTACGCTGCGTGCGTATCACTGTTGATACAGTTGCGCTTGCGCAGCGTTTATTGTTCGACAGCGCTAGTGAGGTGCAAGGTCAAGTTAGATTTCTGAAAATAGGGTTTCGTTCGTGTTTCGTCAATGTTTTATTGAGTCTATAATCTAGGTAGTACCTACAAGAGAGAAGTGGATTTTTGTTCCACTATCAGCTAACTTCTATTTAAAAATAAAAATCTTATGCTGGTCACAGATAAGTGTTAAGATTTTTGTACAAATGTTTTTAAAAGTTAGTGTAGGTTTCTCGTAAATTTTAATTTTTTTTTTTGCTGGAACATAGGCCTTACTAAAGTTATGACTCTTATCATCCTACCATTTCCTCCAGCGGTATTCATTTAAACCTATAGTCCAGCATAAGAAACACTTGTCAACGCGTCCATTCCTCCTTAGTCCAATAGAAAATCTCCCAATTTCCTTGCTTTGGAACGACATTATAATTATTAACTTTAAATCTTAACACATAAAATCTTTACAATTTAATTAAAACAAAACACTACACCCCCATTTCTCCACATCGAATCGCGTTTATTGCTCGATCTTAAGTCGGCATCAACAATTTTTATTATCAGAGTGACTCAGAGGGCTCTGGTGTCAAATCCTCACAATGAGGCGAAACTCAACACCCCTCAATGTTTTGTGGGGCAATTAATGTAGCACTAAATACCAAAATAGGTTTCGGTTTATGTCAAACGTAAAGCAAGTGAGTAAAAGTCAATGATGGGATGATGGAGGAGGGTATGGAAGTGTGGAGTCAGCTTTTTGTTCACGATTTGGAAGTTAGTTTGAGAGTTATTGGGTAATCTAGAAAATTAATAATCTACTTGGTGATATTTGTATCCATATCCACCATCCATGGCGTAGGTTATAGTCTTCTTTTTAAAAAGCTCATTTATTTATTTGCAAACTCAACAGCTACCTATGTCGATATAAAGTTAACATACTGACAATCAGTTAATGAAATTACGATTTGTTTAAAATGTCAATAACTTCTTGATAGTTGAACTTAAATTACTTTAATTATTTATTAAGGATTGTATCCTTTTCAGGAAAAGAGACATTTTTGTTTATGTTTATATCACCATGTTAAAATTATTCACCATCCTACTAATATTATAAATGCGAAAGTGTTAAAATAAAAGTACACTGACCTGCCTGAAAATAATAACTGAATTTCAGGCCATTTTGAACATCTACCTTCTTAAAACTAAACAAATTACACTTTATGAACAATAATGAATCTCCATGACACATAACTGCCATCATAATATTCCAACGTCACTATTTAAGTAAAACAAATGACGTGATAAACGTTTCAAAATGTGCCCCACTTCTTCAGAATCATGTAAACAATCGTCATCTATTTATAATATATTGAATAACCATTATACTAACTGGTATATTGCGCAAGAGTTTCTGTTTAAGGACAGAAATAGATAATGAAAAATTTCGCGTAGTTTTCATAAATGTGACGGTACATTTCATAATACCGTGCTATTTTGGACTGATTTATTGTTCGTATTTTGGTTTATTGTGTATTGGACTTTGTAGATGTATGATTATTGCCGGGCGTTATGCAAAAAAGTATTTAACTTTATTTAAGTNATTTTTTTAGATAGCTCTTCTCTCAGCCGACCGTACACACTGTATAAAAATCCGTACACTTGTTTTTGAAATCAACCACACAAAATCGCCATCGTATCGAACTTTGTTTGTAATGTAACACCAAAACTACCTACTTGGAACTGAAACAACAGTCCTATAATATGTACCTACTGTGATCGTATATCATTTACTACTGTAATCTGTATGTGTTTTCGTACTACGCACTGGACAAAATTAAACGCTATTGAGCACAAACTTAACTACTCCTGTATCATATTTCGCAACCGTTCTAATAAGTGGTTTAATTCCAACCAGATGCAACTGTGTCATAGCGTATCGTCCGCATTGTTTGGGTAGGATTTACACGATCAGATATCTGGTCTTTTATATGTCAACCAAAGGGTAGTTTTCCTTGCGTGAAATTAGTTCTTTTAATACTCTTGCTTGTCTTTATCGTCATCATCATTTTCAGCCACTGGATGTCCATGGCTGAACATAGGTCATAGGCCCAATGATTTCCCGATTCATCGGACATGGCAACCATTCTATGGTTTCCTTTCACCTTCATGATGTCTGCCTGTCTCATTGTGTATTAAAAGTCAATTGACAAAAGGAAATTGAAAATTGAGTGACTTAGTAAAATCTTAAGGTTCTAAATCTATTGGCAACAGAGCTACACTCTCGGCTCTAATAATGTGATTGAATAATAACTAGATCTATTTCTCGTTATGGTCACTTCTCGTAGCCAAAATCCCGTTGTAACTCTTAGTTTGGAGCACTTACGAGTAGATGAGCATTCCTTATAGTCCAGTAGAATTAGCTTTTAAATCGGAAATAATTCCTACAAAAGATTTTATTGTTTTAATGGCTTCATTGGTTGCCCATTAAGACTCTCCTAAGTTTTCGACTTCGACGGAGTTGTGCTTAAGTGGTGGGGGGCCCCGAAAGGGGCATTTGGTCGGTTTTCCAGTTATACCGCGTAAAGGACTTACCCTATCAAAAAGTTGTCTCCATGACGGTTGAAGGGCACTTAATCCTGCATTGAATAAGACCAAATTCATATGTTTTGGACAAACCGTTCTCGCGCTAAAGTTCGGGAAAGTAGAAAATATACGTATAATTAATGACCCTCTCCACGTCCAATGGTTTGTTACCCACAGGCTTCCAAGTCTTGAAAAGGGCCACCTCAACCAGTGTAACCCTATCAATGCTTACGAGCTTGATGCGCCTATCCTTGTTCGTCCCAGCCGTTCCTTAACTGCGGTGGCTGCACCTCTTCCTGGCACTCACCTGAACGACTCTGTGTTACCTACTGTGGCTGCCCCTCTTCCTTGTATCCTTCTGCATGACTACGTTGCCTAGCCGTATGCCTGGTCTAAGGTTCGACGCCAAAAATCAACAACAACAAGTTCATATTAAAACGCTGAAGAGTTTTTTGTTTGTTTGTGTGAACGCGCTAATCTTAAAAATTACTAGTTTGATTGAAATCATTATTTTTGTGTTGAATAGCTCATACATTGAGGAAGGCTATAGGATATATACAATCACTCTACGACTAATAGAAGCGAAGCAGTAAAGAAAAATGTTGCAAGCACGGGAAATAGTATTTAAACTATTTTCACTCGTACGAATTTAATTTTGTGGCGTCGAACCTTGGACCAGGCATATGGCTAAGCAATGAAATCGTACAGGAGGGTACAAGGAAGAGGGGCAGCCACATTAGGTAACACAGAGTCGTTCAGGAGAGTGCCGGGAAGAGGTGCAGCAACCGCAGTTAAGGAACGGCTGGGACGAACAAGGATAAGCGAATCAAACTCGTGAGCCTTGTTAGGGTTACACTGGTAAAGGTGACCCTTTACAAGGCTTGGAAGCATGTGGGTAACAAGCCATTGGACGTGGAGAGGGTCATTAATTATACGTATATTTTCTACTTTGCCGAACTTTAGCGCGAGAAAGGTTTATCCAAAACATATGAATTTGGTCTTATTCAATGCAGGATTAAGTGCCCTTCAACCGTCATGAAGACCACTTTTTGATAGGGTAAGTCCTTTACGCGGTATAACCGGAAAACCGAAAAAATGCCCCTTTCGGGGGCCCTCACCACTTAAGCACAACTCCGTCGAAGTCGAAAACTTAGGAGAGTCTTAATGGGCAACCAATGAAGCCATTAAAACAATAAAATCTTTTGTAGGAATTATTTCCGATTTAATCAATTTTTGTGTTTAATTCTACTGGCCTATATGTCATTGCAACAATAATATTGATAACTGAAAATCATTCGTATATTAATTTTCTTATCATCTATCTATGTAATAATACAATACATATCCTGGTCTTTTCAACCGACTTCAAAAAAAGGAGGAGGTTCTCAATTCGACCCGTATGTTTTTTTTTTTTTTTTTTTTT